>NC_137080.1:65789071-66389071 GCF_951640355.1 Cnephaeus nilssonii | reverse complement strand
CTATTCATAGACATTATAACATTTAACAAGAGGCTTCTGCAGAAATTAACACAACCTCTCTACTCAGAGAACCTTAGAATAGGCTCCATGGTGATCTATCTCAGGTTGCTTTGCTATCAGAGAAAATTGTCCAAGCAATTTGGTTCCCTTAACAATTGGGATTCTTTGATTCTATTTATAATGACTCTGGGAAACTTTTTCCTTAATAATAACAACTTTGCATTTTAATAGTATATGAAATACTGACTATTTTAGGACATACTGCTTACTATTAGAAATCTATGATATGAAGAGAGAGTAATATGTAAAACTGAGGAGATGGAAAGGGGAAATACCTTTTCTATGATTTTAGGTTAATTTGAAAAAGCACATCTCTTTCTTGTTTTCTTTCCTCCATAATTCTGAAGGTCAAGTCAGACACAATACTGCATCCTGATGGTGAGAAGGTAGGAGCAGCTATCACTAAATTTAAACTCTGGGAAAGTTAAAGATGAAGAACTTCATAAATTGAACATGTCACAAATATTGTATGCTGAGGAATTGGCATTAATTAATTAGACATAGAGGTGTCCTCATTATCAATTTGCAGTAGCATTCAAGAGTGGTGGGGTCACCCCTACAACATGGACATAAATTCCACTGTTCTGTCTGGTTCTGACATTTTCCTTCTGCATAAAGTGCATGACAGCTCAGTTCCAGTCTGACCTTTATCTTTCCCTGTAACGGCACACCCAAAATAATAGCAATAGAAAGTTCCTAAGCTTGACCTTTACCTCTGACAGGAAGGACATTGTGTTTTAACACATAGTATTCCCTGCAAAAATGTTATGCTTGTGAATTGATAAACTTCTCATTCACAAAGAAAATGTTGTTTCAGGCAAAGCCATTAAGAATTATAAAGAGCTCATAAAATCTAAATAAAGACACTGTCAGCAGTAAACATGTGCAATTATGCAAGTTACCAGAAATTTCACCCTATTTATGGCAGATATTTTACAATTATAATCAGGATGGGTAAAATAATCACAAATGCATTTATCTAGTTAAGTTTTTAATTTTGCTGATCTTCAGTTTTTCCATTTGAGAATTTCTGCTACAGCTGATTTTTGAGACCTTTCCAGTTAAAAAAAGTTTAAGTCTCAGTTCAGTGACTTCCTTTTGATTAACATGATGAGCCCAGAGACCACAAAATGCCTTCTATTTTGCTGCTCCTTTAAGTATTATTTCTGCTTGATTTTGGCCATAAAAGTTCATTCAGGAAACTGACCTGTAGTATTAACATTGTAACGATCCAGAAACACATGCCACCCGTGCCCAGCAGCATCACCATCTCTCAGAACCAAGGTGCTCACCTGGAGAAAGAGGAGGAGGAGAAAGTATGGTGAAGAAACAAAAAGATTTTTCTCCAGTTGGCTTAAAATTTCTATCAATGATAGAAGGGATGAAAGGATGACCAAGAAGAGAAATGTTTGAAAGGTATAGTTACACACGTTATATGTGACATATATTTGATTTTTAAAAAGAAAAAAAATCAGCCCTAACTGGTTTGGCTCAGTGGATAGAGCATCAGCCTGTAGACTGAAGGGTCCCAATTGCGGTCAAGGGCACATGGCTGCATTGCAGGCTTGATCCCCAGTGGGGGACATGCAAGAGGCAGCCGATCAATGTTTCTCTCTCATCATTGATGTTTCTCTCTCTCTTTCCCTCTCCCTTCCTCTCTGAAGTCAATAAAGATATACTTTTTTTAAAAATCAGCTTTTGACTATTTACAAATTTTTAAACAGATGATTTTATTAAACACACACACACACACAAATAATGGACTGAATTAAGCTGTGCTTCAGATGCAACCATGAGGCCAATGGCTTAAAGGTAGCCTCAGCTTTTGCTAACTTATTTCAAGTTGTTGTGCTTGGATTTTTGGTGTTTTTTTTTTGTTTCTTTGTTTGTTTTTCAAGATAAAACATCTTCTTTCTTTTTTAGAAACAATTTCAAAAATTGCAATTTAAAAGATAAAGCTTGGCTAATTATCAGCTAGACTGCCAGATAGTTAAAATATCCAAAGGATAACTATTATTAATTAATTAATTAATTAATAATTGCAAGTGCTGGCGAGGATGTGAAGAAAAGGGAACCCTTGTGCACTGTTAGTGGGAATGTGAACTGGTATAGCCATTATGGAAAACAATATGGAGGCTCCTTAAAAATACTAAAAATATAATTCAGCAATCCCTCTTCTGGGTATATACCCAAAGGAAATGAAATCAGTTTCTTAAAGAAATATGTGCACTTCCATGTTCTCTGCTGCATTATATATATATATATATATATATATATATATATATATATATGCCTATGCAACCGTTTGACCAGTAGCTATGATGCAAACTGACCACCAGGGGGCAGACGCTCAATGCACAGGTGTGCAAACATGGAACAGAATGATGAATCTCAGAGGGAAGGTGGGGAGGGCAGGAAGAGATTAACCAAAGATCTTATATACTGTATTTTCCAGCATATAAGATGACTGGGTGTATAGAAGATTTTCCTGGGTTAAAAAGTTGTCTTATACGCCGGAAAATATGGTACATACCAGAGGCCCGGTGCATGGATTTGTGCACTGGTGGGGTCCCTCGGACTGGCCTGTGGGGATCAGGCAAAAACTGGCTCTCTGACGTCCCCCAAGGGTTCCTGGATTGTGAGAGGGCACAGGCCAGGCCAAGGAACCCCACCAGTGCACGAATCCGTGCACTGGGCCTCTAGTTAGTAATAGCCAAGCTAAAGAAACAGCCTAAGTGTCTATCAGTGGATGAATGAAATTGTGATATATGTCTATATCTATATATACCCCAAAAAATATATACTCACTTTAACTGCTGATAGCTCAGTTTTGAAAATGAAATGCATTTTAATACATACTGCCTTTATAATTATTCAAAGTATGTGTATACATTTTTTGTGGTATACATATAAATTATGGAATCTTATTCAGCCATTATAAAGGAGATTTTGCCATTTACAACAACATGGATGAACCTGGACGACATTATGCTGAATGAAGTAAGCCAGACATAGAAAGACAAATACTACATGATCTCACTGATATGTGGAATCCAAAAAACTCAAATACATAGAAGCAGAGAGTAGAACAGTGGTTACTGGGATAGGGAGGTGGGGAAAATGGGGAGATGTTGGCAAAAGGATACAAAGTTGCACTTATGTAGGATGAATAATGTACAGCATGATGGCTGTACATAATAATGCACTGAATACTGGAAATTTGCTAAGAGAGTAGATTTCATGTGCTCTCATCAAAGGCACAAAAAAAAGTAACTAAGTGAGGAAAAGTATATTAATTAGCTTTATTATAGTAATCATTTCACTAAGTATATGCATTTCAAATCATTGTATTATGTACCTTAAAGATATACAATTTTTATTTTTTAAATATACATAATTTAATAAAATATTCTAAGGAAATAAAATAAAATTCAAAAGACTCTAATAGTCACTTCTATCTTATGTCTTATCAACATTCAAATATTCCAATGTAGCATAATACCTTAATTTATTTTTAAAATGAAGTTAATGCAATTTTTTAACCAAAGCTAATGTGGATTTTTCACAATGGGAGAACTGTGGGTGCCTGAAGTCAGTGGTGTAGACAAGTCAGGGACAAAGAGAAAAAGGGCTGGCAAATAGAGATAAGGTTTTGTACTACTCAGAACACATGGTGGCAGATGACAGAAACCAACTCAAACTAGCCCAAGCACAAGACAAACATATCAGCACAGGTAATCAAGAAATCCTTGCCCCATTTCAGACATGATCGAATCCAGGTGCAATATCATCACATATCTTACGTTGTATCTATTTCTACCCTCTGATTTCCCCTGTGCTTGTTTTATTCTGAGAAAACACAATCATATGCTAGCAAAATGATTCTCAGCATCTCCAGGGTTAGAGCTAAGAAATCCAGAGAAAAGAAGGACATACTCTCTCCCCCAGTATTCATAGCAATCTGTATCAATGATGTGTCCATCCTTGCGACAATCACTTTTTCAAGAATCATGAGATAGCCTGGACTGTATAATTCTTTGGTTTCAATGAAAGTGAGACTGGGTGTAAAATTTTCACCATGATGACAAGGATTTGGGAATTAGTAGCTCCTAAGAGGAAAAGATATAGGATAGATCAGTGGTTGGCAAACCGCGGCTCACGAGCCGCAGTTTGCCGCTCTGTTGACTAATGAGTTTGCCGACCACTGGACTAGACTAAATGTTTCCGTGTAGTTGGAAGCTGTGAGGATTAGGCAATTGTGGCATATTGTGTGCAAAGAGGTAAAGGGTAGTATATGACAGTGGTCGGCAAACTCATTAGTCAACAAGCGGCAAACCGCTGGGATAGATCACCCCTTCCTCTCCAACCCCAATGCCCCCCAACACACACAAAGAGCTCATGTACACATCATAATGTACTCATCACTTTATTGTTTACCTCTGGTGCCCTGACTCTTTCCCCTTCCTTCCCCCCTCCTGCCTTCCCTCTCTCCTTCTTCAATCGTTTCTCCCTTCCTCTATCCTTCTTCAAAATAATGCATGTACACAATTTAAAAGTCAAGTACTACTGTAAGGCTTATAACAAAAAAATTCAATGCCCTGCCCTATCCTTTCTTACCAATTATTTCTGCCTCCAAAAGGTAATTATTTTAAAATATATTATCTGTTATGCTATTGTTTCACTTCCCATTTCTAAATAGCAGGCTTATGATAGTATATATGTTTTTAGGTATTATCAATTGGCACCCTACATCTTTTAAATCTCTTGTACCACCAAACATACACTTCACTTAACCCAGTCTCACAATGAGGTTATATCATAATTTTTTATTGTCGGCGTTCAGTTTTAACACAATTGTAATTGTATACACATGGTTTTAGCTAACCTGTACAGTGCACATGATTATATTTCCTTTATTTTGTAACATTTACTTTTTCCTCAAGTTTATATTTGATTTCAGTTTTTGATTGCTTGCTTAGTTTCTGTGTTTCCATCACTAAATTTTTAAAAAATCTTCTAACAAACTCTCTAATTCATCCCAGTGCAAACACATCAGATACTCTACCAGTTCATGCTGCTCTTTTGAGAGACTTCCCGCAGGTAGCCCATGCCCTCCTGCTCTGATCTAGACTCGTCCAGTCCAGCGATCCAGCTGCAGACATGGCAGCCCCTTCACCTTCCTGCTTGGAATTTCCTTTGCCATTTCACTCGTTAGGATTCTCTGTCCTCTGGATCCCAAGTCTTTCTCTTGCATTGTTTACTCTCGTTTTGGTGAAGTGCTTCCTAAAGGAACTTCCTAAGAAAATATGTAGAAGGTAATTTTTTGAAACCCTGAATGTATAAAAAGATCTTTGTTCAGTTCTGACATTTGACTGACATTTTGAGTATGAATTAAGTGGACCCTTCAGTCAGAAAGCTATCACATAGACCCGGAAAACTTGCAAGTATTATTTGTTGATCTCTCCCATTTACTTTGCTTTCCCTGTCTAGAGCTCTAATATGTCAAGTATTAGACATCTTAGATTGATCCACTGATTTTTTAAAATATAATCTCTTCTATTTTCCACCTCTTTTGTTCCTACTTTCTGAAAAATGTCTTCAATGTTCTCTCTTGCTTTTATTTTATTTCTGCTACCATATTTTTAATTTCTAAGACCTCTTTCTTATTCCACATGTCCCTTATTTTACAACTATTTTTTTTTTATTACAAAAGCCACATTTCCTAGGATCCTTCTTTGGATAGTGAAGAATGTGTTGATGTGTCTTCCTATCCCTGAATTATTATTGGAATTTGTTTCACAAGTTGTGTTTTTCTGATTTTTTTTCTTTTGTTCTCTTGCTTTTCATATGAGAGGCTTTTCTCAAATGTCTGGTGATCCTTTATTTTCCTTTAATGTGCAGAGTTGAGGCACTAAAGAGCTACTTGGAATTCCTTAGAATTATTTATGCACTTCACTATAATCAGATAGGAACTTAGCCATTTCATTGGGGCTAGAAATTATAACTGTAAGAAAAGTGTCAGAAACTGTAGATATTTTCTTTGGGGATGAACAGATTCCAAAGAGAGCAATATAATCTCTCGTCTGGAAGGATATGGATACAGAAAGCCTGGTTCCTGGGAGCTGAGGAAAGGAATGGAGTTGTCTCACCGTTCAGTACGTATACATTTATTTACTCGTCAAATTTTCAGCATGGTGCCTCATCCCTGCTGTCAGCCGTACTTTCTGTCCTTCAATTCAGACTTTCTCTGGGTCAATTGCTTGGAGACTTGGCCTTCTGTTTTTACCTGGGATACTGCATGCCCATGTGAGGTGGTAGAGGTGACCGGGGAGGATGTAATGGTTCTTAATACAGATTTTCAACCATACTTTCCATTTTCTACTCCAACAGTCCCTCCCATTCTCATATGTATTGTCAAAAACTGTGAGAGTTTGGGATAGTAGTTACTAATGTCTTTGTTATGTTCTTATTAATTTTGAGAATTGCTTTCCTTAGTGCATTCGTTTGCTAAGGGCTGCTGTAACAACGCCACAAACAGTGTGGCTTAACCAACAGAAGTGCGTGGTCTCACAGTTTGGAAGTCTGACGTCTGAGATCAAGGTGTCAGCAGGGTTGGTGCCTTCTGAGGCCTGTGAGGTAGACTGCTCCATGCTTCTTTCCCAGCTTTTGGTAGTTTGCTGGCAATCTTCATGCGTTTTTGGTGTTTGTTTGTTTGTTTGCTTAGACATGTATCACTCCATCTCTTCCTTCATCTTCACAATGTGTTTTCCCTGTGTCTCTTATCTGTGTCCTAATTTCCCTATTTATAAGAATAGTCACGGGAAAACATATTTGCCAATGTTATTTCTGATAAGGGTTTAATCTCCAAAATTTATAGGGAACTCATACAACTTAACAAAAGTAAGATAAACAATCCAATCAAAAAATGGGCAAAGGACCTAAATAGACACTTTTCGAAAGAGGACATTCAGAAGGCCAAGAGACATATGAAAACATGCTCAAAGTCACTAATCATCCCAGAGATGCAAATCAAAACAACAATGAGGTACCATCTCACATCTGTCAGAATAGCTTAGCAACAAATCAACAAACGGCAAGTTCTGGCGAGGATGTGGAGAAAAAGGAACCCTCGTGCACTGCTGGTGGGAATGCAGACTGGTGCAGCCACTGTGGAGAACAGTATGGCATTTCATCAAAAAAAATTAAAAATGAAACTCCCATTTGACCCAGTAATCCCACTTCTAGGAATATATCCCAAGAAACCAGAAACACCAATCAGAAAGGATATATGCACCCCTATGTTCATAGCAGCACAATGTATAATAGCTAAGATTTGGAAACAGCCTAAGTGCCCAACAGCAGATGAGTGAATTAAAAAACTGTGGTACATATACACAATGGAATACTATGCTGCTATAAAAAAGAAGGAACTCTTACCATTTGCAACAGTATGGATGAACCTGGAGAGCATTATGCTAAGCTAAATGAGCCAGTCAGAGAAAGATAAATATCACATGATCTCACTCATTTGTGGAATATAATGATCAACATAATTTGATGAACAAAAATAGATCCAGAGACAGAGAATCATCAAACAGACCATCAAACCTCAGAGGGAAGGCAGGGGAGGGGGGATGGGTAAGAGATCAACCAAAAGACTTATATGCATGCATATAAGCATAAACTATGAACACAGACAGAAGGGTGGTGAGGGCATGTACTGTGGGGGGCGGGGGTGGGAACAGCTGAAGAGAGGTCAATGGGGGGAAAAGGAAACATATGTAATACTTTAAACAATAAAGAATTAAAAATAAAACAAAATAGGAGATAGGGACTTCTGAGGGTAAGGTAAATTCCACATCAATGGTTCCTAAACAAGAAGGATTTTACTTGATGAGCAGATTGCCATAGAAGCAATTAATAAGTTTCTGCTAAAAAAAAAAAAAAAGAAAGAAAGAAAGAAAAAGAAAAGAAAGTCACAATGGATTAGGGCTTGCCTTAGTGATCTTATCTTAACTTGATTATCTGCAAGGATCCCATTTCCAAATAAGGTCACATTCTGAGGTACTGGGGTTAAGACTTCAACATATGAATTCAGGGGGAGGGGAGACACAATTCAGCCCTTAGCATGCAGAATGACATCATGATGACAGAGAGAAAAATCTGTGACCTTGATAAGGGAGGAAGCCGAGTAGGTGGAGAAGTTCCCTGTTAAAGGCAGGTCTAAAGGAAAGCATCTCGGTGAAGGATTCCTGCTCTCTGGGTCACAGAAGAGGGATGCTTCACCAGGAATGAGAAGGGGAATAAGAAAGGCTGATGTCTAGCTGTGACTATGAAGGGATTTTCTATAAATAAATCTTACTGTTATATATAAATCTGCCTCTCTTTTCAGGCTTCACTGTTCATTTACTTATTTTTTTTTAAAAGTTGGCAAAATCACATTGTCCTCTCCCCAGACAGAAGCAGTTGAATTCTACCTCTCACTGAATGAAAAAAGAGAACTCAAATGTTATCTGGTCCTTTCAATGACTTTCTGACTTGAGGCCTAATAAGCAGTGTTCTCTAGCAAAGGAGCTGTCACTACCACTCAATGTCTAGGCCTGCATCAAAGTAGAGACATCAGTTTCACCTGGGAATTGTCATCCTATCTCTCCCAAAAGCAATCATTAGATTTAACCATTACCTTCCTTAGATGCACAGGTAATAGTTTATTATCATGCTGATCCCAGTACGGAATCAGTGTGAACAGAAATAACCGACCTAGAACATTAAATCATTTGTCACATTTAACTCTTAATTTCTCCGTGTATTAAAGAAGCCCCATTATCTCCATTCTATATTTGAAATTTTCCTTCATCAGAATTCTTATATTTATCCAGGTGGCTCACTACTGTTGCTTCTGTTGTAAGTTAATAGTACATATGTACAAATAAAAATACCACAAATAATAATAATAGCAATAGCTCAAGATTAAAGTTACATTTGAATTTTGAGATCAAATGAGTAAATTTACAGGAGAGTAGCAGAGATGATTGCTATTGATAATGAAGAAAATGAGTTTAAAAAGTAGCTGCACATAATAGTAAGAGTAGAGAATACTTCTGAGACATATTATTAAAATTTATTTGATTCAGGTGATGCCATTCATTGCTACTCCAGATAACTTGTTGCTTTTGTCTAGCTCACAAATCTTAACGTGTGAGCCAACCTTCAACTTTCCTGAGAAAAGTGAAACCATCCAATGTGAATTCTCTTTTCCCATTCCCTTTGACTACTAGGCAGGAGTGGCCTAGTGTGGTGATATGGCTGGAAGGGAGGACTAAGGATCAAGTCTTGAAACTGCATATGCAAACAAGCAATTAATTTTATTATATCACATCGTTCTGGAACAATAACTGCCAAAAATATACATTTGCTGAAAAATGACAAAATATTAGAAAAAATAGGAAATTTAAATAAGCAGACACAATAATTTCTTTTTTTTAAAAACTCACTACCCCAAGCTAATCATTGTTAACATTTTTTGTGAGGTCCTTTGGCTTGAAGATATACACCATATATTCTTCTAGAAGCTCATGGTACTTTTGAGGAGACAGGAATATAAAGTATAACACAATACACTAAATACTATAAACAATTTCACAGCACAGAAAATATGAGTAATTAATTCTACCTTGCAGAGTTAGGGAACATAGTAAAAACTGAACTTAAAATATGAGTAGAACTTGCTAGATTGCTATGGGAAATTTTTAAGAAAATCCTAAACCACCCTGCTATATAATTATTTTATTCTTAATAGAATAAATAATATCAATAACCATATGGCCATTATTTTAAAAGATGGCATGTCAACTACTACTACACCCATTTTTTCTTAATGTGAAATGCTTGCATGCTTGCACTAAGGGAGGAAGACTAATACAACTAAATTTTCTAAGCCCTTGTTGGGTGACCTCCCGCAATTAGTTTAAGGATTCACATAAAACATTGCCTGCTCATAGGAATTAATGGAATTAGCTCTCGAGAAAGATAATTTCATAATTAGCCACAATCCCTGTCCTTTATAGCCCCTAAAATGATAGAACCATGACCTCATCTCCAATTGTTGGAGTTGAGAGCCTGTAATTCTCTGCTTCTCAGTATGCACTGCATTCCATGACCTGAACATAAGCTAAACCAGATCTAGAGCTAGGATTGTTTAGGTTTATGACCCTAGACAGAAGATCAAGAACATGGGGATAATAGCTAAGTATTGTTTGAGCAGTTATTTGATGAGGAATAAGTAGACATTAAAAATCTTGACCAGTATCTGATCTTGAAGACATGAAATTTTCATATCATTGAAATTAAATGAATCAACATTATGTACAATCTGGACCATACAGTGATGTCACCTCAAATATTGAGTAGATTCAAAACAGAGATCATAATGGTGAGCATGGAGGTCCAGGTAGAGCAAATAAATGAAGATTAGACAAGGCTTATTAAGGAAGAATGAGATGTTTGCTGTAGTAAAGGGTACATAAACAGAGGTAAGTATTAGGAAGTGAGACCAGTTGGGGCATGATTGTGAGAGGCATTGTAGGCTAATATATTGAGTACAGAATTTAAGTTCTATATCTCCATAAATACTGTTTATAATTGCTATACAGCAAGTTGGCAATTCAGGTAGCTTTTATCAGGTCATGGTGAGGCTCAATAACAGAGAGTATTGAGAATTGCTGGGAAGTATTTCCTAAAACCAATCTCAGTTTTCAATTTGCTGAAGTCTGTATGCAGCTTTGCACAAATATAGACAGAAACATGGATGAGGGAATTGACTTAATAAAGTTAAGAGAAGACTGAAAAAAAGATTTTGCAGAGCAAATATATGTAGATTAATGATTTAGAGGGAAAATTTTCTAGTTGAACCAGAAGAGTGAGTTGGCAATCCATAAAACACATTGATTTTTATAAATTCAGAATAAAATATAGTAAAATATTATTACTATAATTTAGAGGACAGAAAGCCTTTTTTAGAAAAAGGCCAGATAGTAAATATTTTAGACTTAGCCATATGGTAATTTTTGCAACTATTGAAGTTGGCCATTGTAATATGAAAGCAGCCATAGACTACATGTAAATCCAATAGAACTTTATAGATACTGCAATTTAAATTTTATATAATTTTTACATATCACAAAGTATTCTTCTTCTTTTGTTTTTTTTCTCAACTATTTATAATTATAAAAATCATTCTTAACTCATGGGCAATTCATCATTTGTCTGTTTGCAGGAGCCTCTAGATGACAATAGGTAAGACTACTTCAACAACTTCCTTTTTGACTTTGCCCCCAACTCTTTCCCTTTGGCCTTAAAAGCCTTTTTTTTAAATATGAAACAAATACAAATTGAAAGTTTGGAAAATACAGAAGATGCATTTTTAATTATATATCTGGTTGCTTAGCATTGTATACCAAAAGGCATTTTACAAAAAATGTGGGGGAAGTTTTTTTAACTACAAAAAAGAGTAAATTCTCAATCATGATTTATTTTAGAAAATTATAATGCAGCATCAGTTATAACTTTAATGAAATTTAAACCCTGGCGACTGTTTAGATTTTGCTCCCTGTCATTATGCGGCCCTCATCACAGGAGCACTCAAACACCAGACTACAAATGGGGTCAGCTGAATGCATTCTATTTTAGTGCAAAGGGAAGAGGCAGATATGTCCCAGTTTAGTCAATCTCATTTTTGGTTTTGCAGGTCACACACCAGCCCTTCAGTTCATGAAGTTTTTCTCTACTTCTAGGATAAAAGCATCCCTTGCCTGTAGAGCACTTCAACTGTGTTAACTCGGAGAGGAGAGAACTGATGGTACTGATTTCTCTGCTGGATGTTGTGAGCAAGACAGTGTAAAATTGACAAGCTTAAGGATTCAAGTGAAATATCCCAATTAAAGTGCAGTTGAAATGTGAAGACTGGCACCATACATGTATATGTATATGTATATGTATATGTATATGTATATGTATATGTATATGTATATGTATATATGTGTGTGTGTGTGTGTGTGTGTGCGCGCGTGCGCGCGCGCGCGCACAAAAAAAAATTTAAAAAGAAAGAGCATAAATGTGACCAATGTCCCACAAGAAAGAGCATGGGGAAGGAATTTCAAATGAGGAGTTTTCAAATTCTAAAATAAGGTTATGGACAGGACAACAAGATGGAGATAAGAGATAACACAGCCCTGCAACAGACATAATGCACTTCACTAGTGAGACAGAGCACTGCAGTATGTAGGTTCACAGAACCCCTAAAGAGGATAAGAGGCAAGGATCAGCTTCTTTATAAGATTGCCTGATTCGCCTAAGAACTATTTTCATTTTCCTGAACTCATCTTCAAAAGTCTATTTCAATGTACTTCAATGGCCCATAGTGCTCTCTCTCTCTTTCTCTCTCTCTCTCTCTCCTCCCCCTTATTACCTTCAGATGTGCATATTTATCCTTTCATATTACTTGAAAAAATGTGAGAAGAAATGACTGAATCAGCCCAAGTTAATAATGTAGATACCAGAGTATGATAAATGGTCCATAGAACAATCCAGCAGTGGTGAGCAAAGCCAAGAATACCTGAAAGATGGAAACGAACAAGGAATCCTATCCATCTGAAGTCAAGGGCCTCTTTCAGTGTGCAGATATTTGGTCTCTGGCCTGCATTTTGTTGGCTCACACATTTAAAATATGAGTTAGTTGCCAATATTAAGCCTGGAGATTTCACATAACTATGCAATACTTTTTATTCATTTTGGTTACCCTTTCTGGGCCCAAATTCCTAATGTATTAAATGGGAGTAATAATATAACTCTCTCTGCAGTTTTTGTGAGCATACCTGGAGCACTACCTGGCACAGTGTAAGTACTAATATGCATTAGGTCTTAATGGTAATAGCACTTGCTGTTGTATTTGACAAACTGACGCCTGGAACCTTGAGGCAAACATCAAAAAGAACACAGGAAAATTACTGAAAATGATCAGCAAGGCATATTTTGTGAAATAGATAAACAATTGAGTGATACAGACTTCCAACATGATGATTTGCTTTAAGAGAGCATTGCATATCCTCGCTGACATGAAGAATTCCTTTCAAAGCATCTTCCAGCTTCAAATTTTATATAAATTGAAGTAATTGAGCATTAGGAACAGAGATTTCATCTTGAAAGTAACTGAGAAGCAGACTTCAAAACATGACAGTCATGTTTAAGTGAGTTCTTAATAAAAGAAAGCATGTGCAGCAACACTACAGAGGCAAAATGTCCTTAACCCGAAATTCAGGTTTAGAAGGATAGTATTTCTAAACCTCCTAGAGAAATGCTAACAGAGACTTGTAATAATAGTATCTTTAAAAACAAATTTAAGACAATAGCTTGAAATGATAGTAAATGAATGTCATTTTGAGTTACATTGTTATCTAAAATCTAAAAGGAAATAATGCATATTTATATTTATATAGGCATTGACATGTAAGAAAGCAAAATGGTAAAATGATACATAAAATTTAAGTATAAGTATGTTATATGCATATATATTAACAAAATCCAGGAGAACTTTTGGATTGTTGAATATTTAGTGTACTAGATGACAATAAAGTGTTAATAACCTTAATTGTTACTATATAATGAATACTTATAAATCAATAATAATCAAATACCCATAAAGTAAAATAAATGATTTAAGCCCTAACTAGCTTTGTTCAGTGGTTAGAGCACTGGCCTGCAGACTCAAGGGTTGCAGGTTTGAATCCCAGTCCAGGGCATGTATCTTGGTTGCTGCTTGATCCCCACCCTGGTCAGGGTGCCAGAGGCAACCAATATGTCTCTCTCATAGATGTTTCTCTCTGTGTCTCTCGCTTCTTCCACTCTCTCTAAAAATCAATGGAAAGAAATATCCCTGGGTGAGGATTAACAACAACAAAGACTTAAGAACATATCATTCTCTAAAAGAATAAGTACAACAAACAAAAATATTTTAACCTCACTGGAAACCAAATAAATACAAATTATACCAGAAATAGAAGTATTTATTTCACCTACAAATTGGAAGAGATTAAAAAAAATTTAACAAGGGCTCTAGGAATGAGACTCTTATCCAATGTCGGGATCAATTTCTAAATATTATGGAGGACAGTATATGAATAGATGTCAAGGCCTTAAAAATGTGCCTATTCTTGAATCCAAAATTCCACTTTATCTACTTTGCCCAAAGAAGTCACCATGAAAGACAAAGCAAGATATTAAATCTCATGGTCTGTGGCTTGGGCAGTCCCAGCAAGCAGCCCTCTTCTAGAGAGGAGAACACTAACTTTATTTCCATGGTAGATCTTTGTGATGGTTCCCTTTCTCTGACTCCATTAATTTTATCTTCTGGTGGCATGCCTCAAAAAATTAAGGCATTAAATTGTGATGGATCGCCATCATAACTCAAACATCTTCCTAACCCTTGATTCTTTTCAGCTTACTTCTGAACAGCACAGAGAAGAACCGGAGAACAATAGATGTGACCTACTATCAAGCTCTTGATCCAAAAGAGAGGTCAGAAGCCAGTAACAAAACCCAGATAAACTATATGACACAAGTGAAGAGATGGGGAAAATGTGATTGCTATACATATGTAAAAAACCATATATTCTAAATATCCAAAAAGCTATTATAAATCAGTATAAAGATACCAAAACTTCAATAAAAAATGAGCAAAAGACATTCATTGATTGTTCAAATAAATATAAATTTTAAAGCATATCAAAATAAATTAATCTTAATCATAGTTAAACAAGTGTAAATTAAAACTGTGAGAAACCATTTTTCACCTCTCAACTAGCAAAGACCAAGCTTGATAATCTTTTGTGTTAGTGACAGTGTGTTGACACAGAATCCATCACACACCACTGATGGCTGTACAAGTTGACACATTCTCTAGGAAGATCAAGTCAAAATGATTTATTACCATTTAATATGAACATATGCTTTGATCCAGCAATTCCACCTCTAGGAATTGATAACAAATACACCTGTACATCTACATAAAGATTAAAATTATTCATTGCAATGTTGTTTGTTTCAAAAGACTGGAAACAATAAAAATATTTATTAGCAATAGACTGCTTAAATAAATAATATATCTATACAATGATATATTATGAAATAATCCTATATAATTAAAGGGTAATATGCAAATTGACCCTAATGGTGGAACAACCGGGAACAACCGGTCACTATGACATGCACTGACCACCAGTGGGCAGACACTCAATGCAGGAGCTGCCCCCTGATGGTCAGTGCACTTCCACAGGAGGTGCTCCACTCAGCCAGAGGCCAGCTCATGGCTGCCCAGCACAGCGGCAGTAGTAGGAGCCTCTCCCACCTCCATAGCAGTGCTAAGGATGAGCAGCCCTAAGCCATTAGTCAGACATCCCCCAAGGGGCACGGACTGTGAGAGGGAGAAGCCGGGCTGAGGGACTCCTCCCCTCCCCGAGTGCACAAATTTTCATGCACTAGGCCTCTAGTTAAAAATAAAAGGTGAAGATACATATATACTGATATAGAATGATCCCAATTATATTAATTTTTAAAAAGAGAAATGTAGAAGAATATACACATTTTGCTTCCACTTGTTTTTATCTGCATGGACTATCTCTAGAAGGGTTTACAAGGAATTTTTGCTACTGATAGCCAGAGCTAAGTTTTACAGAGCACTTATAATGGATCTGGCATTGTTCTAAATGGTTTCCTTACATTATTTAATCATCAAAACAATTTTATATGTTCAGGTACAATTATTATTCCTATTTTTGAAATGAGGAAACTGAGGTACAGAGAGGTTAAATAAGGTTACACAGCTAGCAATGCATGCTGTGATTTGAACCCAGCCTCCAGAAGCAGTGAATTGAACCTTGGGGTAATTTGCCTCTGAGTAAGATAACCTGGTAGACAGTGTTGGGAGGAATATTTACTTCCTAATTTATCTTTTTACAATGTGCATGTACTATTTTTTTAAAAACATAAAAATAAAAATTATTCAAAATGCCACACAATTCTAAATCATATCTTAAAAAAAAAAAAACAGGAGGGGGGAAAAACAAAATTCTGATAATATTTAATGAAGGAGGACTGGCTCTACCAGATGGTAATGCCTGTTATAAACATAGAAAAATTTAAACAGTGAAGAACCGACAGAAGAATTAACAGAAATCAGTGTAACAACAACAACAAAAAAATAGCTTAGGAGCCAATCCTAGCAAAATAAGAACTTAATATATTATTTTTAAAATACAAAAAAAGTGGGAGGATTATTCAATAAATGCTATTAGATAAGTTGACTGATTATTTAGAAGAACATTCATGTAAGGTGTCATTTGACATTATATACTAAATATATTACAAATGAAGAAATAAATGTAAAACTGAAGCATAACTGCGAGAACCTGCTCCCTAGATAAGGAAGAACTTTCCTAACATAAAGCACAATAGAGGAGATAATCTGGAAAAAATGAGGCAATTATGCTAACATCACTTCTAAAACTGCACATTTAAACCATAAACAAAATTGGAGGAGAGAATCAAGATGGTGGCATAGGTAAAACAGTACTCACCACCTCCCACAACCACACCAAATTTACAACTAAAATACAGATCATCCATCATTCAGAACCACCTGAAATCTGACTGAATGGAAGTCCTACAACTAGAGAAATAAAGAAGAAACTACACTGAGACTGGTAGGAAGGGCGAAGGCTCAGAATGGATGGGTCTGACACCCACATTTGGCATCTTTTTCAATTGGGAGGAATATCTCTGCTGCAGACGTATCCCATGAGAACCCAGGCCAGACCCTCAGCCCAGGGTTCCAGAGATAGGAAGAGAAGTCCTCCTAACTTTGGGCTATAAAAACCAGTGGGGAGCCCTAGCTGGTTTGGCTCAGTGTATAAAGCATGGGCCTGCGAACTGAAAGGTCCCGGGTTCAATTCCAGTCAAGGGCACATGCCTGGGTTGTGGGCTTGATCCCCAGTCGGGGGCATGAAGAAGGATGCCAATCAATGATTCTTTCTCATCATTGATGTTTCTCTTTCTCCCTCTCCCTTCCTCTCTGAAATTAATAACAATATTATAAAAAACAAAAAAACAGTGGGCATTGTGGCTGAGTGACATGGAAGCTGCTGGAGTCCCAAACAGTTCCTCTTAAAGGGACGATACAGGAATGTATACAGTTTTCCTTACTCTAAGCTCCAGTGCCAGGGAAACCAGGGACATATGGGGAGGAACTGGATTGTCTGACATCAGGGCAGGAACTCGGGGGCAGGTTTCTCCCAGATAGGTGTGCTTGCAGGGGTCATTTTTCCTGTGCTGGGACCTCCCCCATCACAGGGATGAGGGGCAGCCACATTTGAGTGTCCATCAGCCTGGCTCACACTGTTTGCATCACCCTGGTGATTCCCTGAGACCCTGCCTCATCCAATTTGCATTCCCACCCAAGCTGAATGTAGCAGCTTTTCCATATGAATGGCCTGTCCTGGCTCAGGCTTCAGACTTTCCTAAAATGTCCTAAACAAGCAGCAGTTGGCATCAGTGTGCCCCATGCCTAACAATAAAAGGCCCAAAACACAGCATTAGCACAAGCCTGCCTTGTTTCAGAGCTGGGCCTCACCTGGGCACTTCCAAGCCCAATGCAAATAGCAGCCATCTACAGATCTCTCTGTAGCTCCTGCCAGGTGGCCCCAGACAGGTGCACCTTCCCAGAGGCCCCAGAGACAGTGCACCAGGTGAACAGCTTCAGACCATATCAGATTACAACTCTACACATGCATAAGTAATACACTTAAGGGGAAGACTCAGAGAAGTACCAAATCCCATAGAGGTGTCTCCTGCCTAGCAGCTTTCCCACTGTAGTCACAGCTGGTCCTTATAGCCAATTGGCCTGGGAGTCAACTCCTCCCAGTGATGCCAACAGCAATCAAAGCTCGACTATAACAATACTATGCACACAGCCACACAGGGCCCACCTAGAGCTCCCAGCTCAGGTGACTGGGGAGACTGAGCCACTGGACCCTACAGGACACCTACTACACAAGGCCACTCTAGCAATTCCAGGAGACATAGCAGCTCTACCTAACACATAGAAACAAACACAGGGAAGCAGCCCAAACGTGGAGACAAAGAAGTCATAAATGAAAGAAATAAATGCAAGCAAACTACTGGATATAGAGTTCAAAACAATGGTTATAAGGTTGCTCAGAGATCTTAATGATTTCAAGGCACTTAGTGAGAATGTCAAGATTGTTAGTGAGAATTTCAAAGGCATGAAAAAGGACCAGTCAGAAATTAAGCATACACTAACTGAAATAAAGAATAATGTATAGGGATTCAACAGTAGAGTAGAGGATACTGAGAATCAAATCAACAATTTGGAATATGTGGAAGTTAAAACACAAAATCAGAAGAGAAAAAAATAAAAATAATTCAAAAAAGGAAGACAGTGTAAGGAGCCTCTAGGACAACTTCAAAAGTACCAACATTCGCATTTGGGGATGCCAGAAGGAGAAGAGAGAGAGCAAGATATTGAAAACCTATTTGAAGAAATAATGACAGAAAACTTCCTCTACTTGGTGAAAGAAATAGACTTAGAAGACCAGGAAACACAGAGAGTCCCAAACAAGAGGAACCCAAAGAGACCCACACCAAGACACGTCATATTTAAAATGCCAAAGGCTAAAGACAAAGAGAGAATCTTAAAATCAGCAAGAGGAAACGTGATTAGTTATCAACAAGGGACTGCCCATAGCACTGTCAACTGATTTCTCAACAGAAACTTTGCAGACCAGAATCAGAGGCATGGAAATATGGAATAGACTGATGAATCTCAGAGAAGTGGCGGGGGAGAAGGTGGCAGGAAAAGATTAACCAAAGATCTTATATGCACATATGCATTACCTATGGATACAGACAATAGGGTGGTGAAGGCCTGTAGTGGGGTGGGAACCAGGTGGAGGGAGGCAATGGGGAGAAAAAAGGGGTACATCTGTAATACTCTCAATAATAAAGATTTTTAAAATAAAAAAATTAAATTAAATATAAATAAATATAAGACCATGAATTGAAAATAATTATTCACAACAAATAAAATAAGGACTTATTAGTATTACATACAAAGCATGATTACAAATCAATGAGTAAAACATTAAGATGTTAGAATAAAAACAAGCAAAGTAAATTAGCTGACCACAGGGGAAAAATACAAGTCACACTTTCATGCAGATGTAATTATTTTTCCCATTTTACAGATGAAAACTTATACTCACAGAGAGATTAAGTAGCTTGCCCAAGCTCATATAGCCAACTACTAGTGAGTGGAGATCTGAACTAAAAACTTAATTTACTCCAAAGCCCATGTTTTTAATCCTAAGGTTCCACTCTCTAGGTATTGACGTGTATCTCTGTATAGATATACTATCAAAAGTGAAACTGAAGAAAATACTATTACATGCATGTAACTGAGGAATTGATGCAGTGTTTCTCTAAGTCTAGTCTCAAATTAAGTTAATTATACCTAATCAATTCAAGGACATACCCTTACTACTCTTTACAATAAAATAGTCTAATGGTATCCATGTGAAAGTTTATGTTTTGGGAATACAAATGAAAAAACAAATGTAGATGACTCAATGGGAAAGAACTAAATGTATTCCTGGCTAAATACTGCTCTGTCATGTATAGTACAGTTTTTCAGGAAGCCAGAGGCCAATTAGAATAATGACCTAAAAATGTTTGAACCAAAAGCACCACTAGGCATGTATTATTATTAAGAAGAAATTGAAATTATAATAACATTCGCAATATCTTATTTACATTTTTCATTTGTTTGCATTATTTAAAATAATTTTGTGGCCAGATAAAACCTAAGAGTCTTTCTGTTTAAAAGTTAATATCGTGCTCGCTTCGGCAGCACATATACTAAAATTGGAACGATACAGAGAAGATTAGCATGGCCCCTGCGCAAGGATGACACGCAAATTCGTGAAGCGTTCCATATTGGAGCTCCAGTGGCGCAATCGGTTAGCGCGCGGTACTTATAAAAGTTAATATCTATATTCTGATTTAAATCAGCTTTCTTGCCAAATTTCTGGCCCAAAGTGCTGGTATTGCTAAAGTCAGCCAACTGCTAAACAATATAATGTCAACTTTGGTAGCAGAGGTTATCTCTGAAGCTTTTACAAATTCCTGCTAAATCCAAGATCTATTTCAGTGTTAAGATACCTGTTAACCTACAAATGGCCTTTCTCTTCTTTCCTCCTTTATCTTCTCCAGAGAAACTAGTTTTCTTCAACCTGGAATTCTCATCATTCCTGATATCACTCACTGCTTTATGCTGCCTATTGCTTTCTTCTGGAGCCTCACTACAAAGTGAGATGGGAAGGGAAGGTGAAGGAAGGGAGAGGGAGAAGGAGACATTTTCTACTCTGAAATTCACAAGCAGCAATGGGAGGGGTAATCATTACTCCAACACCTATCGTGATCACTGTCTATGAGAGAGAGAGAGAGAGAGAGAGAGAGAGAGAGAGAGAGAGAGAGAGAGAGAGAGAGAGAGACTCTGTGGGTGGTTGAACTGTTTAGCCCTATCCACTAGAGCTCAAGTACATTTATTGGTGGATGAATTTATAAGTGGTAGGGGTAGAGAAGAGGAGGGTATTAGTGCCAAATTTCAGCTTCAACAATAACCATTGCTGCCAACTGGCATGACTTCCACTGTCCCCTCACCAAACAGATGGCATACAAGTTGTATCAGTGGAAAATATGACACCTTTTAAAATGCATAAATGAACTAAATATTATGGAGTTTAACTGTAAAGTTTAAATTAATTTTAGCTTTCAAATATATCTCTACTAACAAAACTCTGTAGAATATAGGATATTGTTAATGCAGCCACTTAGCTAATACATTTTAAGAGCGTTACCATTTTAAGAAGTTCTTGAAATATTATACAAATATGATAATATATAGTTTTATAGATTAAATATGCTAATATCATTTAATATAAGCACATATCTACACTAATAAAAGAGAAACATGCAAATTGACTGTCCCTCTGCTACACCCACCAGCCAATCAGGAGTGAGTATGCAAATTAGTGGGACAAAGATGGCAGAGGCCATGGAACCAGCCGGAGCTTGTGGGCAGCGGGCAGCACGCCAAGCTCTGGAGTGGGGTGGGATGCCCTCCCACCTGCTCGGGGTCTGGGGACACCGGCCATGTTGCCTGGGTGAACAGGCCTGGGCCGAGACACCTGGTGTGCCGAGCTAGGGATCACGATCCATGGGGCTGTGAATGAGGCCTGGGTGGAGGCGGAGCCGCCACAGGAATCGCCATCTGTGGGGTGGCAGCGAAAGAGGCCTGGGCGGAGGCAGAGCCACCCCTGGGATCGCGACCCACCCGCCCTCTCTGTACCAGGGGCAACACAGCGGGAGTCCTCGGACCCGCCCGCTTCTAGCCTGTGGCCAGTGTGCCCCCGCATTGGCACCAAGCGGCTGGGTCCGGGGAGTGTCGTCCTGTCAGCCTGGAGGTGGATGGAGTTGGCAGTCTTTTTGGTTTGTGCAGCCCCCTAACTGAAAGTGGAAACCAAGAACAAGGGGGAGCACCAGCAATTCTGGGAATCATAGTTCTGGTGGCGGCCCCTAGACCTCAAGTGGAAGCCCAGAGTGCGGGGAGCACCAGGAATGCTGGGAATTGTAGTTCTGGTGGCAGAGGAGTTGAGGGATCTCTTAGACACTAGAGCAAAGTGAGCCTGGAGCAAGTTACTGTTGTGGGGGATGGAGGGAAAGCAAAGGTGACACACATAACTGAAGTCAGAGTGTCGAGGAAAATTAAAGGGAAGATATCCTGCAACTTCTAGCAAATCTCCACCAATGGACAAAAAACAAACAAACAAAAATAACACCTCTATTATTCTGTGAGCACCAAACCAAACTGGGTTGGAGTCTCAGACAATTTGCTCATATGATTGCAAACACAGACAGAAACTCCCAGATTGGAGAAGGCTCCAAGATTGGAGAGGGTGCAGGTTGAGCTAAGGGACCACCCTCCACCCCCGTGCACGAATCTTCGTGCACTGGGCCCCTAGTGCTATATAATAAAAGGTGAATATGAAAATTGACTGAACAGTGGAACGACCAGTCACTATGACACACACTGACCACCAGGGGGCAGACACTTAACGCAGGAGCTGCCCCCTGGTGGTCAGTGTGCTCCCACAGGGGGAGCACTGCTCAACCAGAAGCTGGGCTCATGGATGGTGAGTGCAGCGGCAGTGGCAGGAGCCTCTCCAGCCTCTGTGGCAGCTCTAAGGACCCCTCGGGGGATGTCCGACTGCCAGCTTAGCCGGCAGGTAGACATCCCCCAAGGGGTCCTGGACTGGGAAAGGGTACAGGCCGAGCTGAGGGACCCCCCTCCTCCAGTGCATGAATGTCGTGCACTGGGCCTCTAGTTTTTATAGATTAAGTATGCTAAAATCATCTAAATAAGACCTCAGAGAGAACTAGCCATGTTGGATTTATCTTATTCTGGGTACTTGAAAAATTCAAAGAAAATGGAGAAATAGAAATCATGGGAAGCATAGGTGTTTTAATTATTAAGCTCATGCACAGATATAAATCCTATTAAAAGTTGTCTACTTATTTTCTTTTCTCTTGGTTTCTTTAAGATTATAGTCCAAGTCTGTTCTTGTTGCCTATAGGTTACAGTGCCTTTAAAAAATTATTTCAATGCACCAGACCTTTTCATCTGTTTCCTAAATATAAAATACAACTTTTGTTCATTACATATGTTCATAGTAATGCCTTGATAAGAAGTAGACACTACCAAGGGTTTAATTTTACCAAATAATATACTGGGTGCCACAAAACAGTCAATTTCAGAAGTACCAATAAGTTATGACAGTAACTGAGTGTTCATCACTGAGGATTTCTTATTTGTGTACAATTGGTGTTATGTTTGAAATACCTGCCATTGGTAGAAACACTTATAAACGATCATATTCTATGTAAAATAATGAAACAGATGTTGTTGCTCGTTCACAATATGCCAAAACACATTTTGTCCAAGTAACAAGAGCCAAATTTCACCCTGGAAAGTCACAAGCTGCAGGGCCCAGAGTATTTCAGGATTCATCAAGGCTAATTACCTACCTCAGTTCCACATTATCTCAAATGGGGAGCTTCAGCAATCTATAATTTTCATCATTGGGTAAACTGATCAAAGGAGATAAAAATTTAGATAGCTGGGGTTAAAGATCAGCATGTAAAAAGATGTTTTTCATTTTAAATTAACTGAATTTTTTTACATGCAAAATTCAAAATGTCCAAAAGGTTATAGAAAAAATATCCTTCCCTATCCCAAGGTACCATTGCCAAAGACACAAGCTTCATGTGGCTCTTTCCATAAACGTTTCTATGCCTAAGCAAATAAATATGTAATTTTCTCTCTCTCTTTTTTTTTTTACCAAATGGGGCTTACTATATGCATCATTCTGTACCTTGCTTTTTTCACATAAATTTTTTAGATTGTTTTATGTCAGAACATAAGGACATTTTGTTCAATTTTTTTCATTTATATGAACATAAATTATATATATACTAGGGGCCCAGTGCACGAAATTCCTTAGCCCAGCCTGCCCCCTCTCACATACTGGGAGCCTTCAGGGGATGTCCTACTGATGGCTTAGGCCTGATCCCCACGGGAAGCGGGCCTAAGCCGCAGTCTGGCCTCCCTTTGTGGGAGGCAACCGGGCTGATCAGGGGAAGGCACCAGCCCCATCACCCCGCTACTGCAGCCACTGCCAGTCACCACAGCCACCAAGGTGTTTTCATCAACACGGACTCCAGTCCCTTCACCAAGAAAAAATGACAACTTTCTTTAGGCATTTTCAAGATGTGTCTTTCATAGGATATGCATTTCTTTCTTTATTTTTTTTTTATCCTCACCTGAGGATATGTTTCCATTGACTTTTAGAGAATATGGAAGAGAAAGGGAAAGTCAGAGAGAAACATCAAAGTGAGAGGAACACTTAGATTGGTTGCCTCCTGCATGAACCCTGATCTGAGCCCTGGCCAGGGAGGAGCCTGCAACCTAGGTACATGCCCTTGATCAGAATCAACCCAGACCCTGCTGTCGGCAGGCCAAGACTCTATCCACTGAGTAAAACCGGCTAGGGTAGGATATGACATTTCTTAGCCCTCCAGCAGCGGACCTTCATTTTTTTCTCCAGAAGTGTGGTGGAAAAACCCTAGATCACCTTTTTGGATTCTTATTATCCAAGTTACGAAGAATATTACCAGTGGCATACAGGAAACTTAGCCAATGTGCAGTCAGAAAAGGTGTTTCCTCTATAGTTCACACCTATAATGGGCTGTGCCCTGCCCAGGCCTAAAGCCTCTGGCCAAAGCTTTAGGCCTAGGCAGGGGACCTCCAGCTCCCTGTGATCGCAGACACCACCCATTGGGCAGCGGACCCCAGCTCCCTGCAATCCACCACAGGAGCAGACCCCCTCGCAGGAGTGGACCCCCAGTTCCCTGCGATCCATCGCAGGCTCCCCACTCGTGCCCAAGGCCGGAAAAGCCTCTGGCAGATGCTTTCCTGGTGGCGTGGCTGGTGGGCGTGGCTTGTGGGTGTAGCGAAGGTACAGTCAATTTGCATATTACTCTTTTATTAGGTAGTATATATGTATATCCTACCTAATAAAAGAGTAATATGCAAATTGACCGACACTCCAAGACACAAGATGGGCGCCCCCATGTGGTCAAGGATGGCTGCCCCCATGTGAACACAAGATGGCTGGCAGGAGAGGGCAATTGTGGGCAGTTGGGGGTGACCAGGCCAGCAAGGGAGGGCAGTTGGGGGGTACCCAGTCCTGCAGGGGAGGGCAGTTGTGGGTGATCAGGCAAGAGGGAGGGCAGTTAGGGGTGACCAGGCCAGCAGAGGAGGGCAGTTGGGGAAGACCAGGTGAGCAGGGGAGGGAAGTTGGGGGGGGGACCAGGCCTGCAGGGGAGGGCAGTTGAGGGGGACCAAGTCAGCAGGGAGGGCAGTTGGGGGGACCAGGCCTGCAGGGGAGGGCAGTTGCGGGGGACCCAGGCCTGCAGGGGAAGACAGTTGGGGAGGGCAGGCTTACAGGGGAGGATAGTTGGGGGGGGGGACCCAGGCCTGCAGGGGAGGGCAATTGGGGGGGACCAGGCCAGCAGGGGAGGGCAGTTGGGGGGGACCATGCCTGCAGGGTAGGGCAGTTGGGGGGACCAGGCCTGCAGGGGAGGGCAGTTGTGGGCGATCAGGCCAGCAGGGAGGGCAGTTAGGGGTGACCATGACGGCAGGGGAGGGCAGCAGGGGCAATCAGGCCGGCCGGGGAGCAGTTAGGCATCGATCAGGCTGGCAGTGGAGTGGTTAGGGGGTGATCATGCTGGCAGGTAGAAGCGGTTAGGGGCAATCAGGCAGAGGCAGGCGAGCTATTGGGAGCCAGCAGTCCTAGATTGTGAGAGGGATGTCCAACTGCCCATTTAGGCCTGATCCCAGCCTAAACGGGTGGTTGGACATCCCTTAAGGGGTCCCAGATTGGAGAGGGTGCAAGCTGGGCTGAGGGACAACCCCCACCCCACCCCCGTGCACAAATTTCATGCACCAGGCCTCTAATATATATATATATATATATATATATATATATATATATATATATATATATATATTTTCAATAGAATGCTAAAATTTCCTGTTGATGAATGTTTAGATTGTATCCCAATTGTATCATTATAAAGAAATAAAGCAATATATGTATATAAAATACTTCTAGCCTAGGACTCTGCTAGATACTAAACCCCAAAAGTATTAATATATTGGTTGAAATATTAGCACAGAGAAACATTGTCTTTCTTGGAACCACTCAATCTGGTAATTTTACCCTTTAAATCTTTTTCAACTCTAACTGTTAGGTATAACAGTAGGCTCCCTGTGAACATTAATTAAGAGTGATGTAGCATATTACATTTCATTAAACTTCTAAATGACATTAACAGTCATCAGATTATTGCTTCATTGGAGGTTCTGTTTGACCCTAATTAGTGAATTCAACTTGGCTTTCTTTGTACTTCCTGAGGGGGGTAAAAAGGGAGTCAACCACATTAATCTTAGATTTATGACACCAGTTACAGGAGATCTTCCCCATTTCAGAATTATTGTAGCATCAGTATCAGGTGGATTAACATTGAACTCTTCTACATTACAGCATAATTCAGAGACCTTTGCAAGCTACGGTGGCTCAACCATGGTTCACTTAGGCTGCAAAATAATTTACTGAAGGATATTGGGAGTTTATAAAACTGTCTAAAAGACAAGGCTTGGAAGACAGAAAGTAATGCATCTCCAAGAGGTCCAGAAAGCAGAAGAACATCTGAACAGGACGCCTCCTCAGCTAATCCAGAGAGCGTGTCTGCAGGACATTATGCCCCTGAGGATCCCCACAGAAGCCACCAATGAATTCATGCCATCCCTTGGCAGTGTTTTCCAACCTTTCTTATCTTTGCCTCACATTAAGGAACATGTTTTATATAGTATGCTAGTACACCCATACACATACAATTAAATGAATTTCATTAAAACAAAACTCTTCCAATGTACAATGCATTCTAATATCATATATTCTCTTCTACTTCATTTTTAAAATGCTAGTTGCAACCCACTAAATTGATTTCAAGACCCATTGATAGGTTAGGACCTGCAGTTTCAAAAACACTTCTCTAGAGAGATTGATTTAGACAACAGTGTAGCTGTTGATAAGTAAAGTGAACAAGCTTGCGGAGGAGGTGAAATGTAAAGAAAATAGAAGTCCATTCCGCATTTGGAAGGATACCAAGTAGAAAGAATGTAAGGGGAAGCTTTTACACACATCCTTTACCAGCAAATGAAACCAGCATAACCCTAATTTAATACTATACCAAAGATCAACCCACACACATCATCACTTACCACTGCAACAGTACAAGTCATGACTTTTCTGACAAGAAAGGGGGGGAAAAGAGGGAGGTAGAGAGGGAGGCAGAAAGTAAGGAATAGAAGAGAGGATAATAAGGGCAATGTTTTAAGTGGTGTTTTTACTTGTAATCCAGCAGCTCCAATTCAATAGAAATGCTATGGAAAATCCTCATTTATTTCAGAGACAACATTCGCATTCCTTCTGCCCTTTTTAGCTTTGCTTCACAAACTCTTATCCCCCACCATTACTTATGCTGGAGTCTGGTTGCCTGACATGACCCGTCAACACACTGAGTCATAACATAAAAAAGAGTAAACGTGGAGGATCTGGCTGCTTGTATCTACCTTCACCTGGATCTTGGACTACATCCTGACCACATTGCATTACAAGAAATAAGTCTAAACTCAACGTTGAAGTTATATGTTGAGGCTCATGCCGCACCCAACCTTGGCATTAGTTTCGTGGTGTCTGTGGCTAAAAGACATTCTCCTCAGGCTCTCCCTCGTATTCTCATCAAGTGCCAACTGCCTCTCTTCTGGGGCATTCAGCCTTCCTGCAGGATTTCAGCCTTGGCATTTCTCCCCTCTACAGTTCTAAAGTTAGTAGAGAAATAGAAATATTTCATCTCCTTGATTATGCCTCCACTCTCAAATTACTCCCAGGAAATGTCAATGCCAGAAGAAATTTCTTGGAGACTCTGAGTGAATTAAAATTGTGCAGAAGAGTGGCCTGGCTTTAGTGAAACTATCCAGGACACCCATGTTGGCTGGTGGGTCCTCTTAGCTAAAAGGTAGCATTTCCTTATTAGCTTTCTTGCTCAGAGGATAATCTAACCACGCTGGCTGTCTGGGTGCCCTCAACAGTCTAGGACAGGCCAGCTGGAATCTCCAAGCTAATCACCATGCTCTGTGTAGCAGGTGTTGCTCACTATTTTTTTTTTTCAGCTTGAGAGCAAAAACCCTGTGTTCTACTATTCTTAGTCACATTTGTAATAATGGAATGGAAAGTAAGTGACTTCTTGAACTCCTCTTACATGTCAGTCAGGGAGAGCAAATATAGCTCGCTCTGACAGTTACTAAGTTAGAGCTAAAGCATTTCTCAGCAGTACAGGGGTGTGAATTTGCACATTCTTTAAGTTGGCTGTTTCCTGGGTGCTCGGTCTCCGCAGAGAAAATGTGAAACACGGTGTGGAAGCTTATTTGGCATTCACAGGTGACAATCAGATTCTTGTAAGTCTAATTATAGCAAAGGATGATCAGTAAAGGGCTGGATTCCTAAATGGAATGGGGGTGAGGCTGTGTCATCACCACGAGAGTTTCCCCTCACTTCACCTCAGCCCCAACTCCATAAATCTCAACCCCACAGTGACGGCGGATAGACAGTATGTTACAAAATGCAAGATACATTAGACTTTGGGATCACAAAGACAGTACATAACATAAAAAAAGGTGTTTTCCTAAAAAAAAAAAAAAAGTAAATGTAAATTACTTCTAAATGTTACTTCTGATTCTTCTTTAAATCCATAAATAAAATGTTAAGCCTGTTGTTCCCTGATTTGATGGTTTTCTCTATTATTCTTTCATTTTGTCAGCATTATCTGATTTCACTAAATATCAATTCTCCCATTTTACTTTAGCAAATTACTTTGAATAAAATCAAAGGCAGCATTTTAAAAGAATAATTAACAGATCATAATAAAAGTTTCTGTTTTATGTTAGGGAATATTTATTTTGTAAAAACAATTTCAAGTTACTTCAATTGTACTGGCTAGATATTTATATACTTACTAGTGTCCCGGTGCACAAAATTCATGCACATTAAAAGGGAATTAATTAGAGGAAATATTTTAATATTGCTATTTGCCCTTTCTCTATAATAGAAGTGTCAGAAATGAAAGAAAATTAGTAAAATGTATATGAAAATATTATATAAATTTGTTAATAAATAATCATAATATGATATAACAACAACAAAGATATGATATAAAAACAACAACATGATGTAAAAACAGCACTGATACAAACAATGAGTGATAAATTGATTAAACTTATTCTAACATCTCCCTGTATACCACATTAAGAGTGAAAACACTTTCAGAGTGCTTGACTAATTTCCCTTGTGACGAAGTATTTACAACTTTAACTTTAACATCACATGCTCTTCGAACTCGAGAGAAAGCAACATATAACCATGTGCAAAAACAATTTCAGGTAGGAATATTCCCACTCTGTCTAGAGTTTGTCCTTATGATTTGTTAATAGTCATCACAAATGCTGGCATCACAGGAAACTGTCTTCGAATTAATTTAAATGGGAGCCCAGTGTCAGATGGGGACAAATCAATTTTTGGAATCAGAACAACCTCTCCTTCTGCAGATCCTGTTAATACTTCAGCTTCAATAATGTTAGATTGCAATGTTTTGATAATAAATCTAGTACCATTACAAAGACCCCATTTACTATTAAGATTTCTCAGTAGCATGATGATTGCATCCACTTTCAATTTTAATTTATGACATGGCATTCCAGAAGGAGTAATACTATTAAGAAATTCGATGGGAAAATTTTTCTTTTCAGCATCATCTTTGAATCAATGGAATCACCACTCAAATATGTGTGAAAATCTCCATCTAGTATGTCCAAAATTTCTTCATTTAATTTTTGAACGTGCTCATTTTTTGGACAAAGAATCACATATTTAGATATATTTTTAATATTATCTATAGATATAGTATTTCCAAAGGTAGCTTCAATAATAGATCCATTACAAATCATTTCACAGGGGATTTCAATAATATCCATTCCTAAATGAAAACTGCTATCCAGTTTGCCATCTCTAAGTTTTACTAACCTTTCACTATAAGCAAAATCCTCTGATCTCATATTTGTTTTAAGAGACAACTTTCTGAAACATCCCCAAACATTACATTACTTGAAACTTGTTTGTACTATGTCCAATCGCATAGCATGTGGCATAATACTGAGACATTGTCGAAAATCCCCTCCGAGAAGGAGAACTTTCCCACCAAATGAAACATTCAAATTCATAATTTCTCTTAGTAATCTGCCTCTGGGCGCTCCAGGCGCTCTGAGGGCTGGTTCCTCCCTCAGGCCTCACCCTCGCAGGAAACAGCTCAGGGAGGGTGCCTCAGTGCTGGTGGGACTGATGGAAGTGTGGAGGGTGGCATGGAGGTGATGCCTGCACTTCTGATCACTTGCACACTGTTTTATACCACAGCATGTGGCAACGGCTGTGAAGGTCGCCACGGCAACCCAGTGCTGACTGCAGGACTGACTTCCGGTTGGTCAAGCCTCTGATCATTATGGTCATTACGGATCCAAGGTTTTTATATATTAAGATATGACTTTTGTCCATAAGTATGTAATGTCAACATTTGTCCCATATTATCAAAATTCAGGTTCATTTTTAAGTTCTCACCTGTATTTATCACTATCTCATTTTATGTCCAGCAAGTTAAATACATGATTTTATAAGCTTAAAGAATTTGGATGCAAAGGTAAACTTTTTTTAGTCCCACCCCTACCCCCCCAAAAAAGAATATCAGAACTAATCCTATGCTTTCCATCCTTGTTTACCTCAGTCCAAGCCTGCCAGGTTTTCTTTCATCACCTGTAATCATGCACAGCTCTGTAGACCCTCTAATCTCATCCTACACCTCCCAGACCTTCTAAACTGTACCACTGGGACTTCTGAAACTTGTAGCTTATTATCAGCAAACTACTGATACCTCATAACTACTTATCATCCCCACTCATAACTTAGCGTTTGCTTCACTTTTTGCTGAAACTGAAGTCTGGCACTACCCTGAGAACTTTACCTGTAACCTTCTTTCTTCAATGCTGCACATACTTCAGGATCTAGAAGTAGGGTAGGTGTCCTTACTCCTAGTTGAAACCTTCAGACAAATGTCCTGCATTTTTTCTCATAAATCTCAGCTTCTTTGAAGCACATGTCACCTGTTCATGTTGTCTACTGAGCCTCTAGTCAACTCTCCTCCAGTTGTTAGCACCTGGTTTGTGGCTTTCCTCTTCACTTCTCCTATCATGATTCTTTCTTATGTCAATATCCACACGATTCTATACCCTGGCCCCTCAATGTCAATACCTTTTCTCCTCCACACTGTCCACTCAACCATGCACTTCCGTGGTCAAACTTTAACACTGCCAACATCAGCAGTAGCTCCTAGCTGTCTGTCTCATGGATCTACATCTCTGATCACCACATTAATCTTTTCAGCCAGCTTCTTTTTATCTTCTTGCACAAACCAATCCATTTCACTCTAATTCTTTTCACTTCCATCTCCCCACTCACCTGCCCTACTTATCTAGCTTAGATTCCATGATCATATTAATCCCCCTCCTGCATTCACTCTCAACTACCTTGACTTCTGTCTTTATGGTATGTCTGAGGAATAAGCAATTGAAATTCAAGTGAAAATCAAGGGAGCTACCTGAAGTTCCAGTAAGTAAGTAGTTTTCAAATCCCTTTCACAGCAGAGCATCCCTCCCTCCCTCTCTCCTTCCCTTCTCCCCTTCTCTCTCTCTCTCTCTCTCTCTCTCTCTCTCTCTCTCTCTCTCTCTCTCTCTCTCTCTCTCTCTTCTTCCTTCCTGCCTTCCTGCCTTCCTGCCTTCCTTCTTTCCTTTCATTCTTCTAGGACTATTCTTTGGAAGATTGAATATCTGTCCTAATATGTTTCATGTAGATCAACAAAATTCCTGCTATGTACACCAATACTTCTGAACATCACAGCTGCCTCACTCCCTTACTCCTGATACTCAAGCACACTGGCTTTCTTTCTGCTCTATGAACACAATTTTCCTTCCAATCATTTCTTCCCAACATGGAATACAAAAATCTAAATGTATGGCAACAATGCCAGCATGCAACAGATTCTGCCATCAACACACCTGCATGAGGCTTGGTTTCAGAAAGTAGTGAAAGGAGGTGATGGGAGAGGACAGGGCCTGTTTCACTGGGGTAGTGGAAAGAGAAGCAGCATGGCTTGGGGCAGTCACAGCAATTGTTCTATGGTTCTTCCGTCAGCAGCAATGGCGGCATCTGACAGAGCTGCAGCAGCAGCTCCTTTTCCAGGCCAGTTCTGAAGTATCCTTCTGAAGGTGTTTCCAGAAACTTCAGCCTACAACCTGTTTAATCAGCCTTTCCAGTGATTGATTTTTCCAGCCCACCTAAGCTTTCCTACTTTACAATAAACGGGGTGCATGTTATATGATTTACAACAATGATTTTTATGATTCTTGTTACAAGGCTTTGTTTGCATTTCTTAGACATTATTCAAAAGAGATTTGGGAAAATATTGATAAGTTTTCAAGGCTAAGACAGGTACAGCAGAAAAGGCCATCATAAAATTCCAGTGACCCATCATATAATGATGTGTCATGTAGGGTCATCAATTGTAACAAATATACTACTTGGGTGGAGGATGTTGATAATGGGGGAAGCCATGCATTTTGAGGGATGAGAACATACAGAAAATCTCTGTGCCTTCTACTCAATTCGCTAAACCTAAAACTACTCTGTTTAAAAATTTTGATGTGAACCTAAAATCGCTCTTAAAAACTGCTCTTACAAAAGTATTTTAAAAAATTACAGTGACCTGCCATTGATCCTGCCATTTATACAATACTAAGTTACCCAAGGCCAAATCAAGGTGCATTGGTCTAGATTCTGAAGATGTAAACATGAAAAAGACGATCCCTGTAATTATAAAGACAATACAAAAACCATTAGGATAATTATACATCAAATGAATTATCTCATTTTTGTCTTCAACTAACCCTATAAGGTGAGTAGTGTTACCTCCACATTACAGATAAGGCTTATAGAGATTGAGGCACTTGCCTGGAATCAGGAAGCTAATAAGTGGCCAAGACAGAGTTTAAATGCAAATCTGAGTGCAGAGCCTGAGCTCCTAGACACTATACAACAGCATATTGTGTAGCAGTTCATTCACTGATTGACACTGACTGCCAGGGCTTGTGCTAGGGACTTGGTAATAGTTTAACTCCTGAAAATAGGCAGTCAGAAAAACAAAGGCTCAAGTGATTAGAAGCAGAAGGTGCAACTTGATCTAAAGACAGGTACAAGTCAATGTCCACACATACACAAGCGATTCAGTGGAATAAAATATGTTCATCAACCACCTCTAAGCTCCAGACATTCTGCTTGGAATGAAGGAGAGATGAAGATGCAGCCCCTGCCAGTGTCTCCCTCACTGCTTTGGCCTCAGCACCAAAATTATTTGTGTGAGGAAGGGAGAAAGCAATTTCTGAGCTAATGCCATGTGATAAAGTTGATTGTAGTGGAATGAATAAATTCTGTGCAGGGAGCATCAGAAAGGGGGAGTAGGAGATGGGAGGTCTGAAACACTGTAAAGAAAAAATAACTAGGCCTTAAAGAATGAGTAAGATTTTATAATAAGTGTTTTTAGATTAATCTGCCCCAGTTATCCCACTTGACTTTCTCATCACGATTCTGTATTGTAGGAGTTTCTTAAGGCTCTGAATCTATGAATACAAAGTAATCAATGTAAGGGTAAATATTGCCAGATAAATCTTTCAAAACTGGATATTCTTATGTATGTCTTTTCCATATTGTTTCAGTCTTTATATAAAGTATTTGTTATATATGGCCTCATTCTACAAAACTTCAAAGCATTTGTGCATATATATATATATATATATATATATACACACACACATATATGCATATACACATATATAATATATATTTGTATGTATACTAATACATATATATGTGTATATGTATATACATACATACATACATACCTAAAGTCACCCCAACCTCAGTATTTTTGCAAAATGTCATCTGGCATTGATAGCATCAAAATTAGTGCTAAATATAGAACCTCATAATAGCCAAATTGCACTCCCCTCCCCCACACTTTCCTTCCAGTCTTGGTTCCTTGATGATGGCCTGGCCCATTGCTATTTTTATCATCTCCAGCCTAAATGCCCTGCTCATTTTCCTTTCTCTTCAACCAAATCGTGATAGAAAATGATTCCAATAATCTGGTGACTTGGAAACCACAGTGACAGATGAGTTTTCACACATACCACATATACAGAAATAGTTTTCATATTTCCTTGGGAAAATATATATTGAAAATATTTTTCAAAGAACTTAAAGAGCTTCCATAGCTATTATATCTTAATATCCTAGGGAAGAATAGTATAATGGCAGCTCATCTACTCCCACTTTACAAATGATAGGCCAGGCAGAGGAAGGTTCCCACAGTGGCTCAAAATCATGCATAATGTCCAAAATCTAGGTGTGGAACCCCTGTTTCCCAAATCTTAAATTGTTCCTTTTTCTCTCTCTATTAAACACTAGAGGCCTGGTGGACAAAATTCGTGCACTGGAGGGGGAGTCCCTCAGCCCGGCCTGCACCCTTTCACAGTCCAGGACCCCTCAGAGGATGTCTGCCTGTCAGCTTAGGCCCATTCAATCCGGAATCCCTCACTCCTTCCTGTCCACCTGCTTTCTCCTTACCGCTCAGCTGGCTGCTCCTTAGCGCTGCTGCAGAGGCAGGAGAGGCTCCTGCCACTGCCGCTGTGCTCGCCCAGTGTCTGGCTGAGCAGCGCTCCCCCTGTGGGAGCGCACTGACCACCAGGGGGAAGCTCCTGTGTTGAGCATCTGCCCCCTGGTGGTCAGTGCAAGTCATAGCGACTGGTCGTTCCACCATTCAGTCTATTTGCATATTAGCCTTTTATTATATAGGATTAACTCTTAAGGATGCAAAACACATATATAAGAAAAACAACATTTTATTGCTAAACTCATGCTCTATTTGACAGACAAGAGTTATTAAGTATATTTTGCAATTTTGGGCTTTTGATACAAGAAGCTATTAAAATTAGTAAAAACGTAGTCACGAAATTTTTCTTGTTCTAAACTTTTATAATGATGTGAAGGACCAGTGAGTTGATTTTGTTAACTTCAGAAAGCATATTCCCTTGCTTATTCATGAGATGGTGGTAATTCTTTGAAAATATTTTTTGTGGTCTTAACCTTTTTTATGGCAAGCAATAAAATGCTTCTCAGATAGTGGGCCCATCTCACATCCATGAGTCATATGCTTATCCTAGGTTCTGTCACCTGATGTTCCTTCATGTGGAACTTCAGGGTATTTGATGAACGTATGATTGTATAGGCAGACTTGGTCTTAAAAAGGTGCAAAGATGACACCAGATTATTGAACACCCTGATTGTGTCAAAAAAATTTTGCCACCATGGTCAAAATTACAATATTGACACAAGCATGTGGAACAGGTCACCCCTGCCACTCTAGCCAGAAGGAGGGTCCACTGGGAATGGTTCCTATACCACCTAGTATATTAGCTTGCTACGGCTGCCATAGCAAAGTCCCACAAACCAGGTGGCTAACAACAGAAATGTATAGTCTCACAGTTCTGGAGGTTAGACGTCCAAGATCAAGGTATTGGCAGGGTTGATTGCTTCTAAGGACAGGATCTGTTCCAGGCCTCTCTCCTAAGTTTGGGTGGCTTTCTTACAATACTTTGCATCCCTTGGCTTTTGCTGTACCGGCCTAATCTCTGCCTTCATTTCCACACGGCTCTCTGTGTCTAAATTTTCCCTTTTTATAAGAATATCAGTGAAGTTGGACTAGGAGGGTCTACCCTATTCTAATATTATCTCATTTTAATTAATTATCATCTAATTAATTACATCCCCAATCACCCTAATAGAAATAAGGTCACATTCTGAAGTAATGGAGGTTATGGCTTTAACATAAAATTTTGAAGGACACAATTCAGCCTATAATACCTAGGGATAGAACTCATGGCCCAAACAAAATGCCCAATAAATGGGAATTACATGCTGGCTGTATTTTTTCCTACAAAAGAAGTAGGAATATTTGGTCCAGTGCCAGGGGGTCCATTAAAATCACACAAAATGAAGACAAACAAACAAATAAATATTGTTTTGAGACCACATAGTCCCTAAGGTGGGAAATGTGTAGGTAGATGAAATAGCATATAGTCAGTTTGGCAGATAACATCATCACTATTGGAATTATTCAAATGTATCACTTGAAGTTCAGACTCCTTAGACTCCTTTATTTACAAGATAGAACAAGGTTACTGTTTCTTGGGGAGTAGTAAAAGTTTCCTGGGAAGACGTGACCAAGCTATTTAGAATCCGCCGTGGTCATGTGCTTTCTGACAATGACAAATGGAGATTGTTGCCACACTCTCATCTCGGTGTTTAGGAAAAGGTTCACTTAAGTGGGTCCAAAAATGTGCTAAATAAAAATATCATTTATTATTCTTTGGATTTTATAAACTTTAAATGTACAAATTTGTATTCGTTTCTATTGCGGTATAACAAAGTATTGCATATTTAGCTGCTTAAAACAACACTTATTTATTATCTCACAGTTCTGTTGGCCAACAGTTCAGCACAGTGTGGCTGGATTCTCTGTTCAGGGTATCAGTAAGGACTGCAGTTCTCATCTTGGGCTCAGGGTCCTATTCCAATCTCACTGGTTGTTGAAAGAATTCCTCTCAGGCTTCCTGCATGGCCTCCTCCACTTCAAGCCAGCAGTAGTATATTGAGTTGTCACTGTGCTTTGATTTCCTCTGGCTTTCTCGTCTTTTTGACTTTTAAAGGACTCATGTAATTACATTGGGCCCGCTCAAAAAAATCAAGATAATCTCCCTACTTTAAAGTCAATTGATTAGGGCTTCCAGTCAAGATGGCATGCAGGTAAATGTGGTACTCACATCCTCCTAAAACCACATCAAAAATACAACTAAACTCCAGAAAAACATCATTCAGAACCACCTGAAATCTAGCTGAGTGGAAGTCGTACAACTGAGGATATAAAGAAGAATCCACATGGAGACTGGCAGGAGGAACAGAGATGCAGGCTGGGATGGCCCCACACCCACATGTGGCAGGTAAAAATCGAGAGGGGTATCTTGGCCGCAGGAGATCCTCCCTGAGAAGGGAGGGATCCCAACCCCACACCAGGCCCCCCGTCCAGGTTTCCAGTGCTGGGAAGAGAAGTCCCCATAACTTCTGGCAATAAAAACCAGGGGAAAGTGAGGCTGAGGGAGATGGGAGATGGAGCTGTTGGAGTCCTAGGCATTTCCTCTTAAAGGGCCCCCACACAGACTCACTCAATTGAGCTCCAGCTCTGGGGCAGAAGCTCAAAAGGCACCAAAGACATGTGGGGAGGAACTGAAGTGTCTGGCATCAGGGCAAGAAAATTTGAGGGCAGCTTTTTGCCAGAAAAAAAGTGCTGGCAGAGACCATTGTTCCTTTTCTAAGCCCTCTCCCTACAGAGCAGGCAGGTGGGCTCCATATTTCAATCTCCATCAACTTGACTCACATTGATCACTCTGTCCTGATGATTCCCTGAGACCTCACCACACCAACTTGCAGGCCCAGCCACACTGTTTTCAGTCTTGGATCATGCTTCAGACTTTCCTAAAATCTCTTAAACAAGTAACATCTGCCCTCAGCATGCACCACACCTCTCATTAAGTGGCTCCAGGCCTGGCAATAGTGGCAGCCAGACTTGATTCACAGTTTGGCCTCACCTGGGCACCTCCAAACCCAGCAAAAACAGCAGCCATCTGCAGATTGCATTTTAGCTCATGCCAGGTGGCCCCATACAGAACACAGGTGGTGACTAACCTTGGCCTGTACCTTCTAAGAGGCCCCAGAGACAGTGCATGCAGTGGACAGCTTCAGACTACATCAAAGTAACACCTAACCACCTCCACAAGCGACATACTCAAGGGGCTAACTCAGAGATTAAAAAGTACAAATTGGTAGTAACAGAAGAGTCATGGGGATATAAAGTACACAATAGGAAATATAGTCAATAATATTCTAATCTATATATATAAAAAGCCAGCGACCAGAACGCCGGAACGACCAGAATGACGGGTCGCTTTGATGCCCACTGAGGCCAGCAAACCAGCCCGATTGGGGGGTAGGGCTGGCCGGCCACCTCCTGCAGCCCCTCCCCCCAGCTGGCCCTGCCCCCAATGGGCCCCCACCATTGGCCTGCAGCCCCTCCCCCTGGCCGGCCCCACCCACAATCAGCCCTCACCACCCCATCGGCGTGCGGCCCCTCCACTCAGGCAGCTCCGCCCCTGATCGCCCCCCCACACCAATCGGGGGTAGGGCTGGCCAGCCAATCTACCCTAGCCCCTCCCCCTCCCCACAGCTGTCCCCGCCCCCAATCACCCCCCCCCCAAAGAGGGCGGGACCCGCCGGCCATTCGCCCATGGCCCCTACCCCCAGCCGGCCTGGCCCTGATCTGGCCCCAATCAGGGCCTGAGCGGCTGGACCCCACCTGTGCATGAATTCATGCACTGGGCCTCTAGTAACTATATATGGTTATGAGATTTATCTGGGATGCTCACTTAGCAATCACTGGGTGTATACCTGAAACTAATATAATATTGTATGTCAACTATAATTGAAAAATAAAAAATGATTTTAAAAAATAATAAAGTCAACTGATTAGTAACCTTAATTACATCTGTAAAGTCCCTTCACAGCAGTACCTATGTTAGTGTTTGATTAAATACCTAGGGAATGGGGATCATAATGACATCTTTAGAATTCTATATCCCTTTCCACAAGATCTAAAAATGCAGGCTTAACAATATTAATATGTAGCTAAGTAATATTCAAACTTGTTTTAAGCAACTATGAGAGAGGGTGAAACATATTTATCAAACAAGAAAAATAAATAAAAGAATTAGAAAACTGCTCACCATCTTGAATTTTTTGCCTTGATCCTACTTTAAAAACAAAACAAAATAAAAGTTGGGGGAAAAAATAGGTCTGGAACCTTTTAACTCTACATGTAGTGGTGATTTGGTATAGATAATTTAATCATTTGGACTCAGATAAAAAGTGAATAATATTAATCATTATAGTATTGTTATGATAATGAAGTGAGGTAATTTCTAGAAAGTTCTTTTTAAATTATAATGCTTAAAGCAAATTATGAGTTAAGATTATCAAAGAAAGTTTAAGCATATTTCAGAAAGAACCAGGGTGTTCAACCATTCCTTCCCTTAATTGAATAATCACCCTGAAGGATAAATGAAATATGACAACCTAGTAATCCAAACTTTAGTAGAAACTTGCCTACCATTCATATTAGGGGATATTCTTGTGATGCGTGTGTGTGTGTGTGTGTGTGTGTGTGTGTGTGTGTGTGTGTGTTCAGGGAGAGACACCATGTTAAAATTGTACTGTATAACTCAGTAGGCAACATAATAGGACTAGGGAACATTCTGATGAAAGAAATTTAACACCAAAATCTTAAAGAAAAATCTAAAAGACATCTCTAAAACCAAACAACTAGAGGTGAAGAATTACTAACAGAGGAAAGAAGCGCAAAGCATTTTCAACATTGAAGAAAACCACCTGATGTCACGTTCTGTTCGGAAGACCTTTGCACATCTGTCGAGATGGTTTGGGTCAGCTTCCTTGCGTAAGAAACAAGCCTAAGTCATCACACAAATATGTGTTTAGGTGCTTTGCTACTTTCCTATTACACCTCTGGTTACCTATCTCGTGGCACATTATTATCAACTTTTATTTCTACCCTAAATGATTTCCTCCTAAGAATTCTTTTATTTACACACTTAACTAGCTCTTATATAAGATGCATTATGTGCAAGACACTGTTCTAAACACCTTATTAATATTAACTTATCATGATAACTCACCTTGATATCAACCCTATAAAGCTATTATTCTCTATTTATTGAAGACAATACAGCAAATTGTTTCAAAATATTTTTCTTCTTACAAAAAGGGCAATTTTGTTTTCTAAATGGTTTCCTTTCTTCCTTCCATCACTTCTACAATACATCAAAATATGATTTGTAATGTAATTGCTGCTAAAGGCGTTATCCTACTGAAAATGACAAAACACAGTCAGACTGATTTTGGTGAAATCTTTGAAGTGACTGAGTTAGCCTCACACAAATGCACTAAGATTAAAGGTGGCATTGTGATTTTCTAAATAATGTCCATTTTAATGAAGGAACAGTTTCCTTCCCACACAGCAGAAGGCACTAAGTTGTTTTTCTTTTGGTTCACTACATTTCTCGAGCAGTGCAGCTCTTTTCTATATTTTAAAAGTACATACAGTTCAAAATATTGAATGTATTCTTTCTACCTTCTAATACAAATGCTGAAAATCTGCCATTTCCTACTCTAAGCAGGAAAGACCTGCTCTTGGTATATTTACTTACATTTTATTTCTCCAGCAAAATTTTCTAAAATTTTTCCCCATTTATTGTGCTATTTCAAGATTAGGCTGAAAAAAATTAGAAAAAACATATTGCAAAGTGGTAAATTGCTGTGCCTTACTCTCACCTTGTCAGGCACACACGTCACCCAAAAGTGGCACTGTCTAGGAAGCTATGCCTGGGTGTCTCAGTCAACTCAGAGTTTATAAGAAAATATCATAAACAGAGTGGCTTATCAGCAACAGAAATATATTTCACTTCCTGGAGGCTGGAAATCTGAGATCAGGGTGTCAGCACAGGCTGGTCCTGGTGGGGACCCTCATCCAGGTTGTAGATAATGACTTATCATTTATCCTCACATGGCTGAGAGCAGAGCCGAGGATGGAAACTCTCTATTGTGACTCTAATCCCATTCTTGAGGGCTCCACACTTATAACCTCATCCCATATAATAAAACCCTAATATGCAAATAGACTGAATGGCCAAACGACTGGTCACTATGACGCACACTGACCACCAGGGGCAGACTCTCAATGCAAGAGCTGTCCCCTGGTGGTCAGTGCACTCCCACAGGGGGAGCGCTGCTCAGCCAGAAGGTGGACTCACAGCTGGCGAGCGCAGCGGCAGTGGTGGGAGCCTCTCCTGCCTTTGCTGCAGGCAGGCAGTAAGGAGCAATGAGTCCTGGACTGCAAGAGGGTGCAGGCCAGGCTGAGGGAACCCCCGCCAGTGCACGAATTCGTGTACTGGGCCTCTAGTCTAATAATAATTACCTCCCAAAGGCCCCACCTTTGTGGGGGGTATCTTTTCAACATATGAATTTTGCAGAGGAACACAAAATTTCAGTGCACACCACTGGGTTTATTCTAAGAGCTCATAGTCCCAAGAAACAGGGACAACAAATGACCAGCATCAGGACTGACATTTTTCATTTAAAGAGAGAGGAAGTTTTAAAAATAGTTTCTGACCCAGCTGGTGTGGCTCAGTGGTTGAGCGTCAACCTATGAACCAGGAGGTCACGGTTCAATTACCAGTCAGGACACATGCCAGGGTTTCAGGCTCAATCAGCATTGGGGTACACAGTAGAGAGCTGATCAATGATTCTCTCTCATCATTGATGTTTCTATCTCTCCCTCCCTCTCCCTTCCTCTCTAAAATCAATAAAAATACTTTTAAAAATAGTTTCTGTAAATTTAATTTTATTTTGCATTTTTTATATTTCAGGTTCCAGATTGGTAGCAGAGGCTTGAAATTCATGTAAAATCATCATCAACATTAAGTAAAAGTTTATTGTAGGCAAGGGCATATGATATTTGAGATCAAATTTCTTTTCTTTGAGGAGTTAATCTACCTGGTACTAAAATTAGGTAAGTTTTCTGTAAGTGTTTAGGGGAAAGAACATTCACTAAGAGCTAAGCTGTCAAAAAATATGAACATTTTATAAATATGCCTCTCACACAAGTGTATGTGAGCTGTTCTTATGAAAGCATTTAACAGCAACCACCAACATGGCCCTAAAACAATTGGCCTGAAATGCTGCCCCCAAGACCAGCCCCCAAGAGCTAGCAGCTGAGCCACAGCGCCCTTATTACCTGTTTTGAGAATTCATTCATGACCCCAGTCTAACCCAGGCTCTGTGCTGTCTGATAATGTATGCAGAGTGTTTCACAAACTTAAATCAACATCCAAATGTAAGCTATTATAACTACAGAAATAATATTAACAATGAATGTTTATTTCATGTTTACTATGTTCCGAGCATTCTAATAAAAACTTAACAACTATTAATTATCTTTGTTTTTAAAATTAGGAAGCTGAAGACAAGAGGTTGAGTAAATTGCAGGGTCACAAATGTAGTGAGAGTCAGCGGCCCATATTCTTAACCACACATTCTCACAAGCCTATCTCATAGAGGATGAGCACCCTTCCTCAGAAGGTGCCCTCCAATCTCATGCCTACCATCTGTAGCAGTCCTTAATCAACCACTCACCACTGAATACTTGTATGTGTTAGTTACATATTGTTGCTTAATGAATCATCTCAAAATTTGCCAGCTTAAAACAACAATCATGTATTATCACAGCTTCTGAGGATGAGGAACTTGAGAGTAGCTAAACTGGGGGTCTGACTCAGGGTCGCTCAAGTTGCTCTCAAGCATCTTCTGAATGTTTGGGTACAAGGGTCTGCTCCAAGTTGGTGCACTCACATGGCTATTGGCTTGAATTTCTTGTCACACATAGCTCTTCCTGAGACTACTTGAGAGATGGTTGGCTTCCCCAAGTACATAATCCAAATGAGAGAAGGCAGAAACCATGTGTTTTATATAACCTCAAATTAGAGGTCACATTATTTCTGCCTAGCTTTAGAAGTGAGTCAGTAAATCCAACTCAAACTCAAAAGAGAACTAGGCTCCACCCTGCAAAGGAATGTCAAAGAGTTTGCATCTATCTCATTGTAACTATTTTAAATAATTTTGGCTCTGTGTCATCTTTTCTTCCTACTCTCTTGACTCCATTGCAGTGTGCCTATAAATGCTGGGCTAATCAGGGCTGGACACTCTCTCAGCCTGTCCCAAGTCACCATTCATACCTATTGGGAGGGTTTCCATAATAGAACAAAACAAAACAAAACACAAAATGGGTAATTTACCTAAGCCCTGCCCTGCAGACATGTGATCCCCTGGATCTCCTGTTTGTATACTACAACCGAATTGACAAATTAGCAAATTTGTTTCCGACTCTGATTGCCAGCAGTTCTCCCTGGATTACAAGATCCTCCTTCGACCTGCTCTGCCCAGAGTCCCCCACTCAGTTATGCCTGGTGGTCAGCTCACCTTTCCATCTTTTCGTCCTCTGGGCCATCTCCTCAGAGCTCAATATAAACGCTGGCTTATGTCCAATCAGTTACCATTAGTGACAGCTGAGAGTGAGGTTCTCGGTATGAGCTAAGGTTTCTCAATCTCAGCACTGTTAATATTGGTGCTGGATAATTCTTTGTTGTGAAGCCATCACATGCACTGTAGGATGATTAGCAGACCCTGTCCTCTACCCAAGAGATACCAGTAGCACTCCCCATGTGATAAACAAAAATGTCTCTGGACATTGCCAAACATTCCCTGGGCGGCAAAATTGCCCTTGATTGAGAACAACTGATTCTAGCTAAAACTGGCTGAGCAAAATATGTGAGCCTTTTCAAATAAAACATATGCAATGATCTCCCATTGCTTCATCTACAAGAAGTTATCAGTAGTTTTAGGAGTTAAATAAGAAATAGTTCAATACAACTCAATTATCTAATGTAGGTGGTTGTCTCTCAACGGTGCCACTTTCTTCTACCAGCTGATTTCTGGGAGAGAGGCTAGGGTGTGTTTTCTCAAAGTTGTAAATACCTAAGAAAGCTGGAACAAGATGGAGGGGAAAGAAAATGAGTGGAAGCAGAATAAAAGTAAGGACAGTAGAAAAGGCAAAGCGTGTGCTCTCCATGTTAAAATTATTTTAGGATATCTATTAGATGTTAGTCTATTTTATAAGGAAAACTTTATTGAATAGTAAGCATATACAAGTCACTTTGTTAAACATTTTGCTCGAAATTAACTCACCTAATTTTTTTAACAACCTCATGCAATAGAAACTATTATCTTCCTTTTGACACATGAACAAGTTGAGGTAGAGAGATATTATCTTCCTTAATACTAGTTTTTGTTTGTTTGTTTTATTTTTTTTTAATGTTTAAGCCTCACCCAATGAGTTTTTTTATTGAATTTGAGAGAGAGAGAGAGAGAGAGAGAGAGAGAGAGAGAGAGAGAGAGAGAAACATCAACTGGTTGCCTCTCATATGTGTCCCTACTGGAAATTGAACTCACAGTCCTTTGGTATACAACACTCCCAATCAGGACTGCTAATTTATTTTATTGTTATTGTTTTTTTAATTTATTTTTATTGATTTCAGAGAGGAAGGAAGAGGGAGAGAGAGATAGAAACATCAGTGATGAGGGAGAATTATTGAATGCCTGCCTCCTGCATGCCCCCTACTGGGGCATGTGCCCCGACCAGGAACTGAACCATGATCTCCTAGTTCATAGGTTGATGCTCAACCACTGAACCAGATAGCTGGGATGTTGTTGTTGTTGTTTTTAAATGCTTTCAAAGATTTCTCTCCTACTCCACATTCCCTCAAGGCTTTGCTTTTGTTCTCTACACTGATTCACACTAAGCATTAAAAACCTTAAAAAATCATTAAAGTTCAGATACACCTAGCTCTTCATTATCTGGAGAGAAACAAAGGAACCTAGAATCAGTAAGAAAATAAAAGTAACCTGAGAGACACCAGCACTAGATTGAAAAGGAAAGAGGCCTTATTTTCAAGGGGGTCGGGAGGGACTGGGGTTGAGCAAAGCTGGCATGAGATCAAGATTGGAGGGTGCTGTAGGAGAGATGGGGTGAGAAATATTTCTGCAAGAAAGAGGACAGTTACACAGATGGTGCCTGACTTAGGATGGTTAGACTTAATGATTTTTCAACTTGATGATGGCTTGAAAGCCATACATATTCAGTAGAAGCCATACTTTGAATTTGCATTTTTGATCTTTTTCCAGGCTAGCGATATCCATATGATTCTTTCATTCTCGCTCTCTCTCCCCTTCCCTTCCTCCCTTCTTCCCTCCTTCTGCCTCACTCTCTATCCCCCTCTCTCCTTCTCTCTCCCTGGGAGGTACAACTCTACCCAGCAACACAATATTCAGGGTAAACAACCAATACTCAAACTACGGCCCGCGGGCCACATGCGGGTGTTTTTGCCGTTTTGTTTTTTTACTTCAAAATAAGATATGTGCAGTGTGCATAGGAATTTGTTCATAGTTTTTTTTAAACTATAGTCCGGCCCTCCAATGGTCTGAGGGACAGTGAACTGGCCCCCTGTTTAAAAAGTTTGAGGATCCCTGCTCTACAGAGTGCTGTGTTGCCAGCAGGGTTTGGATATTGTGTTTTGGGTTTTTACATTCCCATTATGGCTACAAAACACACATCTGTGTCTCCTGCTTCTAGTGAGAAGAGAAAGGCAGTTACTCTTGAGATGAAACTAAAGATAATTGCCCAACTATAGGCTAATGTAAGGGCTCTGAGCATGTTTAAGATAGCTGAGGCTACGCAATGGTGTCTGGTAGGTTAAGTGCATTTCGACTTACCAAATTTTCAACTTATGATGGACTTAAGGTCGAACTGTATGTGTATTTAAAACACAACTTGGATTTTAGTAGAAACTTAACATAAGGTCTTGAATGAAAATAGGAACTTGTCTAAGGAATCCGTTGTCAGCATTAGAATGCACCTAAGAAAATGTAATCCACTGGATGACTCCCTGAATAATTGTCGAGTACCTACATTTTTTGTCTAACCAGGCCCTGTGTATCACCCTCCTCACTGCCCTTCTCAAAGTCTTCAAAAGCTCTTTACTCCTTTTTTAGCCTGGTAATAAAAGTCTTCTATAATCTGACTCCATCCTACCTTCTCAGCCCAATCTTTGCTCAAGATGGACAAAATTGAGCTACTTCCATTTTCCCTAAAGTTCCTTTTTCACCTCCAAATTTACAGTTTCCTCTGCTTAAAACACCCCCTTTCCAGTATCCCCTCTATTAAAATTTTACCATCCTTCAAGGCCTAAGTCAAATGTCCCCTCCTCCGTGACTCAGTCTCCAATTCCCATTGGAAGTACCCTCTCACTCTGACATCTACAGTCCCTAGTTTGTACCTCTTTAAGGAATTTGGGAGTTCCTGTATTATAATGAGAGGTGTATCTCTCTATCCAGCTGCTAAACAGTGAACCTCCTTAAGGGGAACAAGTTGTATTCATCTTTGTCTACAAACCTGTGCTTAATAAATATTTGCTGAGTTAAATGAAATGTTAGTATTTGATCCCTGGCTGGGTGGTTCAGTTGGTTGGAGTGTCATCCTGTACACAGAAAGGTTGCAGGTTCAATTCCCGGTCAGGGTGCATACGGGAGGCAAGTGATCGATGCTTCTCTTTCACATTGATGTTTCTCTCTCTCTCTGTCTCTCTGTCTCTCTCTCTCTCTGTCTCTCTCTCTCTCTCTCTCTCTCTCTCTCGTCCTCTCTCTCTCAAGTTAATAAACATATCTTGGGTGAGGATTTAAAAAAAAATTGAGTGTTTGACATTTTCATTTTTAAAGATTAAGCAAAATTTAAACTAACATAAAAATTTCCAAAGACAGATACATGCTGCCAAATGGCTTAGTAACCTTGGTATTTGTAGAACATTTTCCATTTCTGAAGTGCTTTATAAATAATCTCTGGTTAACCCTTCAGTGGCCTTGGCCCTGGTATATCAGGTAGTAGGGTAGTGACTCCGTTCTCCCTGGGATAACACTGGGGAGACTTTCCATGAAGGGGTGAAGTCAGATGCTTCCCAGAACACAGGGAAGCAAGAAGCCAGCAGGTTCCAAGTGAAGTAGCCTGCCAGTCACCACAGAGGGGCTGAGCGGATGAAACAAACATAATGGAAAGCAGACTTCCTTTTTTGTTTCTCTTTTTTCTTTGTTGCGATAGATGACACTATATTCCTACATCTAATTGGTAATTTTTGTGAATTCCAGAAAACAGCTCAAGATCTTTCTCATCTATCCATCTGTTTTTATATGAATTATATGTCCCAACTCCACAAACTTAAATGTGTGTATATTGGTTGTGTTAGAGAGGAAAAAATAAACTTTGTTAAATTCATTGAAGAGCACAATATCACAGATTATAACGCACCTTTAGGCTAAACCATTTAGTAAACATCTAGATTTTTGAAACAAACATTTTAGAAAACCAGTTGTTCCTTTTAACACAAGGAATTACCATGCTTGTTCTGTCTATAATAGCCATTAATTCACACATGCAGAAAAATAGATTCACCATGATTTATTCAGGAGTGCATCTACTAACTAAATTAGACATGCAGACATAGGTTTTTAGAAAGAGTTTGCCTACCCGAACAGAATCCTTCATGGGCTCACAGTGTGTTGCAGGGCTCATGTGATGGCACAATCCACAGCTACAGCAGGTCCTTGTCCTCGAGATCCTCCACACCTGAGCCTCTGGTCATGCTGAGGCCCAGGGCGGCCTCCTGCAGCAGAGAGCTTCGAGGCCAGCTCCTGCCTGAGCCTTCTCCAGGCTTCTCCCTGGCAGAATTACTCGCTCACTCCTCTGGGATATCATGAAATTATACCTAATATCATTTATTTCAACATATTATTTGAACACCTATTATGTAAGCCCCATACTTCCATTAAATATTTATAATGCTCTACCATATAATAGAGTTAAATGTCTACAATAGTGTGCCTAAGAGAATGTAGGCATCTTGACCACAGAGTTGATGTTATTATCAAAACATACCTTAAAGAGCTTCCAGCATTTATTACTTAAATTGGGTAATACTTAAACACATTTTCCCTTGGAAGCAATATTATACCCAGTAGATATAGTCCCAGGTGAGAACATAAAAGCGTATTACATTGGCCAAGGGAGGGAATCAACTTCTGTCTTCAAAATTGCTTTTGATTTTTAAATTCATTTTTTTTTTAAAATTTGAAGTGTAATTTGGTGATATATACATCATTCCCATAAAATAAATTACAGATAAGTTTGTATGATTATATCTACACTCATGTATAGTGGTAGTAAAAATTAGACACAACTTACATATCCAACAATAAAACTTATTTATTAAACATAAAAATAAATTTTGTTTAAACACTAGAAAACTAGGTAGCCATTAACATGTGTCATAAAATTACTTTAATGTGAAAAAATATTTACAGTATAAGTGAAAAATGTGAAGACTTCATAGATTATGATTAATAATTCACTTGATTCTGATTTTTAGCCCCTAGATTGTTCTCTCCAATGCCATTTCCCACTCAAAGGAAGCAGGCCTCCTTGGCTTTTCCAGGTCTGGGGTAAGAAATGTATTAGAATGATACCTGGAGCATCTTGATCCCAGAAAACAAAACAAAGTAAAACAAAAAAGTTATCAAAAACCACTAGAATCAAAAGATTTCAGGACTCAACTTGAACAGGCTCCCACTGGAAAAATCTGAGCATCAGAAGAATATTAATTGAAATAAATTAAAATGTATAAAATATGCTTAAATCTATAAGTAAATAATGATGATTATTTTTTAAATCACATAGATCATCTTTGGAGTATGCTTAAGAAACCAAACATAATTTTGAAAACTGATAAAGAACCTAGCATTTTTCTGCTTTCTCTGTATGTGTTCTATCTCAGCAAATAGTTAGTGAAGAAAAGTTCCTTTTTATATAACTATTCCAGCTATTAGATGAATTTTCATGTCACTATTTTACAGCAATCATGACACAAACATAAACAATCAGATTTTATGTTTCTCCTGGTAGAAGTACACACCACCACCTATGAATTAACTTTGCCAAAATAAATAAGCCTAACTCTGACAAAGGATCTAGATCTAACTACCAATTTATAGGAAATAAAGAACAGAAGAACATGGAAAATGATAACAGAAATATAATCAGCAAATTTTATAGGGCAAATACCCAGTTTATTAACAACAAAAAATAAGCAAGAAAAAAGAAAAAGGCTGGGACACATATGAATAAAATGAGACCTTGTTTTTATATCAATTCAAACAAACTATAAAAATAAAATTAATAGTTATAGAACTAGGGGCCCAATGCACAAATTCGTGCACCTTGAAAGGAACTGTGGGCCGTGCGGCTGTGGTGGGCCCAGGACCAGGTCTCAGCCCATCCTCTGCGCCCCGGCCTGGTCCCTCCCACGGTGGCCCCCGGTCCCCTGTCTGCCAGCAGCCCCACTCCTGCTGCCACCGCTCCCATGCACTGATGGTGCCAGCCCTGCTCGCACCTGCTGATGGCACGGAGCAACTGAGGCCGGTGCCAGCAGCAGGTGCGAGTGGGGTCGGCACCATCAATGGGTGCGAGCAGTGGCTGCTGCCCCGATCATCCCCCAGGAGCAGGGGGAGATGGGGAACCTCTGAGGGGTGATCAGAGCCAGCAGCCTCCACTTGCACCCGCTGATGGCACCTATTGATCGGGGCCAGCGCCAGGTACCGGCAGCAGGTGCAAGTGCCAGGCAGGACCACAGCATGTGGGAGCAAAGAATTTTTAGTAACCACCAGAGACTCGCCCCGATGACAGCGACCAGCGCCCAGCCTTGGTCTGGTGGCCCCACTCATCTGTTCCACCATCCCACTGCGGCCAATGCCCGCCATGTTCCATGCTCTGCCACCTCCTGCCAATGCCCACCATGTTCCGCGCACACCCCCTGGTGGTCAGCGCACGCCATAGCGACAAGTTGTTCTGTTGTTCCACTGTTCAATCTATTTGCATATTAGCCTTTTATTATATAGGATGATAGAGGAAATATGACCACTAGATAATTGATATTAAATAATTATTGTTTATCTGGGGGAGAGTGTGATAATAATATGATGGCTATATTTTCAACGGGAAGTCCTTGCCTTTTAGATACATTCTGAAATATATACAGGTGAAAGATGATGTCTGAGAATTCCCACCTGCAGAGAGGAAATAAAGAGAGCAAACATTGTGATAATGGGCTACAATTACCTGGGAGTTTATTATAATATTCACTTCATATATGATTGTTTGATATTTTCCATGCTAAAGAGTTTTTAAAAACAGGAGTAAATATTTTCAATGAAAATAATTATGGCAAAATAACCAACAGGAAAGAATGGGTATTTGTCCTATTGGGGTGATCTCTTCATAAGTTATATAAATGTCTAATCACTATGTTCTATTCCTGCCTGTATGTCAACTATAATTGAAAAAAAAAAAACTAAAAATAAAGATGAGCTTTTAAAAAAAAAGAGTTCTTAAGAATACTGAAATATGGATTTCTCAATTGGCTGCCACTCTGCCATCTATCACAGACAAAACTTGCCTATCTTTAGATGATACAAAATATGGTCCGTTCAAATGAATTAGTCTCTTTAACAGCTTGCTTGCAGCATTTAATTTTTTTTTTAAAACTGCTGATGCAAAACACTGCTCTGACTTTCACTTTATAATTACCCAGGAGCACTTCGTAGCCCAAGCAAGTCTGAATTCAGATGAATACGTTACCCCAGGAATTAATTACTATCCAATTTATTACTGCTTCATATCATCGAAGCTGCTGAAGAAACTGGTTACCTGGAAAATTATGTATTTTTTGAATACTTGTCAAATTTAATTTAGGTTGGGTTGTAAGGAAGAATTGACAAGCATTTCCCTGTTTCTTGTGCCTAAAGAGCCACAGGACAGTGGATTGTAATATGTTGGGGTGATGGGGGAAATGAGACATTTTTGGGGTCTAGCAATCTGAATCTGTGCCATTAACCTAATACACATTCTTATTAGCCTATAAGAATAGTCTAGTCTCTGCCCCTTTAACTGTCTGGTCCTGCAAGACCTGTTTGCTCCCATTCCAGAGAGGCCATAAACCATCCCCAGACGGAGTTATCAGGGCTGGTGCCAGGCCGGGCCTTTAATTGTGGTCTCAAGGCCACAGCACATGGGCTCTTTAAGAACTTGCAAGGGGGACCAGAAAAACCCTTATTTGGGAGGCAAAGAACTGGAAAAAGTATAAATAGGGAAAGCTTCCTCCATGTTGGCAGCTCAGAATTTGAAAGACAGTTTTCTCTGGCCCCCACGTAATAATAATAATAATAATAATAATAATAATAATAATGTGTAACTCCATTTCTCTAAGCGTTGCTTGGTTTTTCTCCAGTCTTCTGCAACAGGAGCAATCCTACTCACCACAGCTGTGCAGTCAAGGCTACCGAATTTAACTTCTCAAAGGACATAGCTGCAGAACTCTCTACTGATTTTAGCATCTGTCAACAGCTAATTGCCCTGTAGCTTACCTGGTTTTCTCACATCACAGCGATTGATTTGAGATTTGGACTGGTGCTTGATGTGTTACATCAAGGGTATGCACATTCTAAAAGCAAGACCCATATTAACGCAAAATCAAAGTCTCTTCCATTTGCTATCTTCACCAATTTGCTAGGAATGAATGTGGCTGTTCTGACACTAGGAAAGTGATTTTGGGAGGTTCAAAGGGTGCCTTTATATTTTATGTGAAAATATAAACATTGATCTTCAAATACTACCTTCTGATTTCCCGTTCATTTGCTGCTTTTATGTTTTACCCTCCCTATGGCTCCCAGGCTTAGCAAATAAAAATATAAGACACCAGTTAAATTTGAACTTTGATAAGCAATGAGTAATTTTTTAGTGTAAGCATGTCCCATGAATATTTAAGTATATTTCATAAAATATTTGGGACACAATTATATATTCTGTATTTTATCTGGCAACTTTAGCCCTCCCCATCACCAGCATTAGACATAAAGCTTCTGAAACTTACAAAGAAATTGGGCTTTTTAACATCATTTCAGTTAATTCTATTCCTTTGAATGGAAAACTGTGATATTCTGGTGCAATATCTCAAGGGGATCATTATTAAGAGATAGCCAACTACAAACATTCTTCCAAAATCAATCTCAAGAACAAATTTTCACTTGAGAAGTGAAACCATCAGACAGAGCAGCTTAGTTATTTGGAAAAAAGAGTTCAATTTGTTATTTGGAAACTTGGCATCCTATATAAGGTATAACTAACTTTCCTCTGTAACCTAGGACAACCACAGTCTTGCCTGAAGAAACCAATCTTTACTAGAGAATTGCTTCTCAAACGTGAAGAGTATGCAAATCACATGGGGAATCTTGTTAAATGCAGATTCTGGTTCAATAGGGATAAACTCTGCTTTTCTAACAAAACCCCAAGTGACTTCAGTGTTGCCATACAGACACCATTGTTTGAGAGGCGAGGGACTAGAGAATCTACAGAAGAGATGCTGTGCAAGGTCTGATACCAAGAGAAGCTGCTGAACGTCAAGGACTCAAGTCTCAGAAGGAGCTTGAGAATCAGGGTACGCGAATTATGCTTAAAGCCGGGAATATTGCCAAAATTTGATTAAGTAATGATTGAGAATGCACTGAAGCCATCTCTAATTGTATATAACCCTTGCCTGAGATAAGTAATAGCAACGTGGGTCAGACTACTGATATTTATGGCAAATGCTTTGAAAGATAAGCAGTTTAGAAATACCTGGATCAGGGCTCTTCACTTGAGGTCCATAGTATCTATGTGGTCCAAGAATCGATTTGAAGGAAGATCAGGAACCTCCTGACATTTTACACAAAATTGGGTGATAATATTGCTGGGCTGACATTTAAAATATTTAACAACCAGTATGGCTCAGGCACCATCCAATAGGAATGTATGTGTGATCAGTGCACACAGTTGCCCGCCAGTAGGCGATCCTGGTGTGTCCCAGATGAATATCAACTCCTTCACGTGTTTTTCTCTAATATATAGGGTGTCCCCTAAAAATGTATACACACATTCGAATAATTATAAAGGCAGGGTTTATTAAAATACATTTAATTTTCAAAATTGAGCTGTCAGTTGTTAAAGTGTGTATATTTTTTTGGGGGGACACTCTAATGTTGTGGAGGGTTTGAAGGTCAAAGAGAGGGGACACTCAAGTCCCGGGCACTTATCCAGTGTGTTGGCATGCCTCAAATGGGTGTGTATCACAGGCCTTTTTTCTCAATTTTTCTCTCACTCCTATCTTTCCTGTCCCTCTGTTCTCTTTCCCAACCTCACAACCTATCTTTGAGTCTTGATAGATATCTACCAGGACTTCACTGGTTCAAGACTCACCCCAAAAAAGCAATTGATAGAACCTTGATCCTATTCACCCTGCCAATCACAGAGGAAGCCAGAGTCTTCAAGTTTGGGAAATGAGCATCTGTAAGACAAGCCAACTTTTTTCTTGCTAACACTGATATTCTTCTCAATGCATAATTGTTGGGTGACTTTATAAACAATGTTTTCATCTCTATTTTCCATCATACAAAAGGCTCCTCTAGAAATGGGATAAAAAGAAGGAAGGAATGAAAACCCCACTCTGCCACATGTATCAAAAAGGGAATGTACTAGATATATCCTGAAGTATTCCATGTAATCTAAAAAACAAAACAAAAAACAAAACAAACAATCTGGCCCTTGGAAATATGAGAATTTGAGCATAAAGTGTGTGTGTTGGCTTTATATTTAAGATTATTTAAAATATAACCTTAATCTGACTACTTCTTGCCATCTTCTCCACAACCACCCTAATCTGAGCCATGTATCACCTCTAGACCAAAAGCCTGTGATAGCCTTTTCCTAGTGTCCCTGCTTCCATTGCTCTACCCACCCTCACCCCATGATCACTTCCTCCTAAGAGAAACCATCAATTCTTCATGGTCCTTCATAATATAGATTTGATCATTTAAAAAAGGCATGAAGATTGGATTTCTACTTCTGGGAAGATGGAGTAAACAAACTTTCCCATATTCTGCCCCTAAGTGTAACTAAAATCCATGTATATTATGTATAACACAAACACAAGAAGACTAGAAAGGTAGAGAGAAGAAGGTGACTGGTTAAGAACCTTGGCTTGAGAAATGACATGGTAGTAAGTTCCCGGAATTTTCTCTTACCATCTATCTTTCAGATTTGATGCTACAGCTAGTAATCCAGAAATGCCAATAGGTACAAACAAACAAAAAAAAGCTCCAACAAGAGCCTGCTCTCTCTAGTCAAAAGGGGCAGTCTGGGAAGTCAGAATACTTTTAGAAAATAACTGCTTTATTCCAAACAAACCACACAGAAAAAAATTGTGGTCCTACCTCCATCTCTCCAGCAAGAACTAAGTGGGAGCCTAGCCTTCTACCCTGGCAAGGCTGTCACAAGGCATCTCAACACTCCTACTGGGGTTTTGTCAGAGAAGGCCAAATAGAGAGCCAGGACTCTGGTGCCCACCATCGGGTAACACCCCACCCCTTACAGTGTCAGTGGCCATCACTCCCACCAGCAGAAGTGCGGTGTCCCCTCCCTCCTTGCTGTAGTGCTATCCGAGCAGTCCTAGTGGAGAGTCAGGACTTCCCCTGTGGCCCAATATAGAGCAGTCAACCTCAACATGATGCCATTGGGAGCCTCATGGGAAGCTGGAACTCTCACCTTTGCCCAACAGTAATAAGGAGCTTTCACGAAGTGTCAACAGAGACTGGGTGGGATACCTTAGTTTGTAATTCCACTTAGTGACCACCCCACACCCCATTTCCCTTGACAGACTAGTTTCAGAAAACGTCAGCTAAAACAAGAATGATTTATAACTTAAAATGAACATATCCAGGTCTTAATTAAAAAATCATGTATAACAACCAGGAAGATCTCAAACTGAATGAAAAAAAAGACAATAGATGCCAATGTCTAGATGACAGACATATTAAAAGTATCTGAAAAAATGTAAACAGCTATGATAAAAACACTTGAGCAAGCAATTATGAACATACTTAAAACAAATAAAAAATAGAAAGTCTTAGAAAAAGGACATAAAGAAAAACCAAATGGAAATATTTTAGAACTGAAAAATAATCAAAATTAAAATGTCAGAGCATGAGTTCAACAACAGAAAGGAAGAGACAGAGGAAAGAATTAATGAATTGGAACATAGAGCAATACAATTCACCCAGAACCCAAGAGAGAGGACAGACTCCAGGGAGGGGATACTCAGGGAGCTGTGAGACTATAATGAAAAAAATCTAACATTCTTGTCATTGGAGTCTTAGAAGGAGCAGAGAAAAAGGATAGGGCTGAAAAAGTATTTGAAGAAATAATAGCTGAAAACCTTTTAAAACTGGCAAGGAACATAAACCTACATATCTAAAAAATTGAGAAAACCCTAAATAGGATAATCTAAAGAAATCAACACCAAGACACATGAAAATTAAACTTCTGAAACTAAAGACAAAAAAATCTTGAAAGCAGAAAAAATGACACATTACATATAGGGGGGAGAAACATTCAAATGAATAACAGAAGATTTCTCATCAGATACCATGAGAACTAGAAGGAACTAACAGTATTTTTTAAGTTCTAAAAGAAAAGAAGTTTCAACCCAGATTTCTATACCCCGTGAAAACCACTTAGAAATAGACCCATAGGGGCATAGGCTACCAAGGAGACAAAACTGAATCTCACGTCACCCTGCTTGGCCCAGAGGATGGCTGGTTAGCCAAAGACGGGTAAGATTTCTCAGGGAAGGAACAACCTAAGACAGGCACAGTCACAGAGGGGCCATCAGGGAGAACTTGGGGGTCAACAGAGGTGGGGCACAGAACCTCACCCCCGCAACATTGCAGGGGCCTGAACCCTATCCCCTTCTGAGGGAGGTCTCCTGCCCCCATGGCTGCTTCGTGCTTCCCATGCCCAGCTCAGATCAGGACCCAGGTGACCGACAGAGACTTGGCCGACAGCAGCTGCCCTCTCACTCCAACAAGAATTGTTTGAGTTGTCTTGTACCCATGGTGTGGGGAAGTGGGTTTATGATACCTAATCCAGCCTACCACCAGGAATGCTCAGGACCTACTCAAGAAGGCAAATAATCCCTTCCACTAATATTTACAGGGTAAAATAAGATTGTTGTTAGAGTAATAAATTTGACAGTAAAATAGTAGTCAAGTTTTCAGGCAAATTTAAATTGGCTAGTTGAAACAAGCAAATATACTAGAAAAATTAATTGTACTGGACAAAAAGGTGTTCCTAAAGTGTTAATTAAAATTTTTATTGGTAGTTCATCTCATGATAAAATTGCACACCATGTAATGAACCTAAAACAGTAATATTATAGTGCAAAAAATTAAAATTTAAAAGCCATCAAGACTACATTATAAAATTTTCAAAAGCCTCCTAAGATTTAAATCAAGAAAGGGGGGGTAGTAGAAGAATATCATGTAAGGAAAGATAACCTGTAAGTAAATTACATCTAGAAAATTAATACTTTAGAAAATTAATTGTAAGGCTAAAAGCAAGACACCCATGAAAAACACACAAGGTGTCAAAACAAGCCGGAGGAAAATCATTTGGGCAAAAAATGAAATAGGATCCCAAGTCAAATTTATAAAAACTATTCCTTTATTAACTTTTGGTCAAGAATATGATTGTATATTTTCAGAAAACAACTCCGAGACCATGTGGATTCCAGCAACAGAGAGGAATCGACAGGACTACTCCAGCCATGAAGACAGAAGAGAAGCAGTCCAGAGATGGAAGATGCCGATGTCGCCTTGCCATACTAGCAGTTAGCAGCTGTACGTCACTGCAGGTTGCCCAGGACCAAACCAGAGAGAGTCGGACCAGCATTACCACCATTTGTCCACCATCCAGAACTGAAATGTCATTGCTGACATGTACACATAAGGAACTGTTGGACATTGAAATTGGGTCGCAAAAGAACTGTTGGCCCAGAAAGAAACTCACTACAGACTGATTCATTTGCCTGTCAGCATAACCATTATTGCTTTTCTCATTTTCGGTTCTTATAAGTGTATTTCTAATAGCACATGATCTCACTCATCTAGGGGAAATAATGAACTACATAGACTGATGAACAAGAACAGACCCAGAAACAAGGAGGCATGGATCAGACTTTCGGGCCTCAGAGGGAGGGGAGGGGAGGGTGGGGGTAAAGGGGAGAGATCAACCAAAGGACTGTGTGCATGCATATGAGCCTAACCAGTGGTTAAGGACAATAGGGGGGTGGGGGCATGCGTGAGGAGGGGTGTGGGATGGGAATGGGGGGATGAGGACAAATATGTGATACCTTAATCAATAAAGAAATTAAAAAAAAAGAGAAGTAGACTCATAAGTTCTACCTGGCCTAAACAAACTTAATAAAGAGATAAATATTTCTGTTAACACAGTTCCTGACACATAATAGGGCATATCTTTAAATCTGATGCCAAATTAGCTCTCCTAGGCCATCATAAACCTTTTATCATTTTATCTTTAAAATCATTTTAATAAGATCTGTGGATTTATTAATATATTGGTAACATATGCATGCCTGGCTGGTGATAGAGTGAGATGGTACAGGTTAAAATCTTATACAGATATTTTAAATATAAAAATGTATTATATTTAAGAAGTATTATTGCTCAAAATTAAATAGCATGCTTGGCTCTCTTAGCAAAGAACACAGTCAAGTTTCAGTGTATATTACAGGTTCATGCCCTTGATTCTGCAACATTTTAATGACCAAAAGTTACAGCCAAAATAACTTGGGTATAAGCCATTAAGTTAAGATGATCAAAAGACAGAAATGGCAACATATACAATCTAAGTGTTCTCCAGATTTTATTCAACCTTTAAGAAGTCCTCTAATTGCAGAACTATTACAACTCCAACCTACATACCTATACTTTTGGGTTATAGACAGGGTTTCTCTTGTGAAAAATTAAATGGGTGATGTTAAGTGGGCTAGTGGTTCACCCAGCTCGTTTTTTCTCCCTGGGCACTAAGCTAGACTACATTTCCCAAAATCCCATAAATCTTAGGTATGCCACATGACTGAGTTCTAGCCAATGGAGTGTGAAAGAAAGAGATATGTGACACTTTTAGGCCTGGACCATAAAAGCGTTTATATTTGATCCTCCAGGTTCTTGTCTTCTCTGGTTTGATGTAGATGAGCTTAGCAGCCACACATTAAAGATAGCAGAGCTTCCCTAGCCTACTATCAGTGGATAGAGTGTCAGCCTGTGGACTAAAGGGTCCCAGGTTTGATTCCAGTTAAGGGCATGTACCTTGGTTACAGGCTTGATCCCCAGCCCTGTTCTTGACACCTGTGGGAGGCAACCAATCCATGTGTCTCTCCCTCTCCCTTCCACTCTCTCTAAACATGAATGGAAAAATATTCTTGGGTGAGGATTAACAACAACAACAAAAAGATGGTAGAGCCACAACATGAAAGGAAACTGGGTCCTAGCTTAGGAAACAGCTGCTTGCCAATCAGAAACACTTGTTTTGGACTTCTGTGAGCAAGAAATATATTTCTCTTGGATTAAGCAACTGAAATGTGTGGTTTATTTGTCACAATAGCCAGCACTATGTTAATTAATGCAGTAGGCTTGACCTGCTTCCCAAAGCCCCAATCCCCACCCATTTACCACTCTGTTCATGGTTTTCCCTCTTCAGTTTTCTTCTTCTTTTCCTTATTCTCACACACATTTCACAACACGGTCTCCAGCTCCTGGGCTAGGGCAGACTAGAAGGCAATGCCCCTTCAGCTCCTACAGAGAGTTCTCTGCTTTCAACACTGCAAATGAGGCAATTAGACTGACTGGGTCCTTAATGAGGGAGAATTTACACCTATCCAGAGCCCGCAGAAAGTAGAGCTGAAATGGAAAGGGGGTGACCTAGGTTTCCATATGCTCACTGAGGGCTGGAGGCCAATCTGCAGACATTGGTGGCTGCAGTCCACGCACTGTAGGAAGAGACTTCCCAAGCTAAGGAAAAAGCTAACCTCCTGTGGCTCAGGTCAGGACTTCTTCATAAGGCAAGGTTTTGTTATAATCTGTGCCCAGGGTTTAGGATTGCTGCAATTTTCTTGTCCATTTCTTTTCAGAAACCACCTTGTCCACCTCTTTTCCGTGAAAAGAAAAATACAAAACAAACAAACAAAAAACATACCTGTCTGCTACAGGGTAACCTAGTCAACTTTTAAATTAAAACTACGAATTTTCAATGGTCTGCCTCTGACTATTCTGCAGGCAGCCTGACTTCCTGCTGATAGGAGTGATTCAGGAACTTTATCTTAAGAAATAAGGGTCTGGAACAAAAAGAAGCAAAGGACACAGAGAAAACACAGGGGACCATGAAAAGAAGTTAGGATGAAAAAAGAAGAAAGACGTAGGCTTACTTATGCCACCTATGGAGACACAAGGAAGAGAAACCAGCACCGAAATGACATGACTGTTTTTAGTTGTTTGTTCATAGATGACAAATGTCAGGTAATGTAGTGTTTTCAGCAACAGTTTTGAGTAAAGAGGTGATGTGTGCTTTTTTAGAGAGTAGTTGATACATAATAGGTGCTTGATAAATTATAAATAAAGGAATATCAGGAAGAAAGCAGGGCAATTTCATAACAAACAAAAAATAGAAGATGGCAACTGCTCATATTGCTCCAAGATAGTCTTTACACTCTTGGAAGAATGATGCCAATAATATCTTTTTTATATGGAGAAATCTCATTAAGCCAAGTTTGATATGGGCAAATTTATTTTAGTACTATTTAGTTCATAAATCAGAGGTTGGACTGTCATAGCAGTGGATTCAAAATTCATCATTAAAGCAGGTCTGGCTAGTTATCGTGTAGACTGAATAACCTTCCTTTCATCATGTAGCTAAAATAAAATCATTTTGGTCTGGTTTCTCTAATTTTTCTTTGGTGCTTTGACTGGACCCTATTATTATTTCCTCTGTTCTTCTGCCTTATAGTTTTGTGTGTTTTCTTAACCTGGCTTCAACCCCTTGGGATAGAAACCAATTTCAATCTAAAAGAAAAAGAAGGAATTCAACTTTGCCCAGTCAAGAGGCAGAGGAAACCTGCTTTTATTGAAAGAGCACAACATTGCAGTCCATAGTCTATATTATGCCACAGCAGATGCACTAGTACTAGAATCAGGATTGCAGACTCAGGCCTAGGCAAAACCAAAGGAGATGGCTTCTGACATCTTCACCCATCGTTAGCCCTGGATACTAGTGCTAAATCTAATGATAATTAAGTAGCTGGGTGGCCCTGGATTAGTTAGCTCTCTGGGCCTCAATTCCTCATCTGTTACATGAGCAGGTTTGCTAGGTTTAAAGTTCCCTTCAGTAACTCAACCCAATGTGGACCTTCAAAATCTTTGCCTGAAACAAATATTGTTTGAGGCATTAGCATATGAAACATTTCATGTACTTGCTCAAATACCCACAACCAAATATGGGGTCTCTAGAAAATAAGTCATTAAATAAAAATTTATGAAAAACCAGATAACAGAAGAGGCAAAATATGCATTTTCTCTGCACTGATTGTCTAAATTGACGGTATTGGAAAGGCGATGTTAAATACTTTTATATCAATATAATGTTAATATGTAACATATATTAAGTCATGTAGCACTCTGCTTTCTCCCTTATTGTCCATTCTCCTTTCCTCCCTTATCTAAATAGTTATTGTGACCAATTATCTATTACTAGAGGCCCGGTGCACGAAATTCGTGCACGGAGGGGGGTTGTCCCTCAGCCCAGCCTGTACCCTCGCCAATATGGGACCCCTCAAGGGATGTCCGACTGCCTTGAGGGCAGTCTGACATCCCTCTCACAATCCAGGACTGCTGGCTCCCAACTGCTTGCCTGCCTGCCTTCCTGATTGCCCCTAACTGCTTCTGCCTGCCAGCCTGATCACCCCCTAACCACTCTGCTGCCAGCCTGTTTGTCCCCAACTTCCCTCCTCTGCCGGCCTGGTTACCCATAACTGCCCTCTCCTGCAGGGTTGATCACCTCCAACTGCCCTCCCTTGCAGGCCTGGTCCTTCTCAACTGCCCTCTCCTGCCGGCCATCTTGTGGTTGCCATCTTGTGTCCACATGGGGGCAGGATCTTTGACCACATGGGGGCAGCTATATTGTGTGTTGCAGTGATGATCAATCTGCATAGTACTCTTTTATTAGATAGGATGACATTTCTTTTTTTTTTTTTATCCTCACCTGAGTATATGTTTCCATTGACTTTTAGAGAATGTGAAAGAGAAAGGGAAAGACAGAGAGAAACATCAAAGTGAGAGGAATACTTAGATTGCTTGCCTCCTTCCTGAGCCCTGACCTGGGCCCCAGCCAGGGAGGAGTCTGCAACTTAGGTACATGCCCTTGATCAGAATCTAACCTGGACTCTGCGGTTGGCAAACCTAGACATTATCCACTGAGCCAAACCGTGTAGGGCAGGTTATGACATTTCTTAGCCCTCCAGCAGCGGACCTTCATTTTTTTCTCCAGGAGTGTGGTGGAAAAGCCCTAGATCACTTTTTTGGATTCTTATACCCAAGTTACTAAGAATATTATCAGTGGCATCCAGGGAGCTTAGCCAATGAGTGGTCAGAAAAGGTATTTCCTCTGTAGTTCACACCTATCTCCTGTGATCTCCGGCTCCACCCCTGCCAAGGCCTAAAGCCTCCAGCCCTGGGAAGGGACCCCCAGCTGGTTCCAATTGCCCACAGACACCCACAGCTGGCTCTATCCCCCGGCTCCACCCACGGCCAAGGCTGCAAGCCTCTAGGCTTGGGCTCTGGGCAGGGACCCCCAGCTGGCTCCGATCGCCCACAGGGGACCCCAGCTTGCTCTGATTGCCAGGCTCCGCCCCAGCGGCCAAGGCCGCAAGCCTCTGGCAGAGGCTTGGGCTCTGGGCAAGGACCCCTAGCTGGCTCGGATCACCTGCAAGGGACCCTAGCTGGCTCTGCTGGAGGGCTCCACCCCAAGCCAAGGCCTAAAGCCTCTGGCTGAGGCTTGGGCCCTGGGCAGGGACCCCCAGCTGGCTCCAATCACCTGCAGGGACCCCCAGCTGGCTCCGCTCGTGGGCTCCACCCCCAGCCAAGGCCTAAAGCCTCTGGCAGAGGCTTGGGCTCTGGGCAGGGACCCCCAGCTGGCTCCGATCGCCAGGCTCCCATCACCAGGCTCCGCCCCAACGGCCAAGGCTGCAAGCCTCTGGCCAAGGCTTGGGCTCTGGGCAGGACCCCCAGCTGGCTCTGATCTCCCCGCTCCGCCCCCATCCAATGCCGCAAGCCTCTGTTTGAGGCTCGGCCCCTGGGCAGGGACCCCCAGATGGCTCTATCCCCCGCTCCATCCAAGGCCAAGGCCTCAAGCTTCTGTTTGAGGCTTGGACCCTGGTCAGGGACCCCCAGCTGGCTCCAATCACCGCAGGGGACCCCAGCTGGTTCCAGTGGCCCAGCTCCACCCCCAGCCAATGCCGCAAGCCTCTGGCTGAGGCTCGGGCCCTGGACAGGGACCCCCAGCTGGCTCCGATCGCCTGCAGGGGACCCCAGCTGGCTCTGATCACCTGTGAGGGACCCCTGCTGGCTCTGATATTCCCCTCTGATCTTCGGCTCCAATATCCCAGTTCCAACAACTGCTCTCCGAGGCTGCAGCCATCTTGGTTAGGTGTATTTGCATATTCCCTTTCTGATTGGCCGTTGGGCGTGGCCGGTGGGCGTGGCTTGTGAGTGTAGCGGAGTGATGATTTGCATATTACTGTTTTATAGATAGGATGCTCTGTGGAGGAGACCAAGAATGATTTAGACAAAGGCTCTCCTTTAAGATGCTTATGGTTGATAAATATATTATTCATTTATATATATAACTATATTTTTCATTTGGCAAATATATTATCAGGTAATATATTTATATTATCTCCAGGTAAAGGTAACATGCTTATGGCAGAGGAAAAGTATTCTTTTGGGTGAGGAGTTGTAGGAGAAGGTAAAGCGGGGATAAATGATGATGGAAGGAGACTTGACTTGGGGTGGTAAACACACAATACGATATACAGATGATATACTGTAGAATTGCATACATGAAACCTATGCAATTTTATAAACCAATGTCGCCCCAATAAATTCAATAACAAATAAATTAAAAGAAAGAAAGAATTCTTTCTAGCTGGGTACATGAGGAGAGAGGAGAATCAGAGTAGTTTTCATGGAAGAAATGGCTTTTAGTGAGATATGGAGGGTTGAACTCAATCTATGAGGACAAAAGGAAACAGTATTTGTGATGAAGAAATGGGAACTTATGTTGACTTAAAAAGATCTTATTTTATAGTGACCAAGGAGCTACAGATGGTTTTTAAGCAGGGTAAGTGACAAAGTCAGAGCTATGTTTTCAGATCTTATCTGGCAGCACTGTAGAGGGAAAGAATAAGAAGAGATTAGAGACAAGGAAAGTGGGTAGAAAATATATTTCTGGATGAGGGGGAAAAAGGTTTTTTTTTTAATTAAATTTATTGGGGTGACATTGGTCAACATGAACATATAGGTTTCAGGTGTGAGTTTTTATGTTACAAGAAAGAATATTGCACCGTGTGCCCACCACCCAAAGTCAAATCTCCTCTCACCATACATTAGGACCCCTTGTCTCTCCCCACCTTCCCACCTCTTAAATTCGCCTGATGACTAAGCAATAGGGATGGGTTAGCAGATAACAGAACTGACTCTACAACATTTGTCAACTGATTAATTCAAGGACAAAGGTGAATAAGAAATGGGGGAATAGAGCCATTATTTGATCCCCCAGTGCTGAAAAGGATGATAAGCCCTACAGAAGAGGGTTATGTTTAGAAGGGAATGTGAGGAGTCAGGTCAGGATGCAACACACTTGAGGTAAATACACCATCAGTGGGAGGCAAGGGCGGAGCCACTTAGAGCTACCAAGACCTGAGCATTTCCATTCTCTCTTCCCATCTTCTATTAAATTAGAAAATGGAAAAACACCAAAATAGAGTATATACAAAAGTTTTACATATGGCTAATTAATGTTTTTAATAAACACCTATAAAATCACAATGACTACTTGTATGACCTTGGAGATAATGTCAAAAAGTCTAAATTTGTGGTGGAAGAAGGAGCCCTTAGTCAATTCTACAAGTGGCTAAGAATAAAAGCCCATCTGTGATAGAGATTGGGGCTATGAGAAGCAAGAAGGAATCAAAACAATAAAAGATGTTGTTTAATGACTTGACAAAGCAATATTAATATATTTACGTGGTTATATTGTATTTAAAACAATTTGGAATTGGCTTAAGAAAGAAAGTTGACATTATTATATTGTTATTATTTTATTTGTTTTTAATTAATTTGTTTTAATTTTATTTATGTGAAATTAGTTTTTATTATAATACATATTTATAATGTTTGTATATGAAACACTGTCCCTGAGAACTGTCCTCTAAAGATGTTTTCATAACATGATAATCCCTCAGATGCCCAATGAAAAATAAGAGGTGCTGTTGCCAAAGGCAGTCAAGAATATTAAAAATTATATGTCATTCCATTAAAGTTCACAGTGCACATTGGAAAACAGGGTCCTGAAAATCCTACCACTTATCAAGTTTACATTGTGTGAGGCCCATACTAAACCCCTTAAAAGATCTTATCTGATCCTCAAAAAACAATCCAATGCCACAGTGACAGGATTATCTCAATTTTACAGAGAGGAAATTGAGGCTTAGAGAAGTCCAGCAAATTGGCTAGGACTTAAAGTAATTAAATTGATGTGAAATCATTTTTGCCTCTGAACATCAGTTAACTCCATAGTCAACGATACTTTGGAAAATGCTTCCCACGGTGGACAGATTCTACTCCCAAAGTCAGTCACTTCTACTTCTCTGGGCTGAGCCCCCACTCAAAGAGGAGGCAGTATTAATTGTGTGTGGGGCGGGGAGAGGGGGAAAGGCAGGCATTAGGAAGGTCATAAGACAGGAAGGCACTAACAACTCAAACCTCTAAAGCTTTAAAAGGTGATATAAATGTCAACCCGAATTTCCCTTTCTCTAGTAACACATTTTAGGTTTAGACTATTTCTGACTAATTTTGTAGACTTACCATTTTGGATGCACCCTAGTCTAGCAGTTACAATAAAAGATATAGCAAATGAGCCCACATTTACATCTTTCTAGCAAACTGCACACATAAAAAGAATTGTCCCTACCTGGCCTGTTTGGCTCACTGGATGGAGCATCGGCCTGGGGACTGGGGGGTCCCAAGTTCGATTCCGGTCAAGGGTGGTGTGCAGGAGGCAGCTGATCGATGCTTCTCTCTCATTGATGTTTCTGGCTCTCTGTCCCTCTCCCTTCCTCTCTGTGGAAAATCAATAAAATATATTTTTTTTAAAAAAAGAAAGAAAGAATTGTCCCTGCAAAATGACCAGACCCTATGTTCAAAGAAGAAAATTAATAAATTTTTTCTTTATAGCCAAAGTATAGAAAGTTGAAGCATGGCTATCTAAATCCACACTTTAATTTGCAGCTGAGTAATTAGATAACAATAAAATGTGTCCTGTGGCACACCTCCAAAGCCCAGTTGAAGCTATTAGCTAGCAAATGGCTCTATAATTATTGCAGAGGAAAGGGTGTGTGCATGTGCATGTGCTAATAACACAATAGGAAATAAGCCCCTCATCAAAAAAGAAAATGCTAACAACTCAGAAAAGCATATAAGACCCTTATGATGAAAAAAGATATAAGGAAAAATGTTTGCTCAAAATTGTTGTCGAAATCTGACAGCAGATGCTCGGCAAACGGTAAAACTAGAAAAAGCATTGTGATACTCAGCTTCTGATCTCTATCTTCCTTTTTGTTCAGAATATATAAAAATAATACTTTGTTTTATATTATGGAAGAGTAGCTTCTTGAAGCTTTAATAAAAGTATTAAAACTTGTGTGTCAAACAGCTCATTAAATGGGGAACTTTTACTTTTGGAAAAGAAATAACTTTTAAAATTGGAACCTGGTATTTTTATTAAGGAATTGTGGTCTTATATTTTAAATACAAAGGAATAAATGTATCCTATATCATAAAAATGAATTTTATATTTTTCTGGAAGTATATTTGCACTGTAATTATATAGAATTAAATGTACTTACTGTTTGCATAATTGTGAATTTTAGAAAGAAAATGGAGTCAAATTGTAGGCTGGCATTTTAAAAAATGTATTATATACAAATTGCAAGTTGAATAACATGTATTTTTGCATTTACTGAGCTATGGTCTTTTGTATTTGGGTCAGAATATGTATTTGTGGGTTGTTAAAAAAAAAGTACCATTGTCAGTTCTCTCTATATAATAAATACCGAGTACATTTACACCAAAGCTTCATTTATATTTCACATTTCTTGGTTTCCTAAAATTTCCCAATCTATTCACTTTAGATTGTGCTGGATACCTTGACTAGATCAACATTTGATTCTATTGTTTGGAATTCAAGGGATTTTAAATATTGATAATTCCATTTGTGGATCATTAATTGTCTTGGTTTTTCTTTTAGACTTGTTTAATTCTCTCTCCTCTACTTCATCTTCCACCCTTATCTCATGTGGCCCCACATCTTGATGAGCATATATAATTCTTAGCCTCTGGTTATTGCCCTAATTGGCCATTTTACCTATAGCCATTGATTTATGCAGGGTGGTTTATTATGTTTATCTAGCAAAAGTATGGTAGTCCTAGTCCCTGAATAGACTCTTGAAAACACCTGGCTTAGAAGACAGAGAAGCTTAAGGTATTGGTGTTCAGGAGACTGATGTTGGAAGTGAACTCAAGAAAGTCATATACATATGTATTTATGTCAACTAAAAAGCTAAAAGAGACTCTTTACACAAATTAACAATAGTTCTGGACAACTGATATTCAATTTACCACCTAATATTGGATCTCTTAAAATTTTGTTTAATTTATTGATTTGAGAGACGAAATGGGGGGGGAGGGGAGAAACATCAATTTATTGTTCCACTTATTTATGGATTCATTGGTTGATTTTTGTATGTGCCCTGGTCAGAGATCAAACCCACAACCTTGGCATATCAGGATGACACTCTAACCAACTAGGTTTCCAGGCCAGGGCTGGATCTTAATCTTCTATTCTTCTTATAAGATGCTAATTAAAAAGTTAGTTTTGGCAGCTACCATAGCATAGACGTATACACAAACCCACACATAGCAGAATCTGTTGGGAGTTTTTAAATTGGTATGCACAGGGGCTTTTATTTTATAATTGAGATAAATGGGATAAAACTCAGGTATATATGCATTATTGATTTCTGCAGTAACATTCTACAATGTCCCCTCGACTGCTAGAAAGTTAATGTATTTAGTGTTAGACTTGATGGGTGGGCATTGGCAAATACCTAAGTAGAGGACGCAAAGAAAATAGAGTTTTCATCTCCCTATGGAGAATATGAAAAATGCTCCAAAGGATCTTAGAAGACCCTGCTCCTTCTAGCTATTGATGAAAAAAAAAAGACCGTGGGCAGAGTTTTCTAGGAGTGCTATTTTGCTTAGATGACATCATTGTCCTCATCAGAACCCTAGAAGAGCCTGGAAATCCTCTCCTCAAAGCGCTGGATTTCCTCAAATTCATCCCGTGACAAATGTCCCTTCTGTTAGGCCTGAAGCAAATATCTACAGAGCATTGGAAAATTACAACAAGACATGAGCTTCAACTCTGAAAAGACAAAGCCCAATCTATCAACTATAGATAATTAAAGGCAACCCTGGGTCCAGAGTTCCACAGGAGAGCATTCATAAGAAAGAGGAAACCTCAAAGCAGGACCCAAAATCAAGGATATGTTCAGTTTAAGGTTCTGTAGCTGTAGCTACTGACCCAGCCAAACAATATTTTATATAGTTTTATGCTAGTTCTGAAAGCTTAGAGACTATACCATATCAAGACATTGAAATCAAGAAGAAAACTCTCAGAGGTTTCTAATTAAATGCCAGGCATAAACAGGATAGATGAAGGCCCAGTTCTCATGAAGTTCACAATTTAGTGGACAGAGACAAAAAAAAAAATCAAGTAAACCTAGTAATTTTGATAACTGCTCTAAAGGAAATAAATTAATATAGTGATATAGAAAACAACTGCTGGTTGAGGGGGTGCTACTCCCTATAGGGTAGCCAAGCAAGGTTCTTTAAATCCAACATGATGCAAAGAACCTAGTTGTGTGAAGAACTGGAGACAGAGAGCATTCTGGGCAAAAGGGAGAGCAAGTACAAAGCCTGTGAGAGAATAACATTTTCACGAAAAGGAAAGAGGCACACATGGCCGTAGCATGGTAAGGAATAAGGTGACTGACGTAGGGAGGAACAAAACCTTCTAGGGACTCTAATTGTATAGTAACTATTACATCTCTGGCTCTAAGCAAAACTTGAGATCCTCTGCCATCAATTTTAGACAGGGTGTGTGTGGAAGAAACTCGCCCTGGCACGAACCCCACTAAGGGCCTTGATCCAAGAGAAAATCCGAGGACTGCAGGCAGAAAGAATCAACACTTTTCTCAAAGGCAGCAAATGCCTTGTTTCTAGCTTGTTATAGACCAGGATCGATGATGGGGATTTGGAGGCAAGAGCAATGGTTTCCCCCAAGAGTACTATTGAATGCTATTGAGAGCTAATATACAGCTGTGGGCATCTGAGACACAGAAAATTCCTATGGCTCTTGGTTTCCATCTTTTTTGTTTTTTCATTTTGTATCTAAGATAGGTGGAAATTCAAATTTGAGATCAAATGCATTCTAAGATATTATTTTCTGGTCCTACATCCCAACTTGCAATTCCTTTTCGTTAAGATGCCTCAGTTGTGAAATCGCTTCTCCTGTACCCCAACATATTACCCAAGATGCAGAGTGACTTGCACAGTGAGCAGAAAAAGGGAGGATTTCAGGCTGAAACTCTGGTATAAAGGAATAAGGATATTGCCAAACCTGAAGAGAGCTGAACAAATCCCAATGAACTCAGAAACTAGAAAAGGCTATTTAAAAGCAAAAGAAAAGTGGTTAAAGGCTGAAAGGGCCTGTGGAAAGTCTGCTGCCTGCACTGGTTCTTATTCATTTACCAACATCTTCAGAGGTGGAGAGGGCTTGTCCCAATGGTCCAATACTCGGTACCTCTGAGCAATGGATATATTGTGAATGATTGGGGTAACTTTTTAGATATCTGGGACATTTTAAGAGTTATTTCTCAAGGGTCTTCTCCAAACCATGTGTAGCGTAGCTTGTCTCCATGATAATGCCCTAGCAGTGCTGCTAAATCTCAACTCATTTCTTGGACCTTCAGTTTCCTTCATCTTGTTAAGGCTTTGTTAGAGGAATATTTTCTCCTCTCTGCCATTTGCTTTGCTTCCATTGTCTATTCACAGATTTTCATTTCCCTTTTTCAATTTATCCCTGAAGAGTGATAAACAATAGCCAATACCGTTAAGAAAAGGGCATAATTTAGTGAGGCTGCACACACTGAAATTTTATACATGGAAAGTCACTGCTGTGGGGAAGGTGATTTAGCTCCTTATAAATTATAAAGTTAAATTTCCTATAACAGACATTCTTCCTCCTTAATTCCACGTTTAAGAATTCCTCAATTTTGTATAGTCTTCTCACCTCATAGAATCTGCCCTCATCAATATGCCAGAGGTTTTTGAATAACTTATTGATAGTCTTTTTAATCTTTATTGTTTAAAGTATTTCATAGGTCCTCCTTTTTTCCCCACTAACCTTTTCCAGCCCGCTCCAGTCCCTCTCCCCCTGACACCTGATGCCTTTCATAGTGCAAACATCCAGTTCTATGGGACCTATTTAGTTGTACATAATGCAACTCAGTTCTTCACAACTCTTTTACTATTTTTCCCACCTCTTTTTCTCATCAAAACTTTTAACAGATCTACTTAAGATCCCTGTCCTGCCTGCCCAACTAGTGACATTTCTGGGTGATCGGCCTCATGCATTTAGCAGATAATGCAGCTTAGTAGATTTGTAGAGCCTGCATTTCACTGCTTATCTGTCTCTAGAAGGAAGGAGAGAGGAATTTAAATACCAAAATTTGGATCTTATTTTAAAACTTACTTAAATATTGGGATATTGTTTGGAAGTACAAACATAATTAGAAAGAGCTTGGTAACCTTTGAATTACTTTGTTGAAAATTACCCCTAAGATTTAATCCTTTACTCATCAATGAAGTAAATCTAACAGATTATAAATGTGAAGAGCAAAGATGTCATTTTGAACTATTCTAAACTATTTTTAGTCAGAACAGTTTGACAGCTGAAGTTTGGGCCACCTTACAAACCAACCATGTTTGGGAACAACAGGTAAGTGTTTTCCTAACCTTATATATTTCTGTAGTGACTTTTTACATGTGAAGTTTATTTCCATAGCACGAACCATCTGTATAATGTAAGACCAGGCCATCAATTTTATTTCACTAAGTCACTGGACAGGAACATGCAACTCTGATTAATTTAGTTTCTTTTTTCCTCCAAGCTGAACATTTCAAAACAAAGTAGTTTAAATGAACAAGTGGAATATTCCTCATGTATTATCATACAAGCAGGAAATGTAATAAAATAAACCATATTCCTTTTGAAGAGATGTCAGGTAAGTGGGTATTTTGCAGGTACTGAGCAGTTTTTTATTCATGGTAACTTGAGAACATCTACTGAGAATAAATCTCGTTTGCAAAACAAGTTAACTCCTGTTGTGTGAAGAGGAGTTTTAGAATGTAGAATTAAAAATAGTAATAGTAGCACCCAGCCGGTGTTGCTCAGTGGTTAAGCATCAACCTATGAACCAGGAGGTCACAGTTCAATTCCCAGTCAGGGCACATGCCTGGGTTGCAGGCTTGATCCCTGGTGTGGGGCATGTAGGAGACAGCTGAGTGATGATTTTCTTTCATCATTGATGTTTCTATCTCTCTTTCCCTCTCCCTTCCTCTCTGAAATCAATAAAAATATATTTTTAAAAATAGTAATAGTAGCATGGAACAGAGTGATGAATCTCAGAGGGAAGAGGGGGGTGGGTAGGGAGAAATTAACCAAAGTATTTATATTCATACTAGAGGCCTGGTGCATGGATTTATGCACCGGTGGGGTCCCTCGGCCTAGCCTTCTCCCTCTCGCAATCCGGGACCCCTCGGGAGATGTCTGAGAGCCATTTTTGGCCTGATCCCTACAGGCCAGGCTGAGGGACCCCACCTGTGCATGAATCCATGCACCGGGCCTCTAGTATGCATATAAGATCTCTGATTAATCTCTTCCCACCCTCTCCCCTTCCTTCTGAGACTCATTGGTCTGTTCCATGTTTCCATGCTTGTGGTTTCTGCTCCCAAATTGAGCACCTGCCCCCTGGTGGTCAGTGTGTGTCATAGCTACCAGCTGGTCAGCTGGTCACTTAGGTTTTTATATATATAGATATGCATAACCCATGGACACAGGCAATAGTGTGGTGAAGGCCTGGGGGTGGGGTGAGAGTAAGGTAGAGGGGGTCAATGGGGGAAAAAAGGGGGACATCTGTAATACTTTCAATAATAAATATAAATTTAAAAACAGTAATAATAGTAAGAAGGAAACTTGTTGAAAATCACAGGATGTTAATGACAAAGTGGGAAAGTGACTCTACTTTATATGGAGTTGGACGATTTGAGGGATAGGCAACAAAAAAATACCACAATACTGTTTCTTTGAGGGACAATTATACTTTTTAAAAACAATGAAATATTAATATAAGCTAGTGGATTTTTTGTGTAATAAGGTGTGGACTTCTCAAAAGCAAGTAGGCAAACAAGCAAAAACTATAGATAGCTACATCTCAATTCCATATGTGTGACTGTAAAATCCCACACAAAGATCGTTTTCAGCAGAAACACAAAGCTCCACATGTAATTCAAGAACTCCAGATAGTGTGAGTAAACAGAAAAAGTAATCTGGATCGCTGAAAGTCTTTTGGACACTAAAGCAGAATAAAACTGTGGGAGCTCAGAGATAAACATAACCCCCAAATAAATTTGCTGCAAGAAGGTTTTAGAAAAGGGATAAAATCTATTCTCAAAAAAGATAAAAAGGGACAGAACACCTACTAAACCATAGCAGTCCAAGATAAAATAAAATTTTAAAAAAACTGAAATCTGCAATAGACAATAAAATCACTGTTGGAAGCAGCCAAGATCTGGTTACTATAGAAAGCTGTTGTATGTCCTAGCCATTTGGGTCAGTGGTTAGAGCGTCTTCCCGCAGACTGAAGGGTGGCAGGTTCAGAAGCAGGTACCTTGGTTGCAGGCTTGATCCCAGAACCAGTCAGATGTGTCTCTCCTGCATTGACGTTTTTCTCTCTCTCCTTCTCCCACTCCCTTCTATTATCTATAAAAAAAATCAATGGGAAAAAATCCTCTGGTAAGGATTAACAAAACAAAAGAAAAAGAAAAAAGAAGAAAAATAAAGCTGTAGTATGATAGAGTGGACAGGGTATAAAAGTTGGAGTTGGAAGATCTGGGATAAAAAACGGTTTGGTTATTTACTTACTTTGTGACCATAAGAAAATCACTCAACCTCTTGAGTACAGGCAGTCCTCAGGTTATGTCGGACTCGACGTACGTCGTTTTGTGGTTATGTCGCCATCTCCCATTTATTTATTAAAAAAAAAAAGTTCCGTCATTTTGATGTATGTACATATGTGCTTTATGTTTTTTTTTATTATTTATTTACCACAAGTAAATACTAGATATGAAGATAAATTTTTGAATTTACCATTAAAAAACTTACCATTGTGTTTTCAAGTTAGTCAGACACATCTTATTGCACAACCTTGGGGAATATAAAAGAAATGTTCTCTGGAGTTGTATAACACAATATGCTAAAGTTCTGCTGTGAAAAATAATATGTCATTGTACCTATTCCTAGCACATAGTAAGCACTTCAAACTTTTCACCTAAAACCATTAAAAAAGCAGGCCTCACAACAAAACGTTACATCAGCAAGATAGAAAATGAAAGCCACAACTACATCCTGGTCACTGAGAAACAAATATAAATATTAAAAATTTGCACACAAAAAATGACAATCAGAGGGACTAGAGCATATAAATCTAAACCTACAAATGCTAGCATTCTCCAAAGAACACAGGATGAATGGATGTCGGCATCACTAATAAAAAATGTAAACTAAGAAAAAATTGCAAACGTAGGTGAAATAGTCATTAATCTTAGAAAAAGTCATGACTATGCTTCAGGTTTTTAAAAAAAATTGGCTACAAGTAAAAATAATTTTGCAAGCATACATTTTGAAAAGAGTGTTATATTGGATAGAAAATGAAAATTCAGAGAGACATTTTCCTCCTCTGGATCAATCAAGGTCAGAACAGAGGATTATACCTGAAGAACTAGCTTTTCAACAGCCAAAAAGACTGCATCAAGGTGTTGCTTGTGTGGAAACCAATGGTGTGAGGTTCATCCCGGGGCTGGGTCAGCACCTGGAGACCTGCACCAGAAAGCCTCAGGTTGTGGATCGTAACCAGGCTGTTACGGAGCCCAGGTGGAAGGTCAACAGCAACACTGAGTGAGCTTGTGGAGACCACCTCTAGCCCTGAGGAGGCCAAGGAGAGCTGACGTGGTGGCCTGGGTGCTCCATGGCCTGCAGCCTGAAAGAGCACCAGAGACCAGAAAGCCTGCCTCCTCCAGGGGTCTTGGTCAGGAGACTGACAGCCTGCCCGCTTCTGCACAGTTGGACTCCATTTTCTTCATCATGGCATGACCTGGTTGAGTTGGACCCAAAGCTTGGATTCAAGTTAAATTACATAGGACTAATATCCAGAGTGGTTTTGGAAAAGAAATAAATGGCTTACACCTTGTTCATAAAAAGGAGCAAAAATATTGCTACAGATAGGTTATATGTTTGCATAGTAAGAAATAGAAAGTAATCTCCTAAAAAAGATGTTACAATTAGTAAAATTATCTCATAGGGCCCTTCTCGTGACGTGACCATATCTTCCTTCCATTTCTTATCTGGCGGGCTCGAACAAGCAGGGCAGTCAAACTGGTAGCAGTTTGCAGGTACATCTGGGGGCATGATCCCCCGTAGAAAAGGCAGGCACACGGATTATTATCCTTGATGCCTAAGGCAGCTGATGTACCGGAGATGGCTCAGAGGCCTTATCTTTCCTCCAGAACTGGGGCATGCCGCTGTGTCTGTGGTTCTTGGAGGGGCACAGGATGCAGTGTGGGCTGCATTTGCTTGCTTACTATCTTTGATCCTATGAGGGCTTGGCACATCTTAACAGCCTTTGTTGAGGGGAACTGAGAGCAGAAACTGCATGGTGGCCTTAACTGCCTCCTTCCCTGTCCCTGTTGTCAGAGAATCCCTCTCTCCCAGATTTGGCAATAATTGGTCAGTTCCTTCACCACTGACCCACAAGAACAGACATTCACTGCTGACAGTGATGGAGAGTCAAGAACAACCTAAATATTGAAGGAACATAACATGATCGAGGATGCAAAGCAAAATCAGAATATTCTTAAGGGGATTATATAATACCCGCCCCCCCCCCCCCAAAAAAAAAAAAAAAGAAAGGCCAAACTCATTATAAAGAACAAACCATTCCCTTTGAGGAAGAAAAGGCAAAAGAATTGAAAATAAATCTTAAATAGATAATCCACAAAAGTAGATTTCTGGAAAGACTATGTATATATAATTTAATTAAATGATAACACATGTGTGGCCAAAGTGAGCACCTTTTTAACTGATTTTAATATATTTACCAAATCATCAGTTAAACTTTAATATATAATAATTTAATTAAAATATATAATTATTGTATAACACATGGATAATAGAATAGTTTAATATTTCAATAGACAAACTGAAAATAGAAAATAGTCATAGCTAAGAACAAGTTTACCAGTCTGAAAAATAAAAAATAGCCCAAAACACAGAGCAAAAACAGAGAGCTGGAGGGGATAGAAGCAACAAGGGAAAGACTGTTCTAGAAACCTGAGAAGTATGGGAGTCTTTTTGGGACGCCATCTGGATAAATTGTCTCCTTTAGAGTTTCCTTCTCTCAGTGTTTTTCTTATGATGCTGAGAAACACAAAGCTAGAGAACCAAAAAAGTACCAAAAAGGTTGCCTTGTAAATGTGACTTAGTTGTTAATAATAAAAACTTCACAAAGTCCATATATAAAAAGTAAAAATTTAAAGATAAAGTGAGACAAATCATATAAATTAATTTCAACATAAAAATAACAAATTTCACCATATCAAACAAACTTTGTTTTTTCCAAAGTAAGGACACAAAAAATAGGCTTTGAAAAAACTATTATCCAAGTTGGCAAGATTTTAAGACCATATATATATACTAGAGGCCCAGTGCATGATTTAATCATGCACCTGGTGCACCAGCGGGCTGGCTGTCCGCCGGTGCACCAGGCCTTCCGAAAGCCTCCAGCGGTGGAGGCTTTCGAAAGGCCTTGTGCCGGAGCAGACAGCCGGCCAGCTCCCCCGCTTTGGCTTTTGATCGCGGGGGACCCGGCCGGCTGTCCGCCGGTGCACCAGGCCTTCCGAAAGCCTCCGGCGCAGCCATGGCACAGACGCTGAGCTCGCGGCGCCAGTGGCACCGCGAGCTCAGCGTTCTGCTGGCCCAATCAGCTACCCCGGCCACCCTGAGTCCCGCCCCCTGAGCCTCCTGCTGGCCCAATCGTGGGCGTAGCGGAGTGATGGTAATTTACATATTACCATTTTATTATGTAGGATATATATATATTATACACACACACACACACACACACACACACATACATACATATACTGATTTCAGAGTAGAAGGGAGAGGGAGAGAGAGATAGAAGCATCAATGATGAGAGAGAATCATTGATTGGCTGCCTTCTGCATGCCCCACACTGAGAAATCAAGCCCACAACCAGGACTGTGCCCTGACTGGGAATATAACTGTGACCTCCTGGTTCATAGGTTGACACTCAACCACTGAGCCACGCCAACCAGGCAAGATTTTATTACTTTTATTAAGTCAAAAGCATAAACCTGATTCTGATATGTAGACCAGATGTATCTCCCTGAACAGCTTAAAATAAACTTCAAAAAAGTTGTGTCCACAATGAATTTCTGAGAACTAAAGTATATTTCCCCCATTGACCCTTTTTTCACCTTTAACTGAAAATGCTTTCCTTTTCAAAATGTTGATTCTGAGTCTTAATAAAAATGGAAGTACAAGATTGAACACTTAGGTAGAAATTATGTTTTTGAAAAGTAGATTTGATTAATATTTTTAGCATTGTTTATAAGAAAGCACAAGCTACACTGAACCCAAATCACAAAGCCTTAGGACTTGAGGAACATGAGGGAGGGGACACCACGGTCACAGAGCTGTTCGTAATTTTTGCAGGGAAATGAACTGAGCAGCATGCTTCTCTATGGTGCGAAAGAACCTATTTATCCTTTGTAAATATTATTTTTGAAATGCTAACATCATAAACCAAAGCCAAGCATTCATTTTTCCTAATCCTTTACCTTTGACAGGTTGTTTAGCTAAAGCTTTTTGTCTTTAAAGGGATTTTCAAGTTTAATTTATTTGTAAAAATCCCCACCCTTGCTGGTTTGGCTCAGTGGATAGAGCGCCAGCCCATGGACTGAAAGGTCCCCGGTTTGATTCTGGTCAAGGGCATGTACCTGGGTTGCAGGCTCAATCGTGTGGGAGGCAACCAATAGATGAGTCTCTTTCACATCGATGTTTCTGTCTCTGTCTATCCCCCTCCCTTCCACTCTCTCCAAAAAGCGATGGAAAAGTATACTCAGGTGAGAATTAACAAAACAAAACAAAAAAATAATTTAAAATCCCTAATTCTTTCATGCTTGATTACCAGTGATGTGGAATAAACAAACACAGTTGTTATTCTGGCAAATAAATAAATAAATAAAGCAGAAATACCAATCACTAGCTTGTTGGGTACGGTTAAGAGTGTAAACAGAGCCCTAACTGGTTTGGCTCAGTGGATAGCGCGTCAGCCTGTGTACTGAAGGGTCCCAGGTTCAATTCCAGTCAAGGGCATGTACCTTGGTTGCAGGCACATCTCCAGAAGGGGGTGTGCAGGAGGCAGCTGATCGCTGTTTCTAACTCTCTATCCCTCTCCCTTCCTCTCTGTAAAACATCAATAAAATATATATATTTTTTAAAAAGAGTATAAACAGAAGCATGTACACATGCTTCACAAGGTAGGCTCCAGAAGCCCATTAGTTGTTGGAAACACTGTTACAGATCAAGTGGCTCATAATCAGATAAAAACCTTTTTTGGAGCCTAGGTCATAAATTGCTTAAGGAGATGCTGGAAGATTTTGGAAACCATGTCTAACACCACCACCCAAAGGTGGCAGGAGCCTGGGCCACAGGGGCTGTTCATATTATCGGCCTCACACACTCTTGTCATCTAGAGGCAGACTATCTGTGCTTTTCAGAGAGCTCATGAGTCAGCCCAGTTATGAGATGTGACTTCCTTGAAGGTGTGAAAGGGTTCTGTCTTTCGGGTAGTATTTGTCTTTGTAATCTCAGTACTGCCTGGAGTCTGGCACACAGTAAAAGTTCACAACGTGCTTCTGATTGCAAGAGCCTTGCAATTGGTTAGTCACCATGAGTCCTTGTAATAATTGCTGCTCTCAGGCAAAAAATGTCATAGGAACACTGCTGCAAATGTAAAGAAAGATTTATGCTGCAATGTTAACATAGCCACAGATCGATTACCTCCTCAGTATCTGTTAATTGAAGGTTCAACAAGAGACTGCCCAAGTAAGGTCCCTACACTATTAAAAATTATATAACTCTTGAAATAATTGAAAAAGTTTACTTTAACAGAAAACATCTGCTGTGCCTAAATGCCGAAACATACCCCACAGTCATGACTTTTATCGAGGTGGGTGGGGCAATGTGGTTGGATGAAATCAATTAGCAAGCCATTATTCCAACTACCAAGGCAGAGAGGTGGTTGGGTGGATTTAGTTGTTTTCAGAAACACCGGTGTGTAAGATAATAGCAACTACTTTTTATTGAATGCCTACTAAAAGCCAGGTGTCACACTAGGCACTTTACATACACTCTTGCTAATTCTCACAGCAAGCTGCCTGGTTCACAGAGTTAATAAGCAACTGAGCAGAATGCAAGCCCAGGGTCTGCCAGCCTCGCGAATCCATGCCTTGCAGGTTGGCACGCTTCTCTGGGGCTGTTCCAGTAAAGCCTAGGTGCAGAGGGGGTCAAGCAAGCGTTCTGAGCAGCCGCAAACAAGCGGTGGGAATAACATGCTGAGAGAGGGTGGGAAATGAGAAAGATGGAAACTGAGATGGAGAACTAAGCAAAAACCAGGTCTGAGGAGAAGGTATTTAGTTACTCTTCTCCTTATTAAAAACTAGAGGCCCAGTGCACAAATTCGGGCATGGGTGGGGTCCTTCGGCCTGGCCAGCGATCAGGGCTGATCGGGGCTATCTTCCACCCTGATCAGGGCCTGGGGCTGATCGGGACCAGATGGCCGCGGGGGAGAGGGGGAGGTGCTGCGGTGGTTGCCTGTGGGAATGCACTGACCACCAGGGGGCAGCTCCTGCATTGAGAGTCTGCCCCCTGGTGGTCAGTGCACATCATAGTGACTGGTCAACCAGTTGTTCAGTCATTCAGTCGCTTAGACTTTTATATACCGTATTTTCCAGCATATAAGATGACTTTTTAACCCAGGAAAATCTTCTATACACCCAGTCGTCTTATACTCTGGAAAATACAGTATATAGACTAGAGGCCCGATGCACGAAATTCGTGCAAGGGACTCAGTCCCTGCCACCGCTGCAGCCAGGGCATCTGCCACCTCTGCCTTGGCCCCTACTCATCACGGTGGCAGCGTCTGCCTTAGCCCTCGCAGCCCCAGCTTCATCGGGAAGGTCGTCTGGAAGGACGTCCAGTCTAATTAGCATATTATGCTTTTATTATTATAGATTAGTTATGTTCCTAGGACAGTGGTGTCAATGGCTCTGGCAGAACTGGAAAGCCCTCTAGTGGGGCTCCTGAGGCTATTTCCAGGGCATTCCCCTCTCTTTTATGGGGTCTCCTGGAATTTCTCTAGGTTCAATTGTTTGTCTTTTCTTGAATAATTATAAAAGTGCTTAATCTTATAGATATAGTTATGTATCTATTTCAAAAGGTCAGTCAGAATGGACAGTATAACTGAGGTTGCTGACTTTTTGTAGTGAGAGCAAACCCCATTTTTTGTTTGGTTTTAGGTTACTTCATTTAAAAATTTATGGTAGGGGGACAAATTCATATCTAGGTTTAAAATGCATTGACCTACCCGGCTCAGTAGTTGAGAGTTGACCTGTGAGCCAGGATGTCATGGTTCGATTCCCAGTCAGGGTACATGCCTGGGCTTCAGACTCAATCCCAAGTGTGGGGCATGCAGGAGGCAACCAATCAATGATTCTCTCTCATCATTGATGTTTCTATCTTTCTCTCCCTTCCTCTCTGAAATTAATAAAAATATATTTTTAAAAAATAATAAAATAAAATGTATTGAGCTGGTTAGATGCGTTTTCCAATATTGTTTCACTCTATATTGGGGAAACTATGGCCCTTTTACATATGAACAAACCTGTATCAAGGCAAAAATTTGCAATGGGTATAAAGAAATTCAGGATATAGAGTAGATTGTGACTTAGAAATGGGGAGAAATCACTTTTACTGAGTAGAAACGCAGTCATGCTGGGAAATGTGGAGCCCAAATAGTTGAAATTTCTTCTTTTTCTGTCAAATCAAAAGAAAGAGAAAAATAGTTTTGAAAGAGAGAAGCACAAAATCCTCTGAGGAAATTACTTCAACCACTAGATAGGGAGAGGTTGAGATAACAGACAGCGACCGGGTTGAGATGGGCTCCCAGGGTGGTTAATCTCTGATAGTGTGAAACTGTATTTTCTACACTGAAAATTGACACCTGAGGTAGCAAAGATCAAGAAGTAGAGGTTCTGTTTTGAAAGCTGTAGGAGAAAAAGGAAAGGATTAAGACTGAAAGAGTTAAAGGTAACACCAAAAATTAATGCATTATAGTTTGGTATTTACATGCCTTTAAATTTTGCCATACTTATTTGTACTGGTCATAACATACTATGTAACTTTAATTCCAATTTTCAGGGGTGGGGGGGAAAGAGTATCATTGAATGGAAAAGCTCTCTGGACAGTGGCTATGCTTTATACATCTTTGTAGCTAGCTCTCTGCTTCTATTCAGTCACCCCACAGGAAATGTTACTAGATGAACAGGGAAAGAAATCTGTGTTTTTGGTTTACTCCTTCGGGAAGTTTATTCGTTTGAACTCTGGGGACAGAACCCAGAGCCCAGGACCAAACTCAAAAGCCAAAGCCGCTTGGAGCAAATGTTGTGCTGTTGGGCCAACGGGAGAACACATGCCCCTCCAAAAGCATTCATTCCAGGTTTGGGACCCAGTGCCCACCTAAGGGGTAGGTATGTGCAGCGGTCCTTGGTGGTGCTGGCCACGTGCCTGCTCTGTTCTGGGTGTTGTCAATCCTTTAGGTAACTCAACCAAGTAGGCACTGTGCACCCAGGTTACAGATGAAGAAATAGGCTTATAAAGGTAAAATGACTTGCCTAACTTCACACAGCTACTAAGCAACTCACTTTGGATTTTGACCCAAGTCTGCCCTCTCTTTACTTTTACCACACTGTTGACAGAAGCAAGCTTGTTGGAAGTGTGAGTGTGTGAGGGAAACAGAAGCTTATGTAATGAATTGCAAATCCCAGCCTCCAAAGTGACTGCAAATGTTTCGTTTAATTTTACTTTGTTTCTGTACTCTGCAATGATGGTACGTGTGCACCCTTTTTTATTCACTCCTAAAGAAGAAGAAAAAAAAGTTTTACAAATGTAAGTTTTTGAATTCACAATGTTCCCATGAGGAGCTGAAGAGAAATTCTTCACTCTGCACATTTAAATAAACAGAAAAACAAAAACCTAAGAGACAAAGATTATACTGCAGTCTTTTCAAAGCAACCCAGTAAGAGAGCAACGTGAAGAAGGTGGAACACAAAGGCTGTGCTTCGTAACTACTGTTCCAACCACAACTCAACTGCTTCTATGCTTGAAATAATTGGGATTTTATTCTTGCATTTCATTATTTGGAGTTTTGAAATACAATGTAAAGAAAATAAGATATCTAAACAGAAAAAAATGGAGACATTAATAGTGATGATTTACATTACAAAAGTTTTTTTAAGTCTCAAAACTATTTACTCTCCAGGGTTTCTTACACTCTCAGCTCCCATAATGCAATTAAATGCTTGTTTTGAAGCTAATAGGTACTTAACCTAAACGTTGAAGTACAGGAATATTTCTTAAATATGAAGTGTTTGGAGCCCTAATGATTACAGAGCACCATGAAATAAAGGAAAGCATCTTAGAAATAACAATAATGACTAATAAATATTTAGAGTTTACCACCTAAGAAGCACTACACTGAGCACTTTATAATAACTTAATGCCTCCAATAATCCCATAAAGGGCATATGATTATCATCACAATTTTACAAAGGAGGGAACTGTGACTCAGAAAAATCACTAGTGCTCACAATTTTCAACCTGAAGTCACATTTATAATTCTCTTTGACCAAAAGAGAGAAACAGGAGACACGTGTTATTAGTGGAAGTTACCTTTGAGAGAATTGTGTCCATCATTGCTCCAGCTGTGCTCCCTATGAGACGGTAAGGGACAACAAATCCCTGGTCACATAAATTCGGAGATCACTGCATATTCTGCTCATTATCTCTCTTGGTCAGTCACAACTTCTGAAATGTGTGAATTCATATCACCTTTAAACTCAAAATAAAAGTTAAGTTTAATCATTATAAAACCATGAAACAGCATGCTAAAAAAACATTTGAAAAGTTTCTTTTTTCAGATAGGTTAAAAGTCTCCCTTCTGTAATTTCATATTTTTTATGTCATTAGCCAAGCTTTGTTGGGCAAAACTACCTTAAACAAAATGATTAATTCAGGGGTTGGCAAGCTACAGGTCAAATCCAGGCAAAGAGTGTGTTTTAGGTTTTTAAGGGTTGTGAAAGGAAATCTAAAAAAGAAGGTATGACAGAGTCCTTTATGTGGCCCTGCAAAGCCCCAAATAGCTGCCATTTGGCCCTTTGTAGGAAAAGTTTGTCAACCTCTGAATTAACCAAACACTGAAATGGCAGGTACTATTTGAGCTTTTATTTACATAACGTAACTAGATTGTTTTCTCTATTCCACTAGTGAAGGAACTAACTTACAGAACAATGGACAATTAAATGGCAGCGGAATAAAGATGTTTGCTGGTGTAACTACCTGTACTTAGCTTTGGACTAAGGCATACAAGAATATAAAATTTTCATAAATTGTTGAAATAAACTTATTTCTATAACAATTTAATTTCTATTTCTCATTCTACTTGGGAGCTGGAAGTTGGTCAGTTTGGGGTTCCCTTCTTTTTTCCAGTGTTGAGTCTAATTTGAGGGGGAAATTTGGCTACAGAGTACCACATGTTGTTATTGCTGAGGCGGGCCCTACCCTTTCTGCTGCTGGGTTGCTGGTCCGTCTCTCCTCTGATGCAGCCCTGCTTCCCATCCACACAGCCTCTTCAGGACTCCACCCACCATTGCCTCCTTGCTACTGTCTAAGACCATTGTAGACTCACTAAACAGAAGCCTGTTTCTTGCTTAGACAATTTATTGCCTGTAATTGGATCAACATTTGCTTATCTTGTCTTAATCCTTCCCTAAGCTTAAGAACCTATCACTCTTAGCTTCAGTGCATTCTGTAATACTTCTTTATAGCATTTGTTACATCATAATTTATTATTATTACTAGAGGCCCAGTACATGAAAATTCATGCACTGGATTGGGGGGGTCCCTCAGCCCAGCCCGCCCCTTCTCACAGTCCAGGAGCGCTCAGCGTTGGGAGGCGACCTGGCCATCAGGGGAAGGTGATGCCCCCATCACACCTCTGCTGCTGCCACTGCCAGCAGCGCAAGCCTCGGCTGGCCCTGGTTACCTGAGCCTCGGGCGGCCCTGGGTGGCTGGGCAGCCACCATCTGAGGCTTGCCTGTGCCTCAGCTGGCCCTGGGTGGCTGGGGGGCTGAGGGGACTGGGGAACTCTTGAGGCAGGTGCGCAGGTCTGAGGGGACTGCATGTCACCATCTTATGGCTGTGGGCATTGCCATCTTTGAGGGCGGGGCAGTCAATTATCATATTCCCTCCTTATTGGCTGTGGGCACCACCATCTTTGAGGACGAGGCAGTCAATTCACATATTTCCTCCTTATTGGCTGTGGGCACCACCGTCTTTGAGGGCAAGGCAGTCAATTAGCATATTCCCTCCTTATTGGCTGTGGGCGCTGCCATCTTTGCCATGGTGTGAGGGTAAATTAGCATATTCCCTCTTTATTATATAGGATTATTTTAAATATATATTTTTACTGATTTCGGAGGAAGGGAGAGGGAGAGAGAGATAGAAATATCAATGATGAGAGAGAATCATTAATTGGCTGCCTCCTGCATGCCCCCACTGGGGATCTAGCCTGCAACCTGGGCATGTGCCCTTGACCTGGAATTGAATCTGGGACCCTTTAGTCCACAGGCCAACACTCTATCCACTGAGCCAAACCAGCTAGGGCTACAATTTATTATTTTTAATTTATTTGCCCCATGGTTTCTAAACTTGATAGTAGGCACCTTTTGTTTTTTTCATTTAGGTGTCTCCAGTTCATAGCAATTTCTGGTTCATACTAGGTGCTCAAATATTGGTTCAAGGTAATGCATCACTAAATCCCTCCATTAGAGAAGGCTTTTCAGACTTACAGTTCTGTCAGCATTTGAGTTATTGTATACATTGGGAATAAACTGAAATATTCTTAAGTTACTCTTACTGGGCAGACTTGTCTTCTCATATCAGTTAAGAGTTTGTGTGTGTATAAATATTTACATATACAAGCCCATGTTCTTTAAAAAGCTTCAGATAAATATAGCAGAAAGTAGAACTGGAACTGATAAGGACATCAGATATTATCAGACTTGATAGAACTTTTCACTAAGTATTAAATTAAGGTCCAAAACAGTTTCTGGCAGATGGTAACCACTAATTGGATAGTCATTGAATGAACTTGGTACAAGTAAAGCAATAATTTATTTTAGATATACTTTCTATCTAAATAGAAATACCCCAGCTCTTGATGGGGAAATGAGGCAGCTCTAAGTGCCCCCTAATCTCTCCAAGTTTTAACTTTGTTATCTGCTCATCTGCTATCAAAAATGTACTTCTTCTGCCCTGGCTGGGTAGCTCAATTGGTTAGAGCATGGTCCTGATATGCCAAGGTTTGATCCCTGGTTAGGGCACATACTAGTACAGGAGTCAACTGATGTGCATGAATGGGTGGTACAGCAGGTCAATGTTTCTCTCTCCCGCTCTCTCAAATCCTCTATACTAATAAAAGGGTAATATGCTAATTAGACTGAACATCTTCCGGACAACCTTCCAGACAACCTTCCAGATATCCTTCCAGACAAAGCCATGGTGGCGGGGCCAAGGAAGAGGCAGTTAGAGGCAATCAGACCAGCAGGGGAGAGCAGTTAGGGGGATCAGGCCGGCAGGGGAGAGCAGTTAGAGGGATCAGGCTGGCAGGCAGGTGAGCAGTTAGGAGCCAGCAGTCCCAGATTGTGAGAGGGATGTCTGACTGCTGGTTTAGGCCAGATCCCACAAGGCCTAAAACGGCAGTTGGACATCCCCCAAGGGGTCCCGGATTGGAGAGGGTGCAGGCCAGGCTGAGGGACCGCCCCCCCCCCCCGAATTTCATGCACCAGGCCTCTAGTCTTATATAATAAAGACAGGATATGCAAATTGACCATAACTCCACAACAAAGATGGCGGCGCCCACAGCCAATAAAGAGGGAATATGCAAATTGATGCAACAAGGAGAGAGGTGGAAGGTGGCTCCAGGCCGGAGCGAAGGTGGAAAGGCAGCTCTGGGCCGGAGCGAAGGCAGAGAGGTGGCTCTGGCCGGAGCGAAGGTGGTGCCAGCAGCCAGGGGAAGGAAGGCCTATTCTTGCACGAATGTTCGTGCATCGGGCCTCTAGTATATAATAAAAGCCTAATATTCTAAGTGTCCGACCATTCATTTGACTGTTGACCAGTCACTATAACACACACTGACCACCAGGGGGAAGATGGTAGGTTAGTTTGCTGGTAGGTTAGTCTGACTGGTAGGTTAGTTAGCTGCTGGGATCCAGCCAATCGATCAGAACTGGGAGATGAGCCATACATGCCCTGGAGCCCTCCCGTGGTTCCTCCCTGGCCAGCCAACCTCCTGCGGTCCCTACCTGGCCAGCTCAGGACTGGGCGAGATAGCCCTGATCGGGACTGGGTGAGACAGGCTGAACATGCCCTGGACAAATCCGTGCACTGGGCTGGTTTTGGCCTTGTCCCTGCAGGCCAGGCCAAGGGACCCGACTGATGCATGAATCCATGTACCGGGCCTCTAGTAAATAAATAAAAGGTTTTAAAAATGTACTTCTTCTATAGACAACAGAAGACATTGCTTTACATACATATTTTCCAGAACTCAATCTAGATTTGTTACCAACCACCAGCTTCAATGCAGAGCGGAAGCAGGTATGAATCTATGGGAAAACCATGCAGAAAGGCATATATATACCTGACCGTACTAGCTTAGTTCTCCCCAGAATGTTATCCCTAAGTTATGACTGGAAGTTTGTTCTGAAAAGGAAGTTTTCACATTCCCTGTGAAGTCAGTTGAAGATTACAAGTAGTTCTAGAAGTGCTTCCCGAGAACTTGCTGATAAGGGAAATAAGGTACTTCTCAAATAAAACTTATTAAGTCAAAACGTGTTTGTGGAGAAGAAAGGGAGGGAGGAGAGACAGATGATCGATAGGTAGGTAAGTAGATAGATAGATAGAGGGGATGTGCTAGAACCAGAATGTAACCTATAGGTATAAATTGAGTAAAATAATGTGTCAGTTAGGATTCAGTTAAATACAGTCAATGTGTATCTAGGAAATGCAACTCAATCTGGCCATTGGGAGGTGGTCTCTGCTAAAGAAAAGTGGATACTTAATCAAGCATCAGCAAATGACTAAAATGTTTCACCCAACTATTCATCTCACATCAATTCCATGTTCATCTGCCAAGAGAAGGTGTGTTGTTGTTTGGATGTAAGCATTCCAGTTATTGGAATATTTTCTATGTAACTCCAACTTGATAAAGTGATTTTTTATGTATTCATGATATCACACACATATAATCTTAGTAGATATCGATAAGGTTCAATTACTGCCAAGGGCCATTCAGCTACAAATTCCTAGACCAAGTTCTGAAAGAACAGGGACTGCCTTCTTCAAACCTAGGAAATCAGTATCTGCGATCTAATGCCTGGAATATGTAGGAGCCCCACCAATGTTTGCTGAGTGGAATGAATAAATGATGTACACACAAAGCTAATTCACTTTGAGGCTTCTCCGAAGCCAACCTGTCTTCCTCTGGAGATCTCAGATTCTGTCTCCTTGCATATGCCTTCCTATTTAAATTTTAGCAAAGACCTTTGTTCATTGTTAACATTCTTTTCATAAGAATTCACAATGCAACTTCCTTCTAAATTTTAATGCCAGAAAAAAACACTTGAGTGCTTCCTTTTATCAAATGTAAAAACTTCATGATCCTTCAGTCTCCTTTTTGTCTGGGTTGCCAGGAAATTCAGACATGTTTACATATAATTGAAATTATTTCATCTTCTGATAAAATTTCTCCTTTAAATGATACCCTGATCTTTGCATCTTTAATACCTGTTACATTTTAATATATTGCTATTGCTAAGTGTATCCATTTTAAATACCTACTGATTTCTTGTAATTTTGTTTGCTTGACAGTTTCCCCTTGGCTCTCCCCTTCCCCCATCTCCCAACACGGTTCTATTACTATATTTGATATTGTGTTACCTTTAACTTCATAACTTTAATATGCTCATACCTTTTACTTTGCTTCTTCTACCAGAGACAGTATCTCTTGATTCCTCTCTTCACCACTCCCCTCACCTATCCCACATAAAGTGAGGCTATGAATACCCTCTTCCCCTTGTCTCCCACCCACTCCAGTCATCCAATTTGTATCAACCGTCTTTACATTGTCAAGGCTGATACTTGCATTCAGTGCTATAATCAATGTGTACTGTGTTCTATGGGTTAATTCTAAGACAGCGTATTTACTGTAACTATGTATGTACTGAAGAACTCAGTAGTACACCCTGAAGACATTCTTTTCTTGCATGGCTTGTTGTTTTCCTGGAGCTCCTGCTTTGCTTACCCTTTCTTCTTCTTTTTTTTTTTTCCAATGCAATATGCATCTGCATTTTCTTTGGTATAGTGGCACTAAGACAGAAGTCAGTTCCAGGATCCTCATTTTTGCCGGCACCTTGCAAAAGCTGAAGAAATTAATCACTGTTTGAAGTTTGCATGGAACGTGAGGGCCTTGACCTTTTGAAAAGCCATAACTATGAATGATCTCTAAATTAGACATTTTAGAGGACTCCAAAGGAAATACGTTCTTCATTAGTGGAAGTCACAACACTTAATCAGCTTCATGAAAATAAAACGTTAAAGCCATTCATTATGACCATGAAGGAAAAAACAAACAAAACTTGGTTATAATATAAGCAAACTTCTAAATGGGCAGAAAACAAATGTTTAAATCTAAGAAGTGCATATATATTTTAAAAATACAAGAGGCAAAATGAAAGCCTAAGAGGTTGGTCTGACAAAAACAATCATTCCTAGAAGTAATGAAACGTACATGTAGTATTCAAGACAAATATGGTAATGCTTCTAAACGTCTAGGTAGCAAAATAAATCTTAAAACAGGCTAAGTACACTTTCCCTTTCATCTAGATGCAGTTTATATAGGCTTAAACCATGTATTCAGACTTAAAGCATCTAACAAATTTCCCTGTCAACTGAGGGCCTTCTATGTACAAGGAGATATACTAGGCACCAGGGATGACGGTGAAGAAACAGATGTGTTCAAGGACTTGCAGGCATGAAAGGAGGCAGAAGAGAAAGCAATAAATCACAACACTGTACAGGGTGCCCAATGAGTAGGACAGAGCACCTAACTTTGCCTGGGAGACTTAGAGGCGCAGTATCTGAGGAGATAATGTTAAGGTTGTGATCTGAATTAAAAAGGTTTTCTTAAGAGACAAAAGGAAGGGCAGAGGATCATAGGCAGAAGGAACAGTCCAGCAGGGTTGGGATGTGAAAAATCAGAGCCATTTGGATAATGATGAGACATTTGTTAGTTTGGCTCATATAAGCAGTTTGAAGATGGCAGAGAAAGCTGGATAGTCAGGTAAGAAACACACCAGAAAGACCTTATACATGATGTGATGGCTTACAGATTTCATTCTGAAGTAACTGAAAGCTTGTCACAGCAAAGGAATGAAATACTCTGATTTGGATTTTCATCACTGAGGAAAAAGTGCAAGGACTTGGGACTTGACAGAAGGTCCAGTGAGGAAGTTTAAGAACCAGTGTATTAGTCTGCTTGAGCTGCCATAACAAAATACAACGGACTGATGGCTTAAACAACAGACATTTATTTTCTCACAGCTCTGGAGGTTAGAAGTCCATGATCCATTTGCTGGCAGGGTTGGATTTTCCAGAGGGCTTTCTCCTTCACCTGCTGGAACCATCTTCTCACTGTGTCCTCAACATGGTCTTTTCTCTATGTACACACATCCCTGATGTCTCTTCCTCTTCATATAAGGGCATCAGGCATATTGGATTAGGGCCCCACTGAATGGCCTCATTTTACTGTAATTACCTTTTTTAAAGCCCTATCTCCAAGTATAGTCATAGTCTCAGGTGCTGGGGGTTAGGGCTTCAACATAAGAATTCTGGGGGGATGCAATTCAGTCCATAACACAATGAGTGGCAGTAAAAATGGAGAAGAGGGGACAAATGGAAGGACAGTTAAGAAGTAGAAATCAACATGACTTGGTTGGTTGATGAGTCAAGCATACACAGCACATAAGAAGGCCTCCTTGATTTTTGGTTTAGGTAAGCAGGTATGTGCTGATACATGTGTCAAAAAAAAAAAACCTACATAAGGCAGCTTGGTATGCTCAGAAAAGTGAAAAGTTCAACTTTCAACATGTTGCAACTGAAGTAGTAATTTCTAGTTAATAGGGGAAGTGAACGTTTGGAGCTTAGGAAAGAATAATATAGATGGAAACCAGGGGTATATGAGATTGTCCAGAAAGAACATGTAAAATCAGAGCAGCAGGGAATGTAATCTTGGTGAATAACATTAAAGGGTACATAAAGAAGCCAGACCTGAAGGCTGTGAAGGTATATCTAGAAAGACAAAGAGGGACCTGGAGAGTATTATGCTAAGCTAAATAAGGCAGTCAGAGAAAGATAAGTATCCCATGATCGCACTTATATGTGGAATCTAATGAACAAAATAAACTGATGGACAAAACAGATACAGAGACATAGAAGCATGGAACAGACTGTGAAATCTCAGAGGGAAGGCAGAGGGTGAGTGGGTGGGAAAAGATCAATCAAAGAACTTGTATGCATATAGGCATAACCCAAGGATACAGACAATAGGGTGGTGAAGGCCTGGGGCAGAGGGGGGAGGGTGGGGGTGTGTGTGCAGGCTACAAAGGGTCAATGGGGAAAGAAAATGGGACATATATAATACTTTCAACAATAAAGATTTAAAATAAAATAAAAAGAATCAAAACAGAGCAATGTGCCATGAAAATTAAGGGAAAGAAGAATTAAGTGGGAGATGGTTGTTAATTCCTAGTTATTTTTTCAGAAACGTAATGGTATTTTATTTCAAGCATCATATGTGCTTTTCATGAGTCCTAATTTGCTGAAGTTAATAAACTCAGCTATCGTTTATGATGTCTCAGTATCCAGAATGTATTCAAAATACTTTGATATTATATAGCTTTCCTTACGTCTGTTGCAAATTCTAAATCTTTAGGATAAAAAAAGCCAAAATATGATTCGATATCTTAATCAGTAGACTGATTATTTTCAGGTTTATTCTTGCCAATACTCCTGTTTATGTTGAGATACAAATTTTGAGGGTAGCTACCTACAACAATGTATAGGCCTTAAATACTGTAGATGTGATAATCTATACTAATAAAAGGATAATATGCTAATTAGACTGGACATATTCCGGATGACCCTCTGGACATCATTCCGGACAAAGCCGTGGCTGCAAGAGCCGAGGCAAGCCACCAAGGCTGGGAGGGCCCATTGCAGAGCCCTGGCCAGGTTGGCAGGGCCTCCCTCTGCACAGCATTGATCACAAAGTCCTGGCAGAGTGGGCAGGGCAGACAGGGCCTCCCTGTGGGCAGCGATGGGGCCCATCCAGAGCCCCGGCCGGGTGGGCAGGGCTTCTCTCTGCTCTGCCATTGATCCCAGAGCCCCAGAAGAGGATTAATGGCGGATCCCAGGGCGGGTGGGCAGGGCCTCACTCTGCTCCGCCATTCATCCCACCCACAGGGAGGCCCTGCCCACCAGGCCTGGGATCCACCATTAATCCCTGCTCACAGGGAGGCCCTGCCCACCCCTCTGGTTGGGCCCCATCGCTGCCCACAAGGAGGCTGTGTCCACACTGCCCACCCTGCCAGGGCTTTGTGATCAATGCTGCGCAGAGGGAGGCCCTGGCAACCTGGCTGAGGCTCTGCAATGGGCCCTCCCAGCCTTGGTGGCTTGCCTCGGCTCTCACAGCCACGGCTTTGTCCGGAAGGATGTCCGGAATACGTCTGGTCTAATTAGCATATTATCCTTTTATTAGTATAGATAACTTTTCTTACCAAGTGCAGAACAACATTGCCAGTATACCAGGTAGGAAATAGATTTTCCATATGAGACCCACATTTTTTAACCCTAGCAACATTACCTAGAGGAAATATTAAAACTCAATGGATGACACTTGTGGATTGTTCTACAAAATATCCCTGCTATAATGAGGGTATATTGAAAAAAAAAAAGTGACAGGGTGAAGCCACTCAAAGATGACTTTTAATTATTAAAAGGACTGCAGCAAGTGACATTTGTAAAAATGGTGCAAAAAAATATACACTGAGTAGCCAGATTATTATGACCACGCCATCAGTAATTCGTTGGGCCACCTTTTGCCTTCAATACTGCAGCGATTCTTCTTGGCATTGACTCCATGAGATGTTGAAAGGTGATGTGAGAAATCTGACACCATGACTGATGAATAGCACTGTCCAGTTCTGTGATATTTGATGGTTGTGGAACCAGCTGCCTGATGGCTCTTTTAACTTCGTCCCACAAATGCTCAATTGGATTGAGATCTGGTGATTGTGGGGTCCACCTAAGCAAGGTAAAGTCTCCCTCATGTTCTTGAAACCACTCCTGCACAATACGAGCACCATGGCATGGCACATTGTCTTGTTGGAAGAAGCCATCTCCATTGGGATACGCCATCAACATGATAGGATGAACTTGATCAGCAACGATACTTAGGTATGTTGTGCTATTCAGATGTTGTTCCACACAAATTAAAGGGCCCAAATCATGCCAGGAAAACATACCCCAAACCATAACACTGCCCCCACCAGCTTGAAGGGTTGTACTCATGCATGCTTTCATGCTGTTTCCGCAAAATTCTCTCTTGCCATCTGCATGATGCAACAGGAAATGTGACTCATCGGACCACATGACTTTTTTCCAATGCTTGACTGTCCAATCCTTGTGTTCCTGTGCGAATTGGAGGCGTTTTATCTTGATAACTGCAGATAGCAAAGGTGTTCGAACAGACCTTCGGCTTCCATATCCCATACGATGCAGTGTAAGGCTAATTTGCCTACAAACGTCAGGTGGTCATAAGAATCTGGCCACTCAGTGTATATATCCTTCCAAATACTCCATATGAAAGCACAGAGAAAGAAACTGTTTTTTCAGAACACTGGGAATTAAACAAAGGTGGACAGCAATCCAGACAGCATTTATTTAAGAGAAATGGCTGTATTTCAGTATGAACGAGCTGTGTGGTGTTTCAGTTGCCCTGTCCCATTCTGCCCCCGACTCTTGGTGACAGCCTTGGACACCAAGGGCCTGCAATCGTTTTGTAGCAGGCGATGAGATTAGTAGGGCGATGAGGTTAGTAGGGTGATGAGGTTAGCAGGATTCCTGATGAGATTTAGCAGGATGATGAGATTAGCACGTTATATTATTCTCTTTATGGAATTCTAGAAAATTCAAACTAATCTATAGTGACAGGAAAATCAGTGATCACCTGAAAAGCAGTGGGAGGTGAGGAAGAAGCAGGAGAAAGATAATAAAAAAGCACAAGTTCTGCCAGTGTTGCTCAGAGCATCAACCTATGAACCAGGAGGTCACGGTTCAATTCCTGGTCAGGGGACATATCTGTGTTGCAGGCTCACTCCCCAGTAGGGGGTGTGCAGGAGGCAGCTGATCAATGATTCTTTCTCATCTTTGATGTTTCTGTCTCTCTCTCCCTCTCCTTTCCTCTCTGAAATTAATAAATATATATATATATATATATTAAAAAGCACGAGGAAACTTTGTGGGGTGATGTGTTATCTTGTGGTGTTCATGCTTTCAGAGGTTTGTATATATACACTTACAAACTGTATACTTTAAATATGTGCATTTATTATGTTAATTATACCTCAATAAAACTGTTTTAAAAATAGTTTAAGGCCTCTGTCCAGAAACTTTGATAAAATGCATATTCCTAGATATTAACTCTCACTATTCTAATTCCCCAGATCTAGGGTAGGACCCAGAAATCTCCATTTGCAGCAAGCCCTTCAAGTAATCTTTTTAAAAAATATATATATATTATTGATTTTTTACAGAGAGGAAGGGAGAGGGATAGAGTTAGAAACATCAATGAGAGAGAAACATTGATCAGCTGCCTCCTGCACACCACCCACTGGGGATGTGCCCGCAACCAAGGTACATGCCCTTGACCGGGAATTGAACCTGGCACCTTTCAGACCAACACTCTATCCACTAAGCCAAACAAGTTAGGGCAGCCCTTCAAGTAATTCTAATGCAGGTTGTCCTTAAACCAACCTCTGTGGAACACTAGTCTTTGGGAGGAAGAGTTTCTGGAACAATCGTGTGACTAGAATGCTGTTTCTGGGGAAAACAGTTAAGTTTTTCTACTAGGTGTGTTACAGCTTTCTATTTTATGTCTCTAACACTCATACTCAATTACCATAAAATATATTTAGTATAGTATTAATAGTTTAAAGGCAAATGTAAGTCATAGTTTCCCCCATCTTATCCTATATAATACAGAGGTAATATGCAAATTAACCCTCACACCCTCACAAGATGGCTGCCTAGAAGGCAGAGCTTCTAACTGGCATAGAAACCCACCAATCAGAATCAAATTTAGGTGAACTGTGAGGAAACAATGGCTGCCTAGGAGGCAGAGCTTTTGACGCTGGCATAGAAACCAACCAATCAGAACCTAATCTGGGTGAACTTCTAAGGTAGAACCTAAGGTGGGGGCTGAGGAGGGGTTTTAAGGGCAACAGCTATTTGGTGTAAGGTGTAAGAAAGTGGTTCAATTTTTTAATGACCGGTTTGGCAGCATAGTGCATATGGCTGGCTATCAGTCCAGATATAGGGATTATGTATTTTTGTCTGCCAAGAGCATCTCCTCCTGCTGAAATCCCCCCTGACCTCATTTAAGCAATCCTATCCTATATAATCTATCTATACTAATAGAAGGGTAATATGCTAATTAGATTGGGTCGACCGGCCATCCCGGACGTACAACTTCCTTCTGGACAAAGCCATGGTGGTGAGGGTCAAGGCAGAGGCAGTTAGGGGCAATCAGGCAGGCAGAGGCAGTTAGGGGCAATCAGGCAGGCAGGCAGAGGCAGTTAGGGGGGGTCAGGCAGAGAGGTTAGGGGCGATCAGGCAGGCAGGTGAGTGGTTAGGAGCCAGCGGTCCCAGATTGCGAGAGGGATGTCCGATTGGAGAGGGTGCAGGCTGGGCTGAGGGAGCCCCCTCTCCGGTGCACGATTTCATGCACCAGGCCACTATTAAGATAAATAATGATTATTTGAACAATAACAATATAACACAACTTAGAATGCCATGGTCTTAGAGCATCAAGTAGCTTGAAATCTGTACATGAAATCTATTTGAATGGCACTGGTGATTTAATGTGGAAAACAGGAAACAAGATGCATAGGGGAATAACATTTATTTATTGGCTATATTGTGAATATTATTTTCAGACAATCAGATATGGACACTTTAAAATTTCACATTGCTTTAGAGATCCAAAGGCACAGACACAGTGATTTATTATGTTTTTAAAAACTGACAAAAGGAGTATTAATTCTGGATGATTTTTAATCAATTTAACACTATTATACATCAGAGAAAAAAATTCCACAAACATACCCTCACAAAGCCGGTAGTTTTATATTTACAGAGTGTTATTATAGCAATTTTAAATGTTAATCTATGATACAATGTTACTTCGGAAAACATAAAAAATATAGTTTTTTAAATAGCCATGCTCCCATTTTTTTATGAAAGATATTCAGTTCATCCTAACACTTCAAAAATGCATGAGATATTGCAGTCAGCTTTATAAAATCTTTAAGACAGAAGGCTGTCAGATGGAATAGGCAGAGGGCTCATCATCACTTATGTCTGAATCATCTTCATCAACTCCTTCAATCACTGATTTCTTCCCTTTACAACAGGATACAATTAATCCGATTAAGAATACCTGTAAATTTCAATGAACTATGTTATTTCTCAAATCTAAAGTCATTCAGAAAATAATAAATTTAAAATCCAATGGCACTACTGTGATACAAACGGACCATTAAGGGTCAAATCACCCCTGGGATACCCATACTTACCCCAAGGAAGGCCCAGTTACCAAAATAGTACGCAGCACTGAAGAACCAGAACTTGTGAAGGAACAGATATGTCCGGGTGACAGTGCACTGATCTGTAAGAGCAAATAAAAACTGCTGTGAGGTAATGTCTCTCTTGATGTGGACTATTAATACTATATTTTAAAAGTTATTAAACAAAACTAATGACCAAGGTCAGAAAGTCAATAAATATTTAGGAACAGGATTGAAATCTACGTCTGTCTCCAAAACCCACTGTTTCAATTCCCTACTATAACTTAAATTACCAACTAATATGATGTATTTTTAAAAATGAATGCCACCAATGTAATCCTGGCTATTAAGTATTAAAAACATTATACTGGCTAGTTCAATTTATTTGAAATATAAAAAGCATTTTAACCAGGAGTGTTAGACATATTCTAAAACAGATAAAGTTTTCCTGATGAATATTTAAAAAATGAACAAAGTAATTGGTTGTGGTTAGTATTAAGCTACACTTTTCTAAGAATCCAATTATCAGGAGAGCCCAAACTTGAGAGGTTCTTTGAGCTGGTTTTTTTTTTTTTTCTTTCTTTCTATGAATGCTATTGAAAAGATGGCTGCTGCTTCTAAAATATTCAAAACATCATTTTATACTGATATGCTTACTATTTGAACTTTAGATACCATTATTGCTTGAATTAAAAATAAATCATATATTTTTTCCAAAAAAAATATCTCTCTTACGGGGAAAGTGGCAGACTGGTTATTTGCTATTTGTGTTAGACGCCATAGTGGTTTTATCCAAATACATTATTTCTACTAGGTTAACAAGTCCTCTATATATCTTGACATATACCTAGTAAATGATGTCTAAGGAAATACTTATTAAAACCATTCATAAAGGTCTGGGTGACACAATATAATGTAACTGATTGAAAATTATGTATGCTGCAGTTAATATAGAATTTCAACCTCACAAATTTCAGAAGGCCTTTATTCATTACAGAAGAAAATCCTAACTTACAAGGCAACTTCTTATTAGCCAATTACAAAAACAATTATGATTTCCGCATATTTTTATTCAAAATGGACAGTGGCAAAAAATTCTACATGCAATTAGGAGACCAATATTACATCCTATTGCTGATTAAGAAAATGTACTGTTGATTTTTAATTTTATGAACTCTCTTCTTAGCTTCAATAAATAAGTGCTATTTTTTCTTATAACTGTACTGAGAATTTTATAGTCCAGTTTATTACACAAAGGATCTAATACACTTCTATTTTTTGGCTTTCATATGGTTTTCTGAAAAGTAGCATTTAGGTTATATTTTATCAAAACACAGGATCCGTTATGTAAAGCTTTAGATCAATGGTTCTCAACCTTCCTAATGCCGCGACCCTTTAATACAATTCCTCATGTTGTGGTGACCCCCAACCATAAAATTATTTTCGTTGCTATTTCATAACTGTAATGTTGCTACTGCTAATGAATCGTAATATAAATATCTGTGTTTTCCAACGGTCTTAGGCAACCCACAGGTTGAGAACCGCTGCTGTAGAGCCTAAGACCGTTGGAAAACACAGATATTTACATTACGATTCATTAACAATAGCAACATTACAGTTATGAAATAGCAACGAAAATAATTTTATGGTTGGGGGTCACCACAACATGAGGAACTGTATTAAAAGGTCGCGGCATTAGGAAGGTTGAGAACCACTGCTTTAGATGTTAAATATTTAGATAATCTAACTCTCATCTATTCTAACCCCTTCCACTGTGCTTCAACATTTACTATTACTCAGTACCAAACTGTACAGAGCAGTCTCTTTTTCTGGCAGGAAAACATGCAGTTAATAGAGAAGCAACCTCTTCCTTTCATAAGCAAGGACCACAGATCGAATGCAGATCTACTGATCCCCCAAGAGCCTCCTTCGTATTCTTTGCTCTTTCTCAACAGAAAAGTCTAGGATACATATTCAAAGCTTCCTAAGGAAAACCAAAAAGACTTCATGCAGCAGTAGCTGGACAAAGTTTCCCTTTTCTCCCATAGTTATTAGCACTCAAGATTATAGCTTTATACTGGAGTTCAGTCCAGCAGAGGAGATTCCTATATGACATTCACGAGTCACTTACCCTGCTCCCATAACATTCTATTCTCACCCCCAGTACAGAACTTTTTTCATAGTAACATGCCACTTCAACTTACCACTTTTTCAATTAGATAAGCCTAAGAATTCCAAAGACCTTGTCAGAGTACCCTAGCATTCATATACTAGGTGTACTGGTTCATAATGCAGATTTTTTTCAATAGATGGAGTTACACATATGTTGATATATATGCGACTTGATATGTATGCTATTTTGTTGTATTGACTACAAGCTTCAAAACTTCATGTCAAATTTTCTGAAGATGTTAACATAGATATTTTTACGCTTAAAAATGTCAAATTTCGTGTAAAAAAAAGGAGCATTTTAATTTATTACTTTATTTTGAAGAAAAGTGCTGCTGAATACTTCGAGAAGCTTATGGTGAACATGCTCCATCTCAAGATACTTGTGAATGGTGGTTAAATGCTTTAAAAGTGATGATTTCGATGTGAAAGACAAAGAACGTCTAGGTCAACCAAAAAAGTTTGAAGACCAACAATTACAAGCATTACTGGATGAAGATGCGTGTCAAACTCAAAAAACAATTTGCAGAAAGATTAAACATTGTGCAGCAAACAATTTCTGATCATTTACAAGCAATGGGAAAGATTTTAAAGGAAGGAAAATGGGTGCCACATCAACTGAACAAAAGACAAATGGAAAACCGAAAAGTCATCAATAAAATGTTGCTTCAACAGCACGAAAGAAAGTCTTTTCTGCATCAAATTGTGACTGGTGATGAAAAGTGGATTTATTTTGAGAATCCCAAATGCACAAAATCATGGGTCGATCCAGCTCAACCACCAACATCGACTGCAAGGCCAAATCGCTTTGGAAAGAAGACAATGCTCTGCATTTGGTGGGATCAGGAAGGTGTGGTGTATTATGAGCTTCTAAAACCAGGTGAAACCATTAATACTGATTGCTACCGACAACAAATAATCAATTTGAATCATGCTTTGATCGTAAAACGACCAGAATGTGCCAGAAGACATGGCAAAGTAATTTTGCTTCATGATGACGCATCATCACACACTTCAAAACCAGTTAAAGACAGGTTAAAAGATCTTGCCTGGGAAGTATTAACCCACCCGCTGTTTTTGCTAGACCTTGCTCCTTCAGTTTACCACTTGTTCAGATCGATGGCACACGCACTTTCTGAGCAGCACTTCAACACATACGAAGAAGTGGAAAATTGGGTCTCTGAATGGTTTGCCTCAAAACAAGAAAAGTTCTATTGGGACGGTATCCACAAATTACCTGAAAGATGGGGGAAATGTGTAGCTAGTGATGGACATTACTTTGAATAAAGCACTTTTGATATTTCTCTTGAAATTATCGTGTTTTCTTGGATTACAAAATCCACCATTATTAACCGGTTCACCTAGTATAATGATTGAAGTAACACAAATTTTTAAAAAGGATATTTTATTTTTAAAATCATATTACTAAATAATACATTTTTGAATTCTTTTGACTACAATCTAACAAGATTCCAAGGGTATCAAAACAAGACACTTGAATATGTTCTGAAAATGAAAGTATAAAATGTCCAGCATGGTGACGGAAGAGCCCAGACTGGTCTCTGACACACTTGGTGTCAAACATCATTTGGCCACTTCTCTGCCATGAATAGGCAAATCTAAACTGCTGATGCTGTGCTTGTTAAATGGGGATATGGCCGTATTTCCTTACAGTCATTCTAAAGACCAAATGAGATACAGTTGTCCTTTGGTAAACACAGAGGATTGGTTTCAGGATCCCCATGGATACCCAAATCTGGGATGCTTAAGCCACTTATATAAAACTAGAGGCCCAGTGCACGAAATTCATGCATTTGGGGTGAGGGGAGTCCCTTAGCCTGGCCTGTGCCCTCTCACAGTCCAGGAGCCCTTGGGGAATGTCCGACTACTGCAGAGGCGGGAGAGACTCCCTCCCCCACTCCTGTCTCTCCAGCCGTGAGCCTGGCTTCTGGCTGAGAAGTGCTCCCCCTGTGGGAGCGCACTGACCACCAGGGGGCAGCTCCTGCATTGAGTGTCTGACCCCTGGTGGCCAGTGCCGGTCTTTCCCCCATTGGGTTGATTTGCATTATAGCCTTTTAGTATATAGGATGGCATAGTATCTGCATGTAGCCTAGATTTGCACACAGGCTATAGAGGGGTATCTACACATCATGCCATTCACATGGACTCAGCAGAGTGTTCAGTGCGTGACATATTCAAGTTTTGATTTCCAGAACTATCTGGGAATTTTTTTCAGATATTTTTGATCTGCAGATGGTTGACTCCATGGATATACCACAAATAAGGAAGGCTGACTATATATCAAAATCCTCATGCAAAGTGACAGTTAATATTTTCTTCTTTTTTCCTTTCAAGGTATAACTGAACACATGATTAAAAAAACACAGTTCTCAAGAGCTGCTCAAATGGTACCAAGAAAAACAACTAATCTTAAGATTTTAAAAGTATATGTGCAATAGAAGTATGAAAAATAATTGCTTTGGTACCAGTATCATGACTATTTTGTACATGTTCATTATCTTTCTTTCTTTATAGTCAAAACAGATACAAATGGTTTTGGTGAAATTCAAATGCATATAATTTAGTAACAGACTAACTGCTAAATAGTTATATGCCTTTAAATAAAAATAATCATTGTGAATGTTTCAAAAATGAAGACAGGCTAAGCGGCTTATGCAAAAATGCTGGTTCACAATTATTTTAAAGTCAAGATCAGTATTTTCCATTGTTTAAGTATTACATGAGCTGTGATATACATACATACATATATGTGTGTGTGTGTGTGTCTGTGTGTGTGTGTGTGTGTATATATATATATATATATATATATATATATATATATATATGCCTAAGCGACTGTTCGAACAGTAGCTATGATGCGCACTGACCACCAGGGGGCAGATGCTGAACACACAGGCATGGAAACATGGAACAGACTGATGAATCTCAGAGGGAAGGGGGAGGGGGAGGGCGGGAAGAGATTAACCAAAGATCTTATATGCATACTAGAGGTCCGGTGCATGGATTTGTGCACCGGTGGGGTCCCTTGGCCTGGCCTGTGGGGATTGGGCCAAAACCGTCAGTCTGACATCCCCCGAGGGGTCCCAGATTGTGAGAGGGCACCAGGCCTCTAGTATAAGAATAAACTTGTTTGAAAAATGTCCTTCAGCTTTCTCAACATACTCTAAACTTTAAAAACAAAAGTTTTATTACTGATTTCCATACTTAACCCTTTGCACTCGCTTGCTTTTTTTCTCGATTCCTTTATTCTAATGCTAACCGTGTCGAGTCACACTCGACATCCGAGTACAAAAGGTTAAAGATATTTTTGGAGTCAGAACTTAACTGAATTAGAAATTCAGGGTCAGAACAGGGATTACAAGACAGAGACTGAGCTGGCAGAAGCAAGTAAAATCAAATCACTCTCCCAGAGGTCTAATAAACAAATCAGTGACATTTTAAATTGGGTTATATCCACCAATTATTTTGCCCACCACAAAAACAAATCTTAAAACATTTTTTCTATTACATCGTTTTTCTGTCACTTGTTTACCATTTTGAAAGGTTGGAGATTTGATACACTCCTTCTAAAATAAGATTAAAAGGTGAAATCATTGTTAGTGTTCTGCTTTGTTGTTGAAAAAGATGATACTAGACCATAAATCTATACACACAGTGTGTATGTAACAGCTCTTTATAGTTATCTTTATATGTACATACCAGAGGCCCTGTGCCCATGCGCAATCTGGGACACCTCGGGGGATGTTGCACTGCTGGTTTCAGCCTGATCTTCGCAGGCCAGGCCGAGGAACCCCACTGGTGCACGAATCCGTGCACTGGGCCTCTAGTATGCATATAAGATCTTTGGTTAATCTCTTCCCGCCCTCCCCCTCCCCCTTCCCTCTGAGATTCATCAGTCTGTTCCATGTTTCCATGCCTGTGTGTTGAGTGTCTGCACCTTGGTGGTCAGTGTGCATCACAGCTACCAGTCAAATGGTCGGACAGTCGCTTAGCTTTTATAGAGAGAGATATTTAATTTATATTTCGTGGCACATGTCCACAGAATAATTTGGTTAATAAGTCCTATACACATGTTTTATGTTCCAGTGATGATTCCACACTGAATAAATGGAGGGGAGGGTGCCCCTTCTTTCCATTTGCCATCTTCCAGCTGCTCACCTAATGACACAGATCTAGTTCTATAGATGTCTTTCTAGAGTTATCTAAAAAAATTATAAATGAGTATTTTGAACTTTGATCTTCAAAGTAAATTGAAGTTGCTGAATGTTTCATGTAGAGATTGTGTTCTGAAATCAGAAGTGTTCAGCAGACTTGTGACTGTTGTTCCACAAAAGAATATATAAAAGCACCAATTAAACTAAAGAGGACCTGTTAACAATGAAAAACTAAAAATAGGGGCTCAGAGAAAGATTTTCTTTCCTAATGACAAGCGGCCATACAAAAAAAGTAATTCCCCCTCCCATCTACCCAGTCCCATCCTGACCTTAAAATTTAAAGGACGATGATCAAACAAAACACAGAACATGAAAATGTTAAGTATAGTAAAAGAAACAATTGGAATCCAGACACTTTCATTAAAATCCTAAATCTCATACTATCTGTGCAACTTTTAACTCATCTGTTGGGACCTTAGTTTCTGCATCTGAAAAAAGGGGGATTAACTACTTAGATGGCCTTTCTAAGTTTTGTTTTCTTATTTTCACACTAGAGGCCTGATGCACGAAATTCGTGCAAGAGTAGTCCTTCCTTCCCCTGGCTACTGGCACCGACTTCCCTCCAGCTTCTGGCAGGCAACCGGGACCCGGGCATTCCTCGCAGCCCCAGCTTCATCTGGAAGGTCGTCCAGTCTAATTAGCATATTATGCTTTTATTATTATAGACTAGAGGCCTGGTGCATCAGGCCGGCTTGCACCTTCTCCAATACGGGACCCCTCAGGATGTCCGACTACTGGTATAGGCCCTGCAGGATCGGGCCTAAACCGGCAGTCAGACATACCTCTTGCAATCAGGGACCGCTGGTTCCTAACCGCTCACCTGCCTGCCTGATCACCCCTAATCACTCTGCCTGCCGGCCTGATGCCCATAACTGCTCTCCTACCTGCCTAATCACCCCTAACTGCTTCTGCCTGCCTGTCTGATCACCCTAACTGATCTCCCCTGCCAGCCTGATCACCCTAACTGCTCTCCCCTGCTGGCCTGATCCCCCTAACTGCTCTCCCCTGCCGGCCTGATTGCCCTAACTGCTCTCCCCTGCCAGCCCGATCACCCTAACTGCTTTCCCCTGCTGGCCTGATCCCCCTAACTACTCTCCCCTGCCGATCTGATCGCCCTAACTGATCTCCCCTGCCAGTCTGATCGCCCTAACTGCCTCTGCCTTGGCCCTGCCACTGTGGCTTTGTCTGGAAGGACGTCTGGAAGGTCGTCCGGAAGATGTCCGGTCTAATTAGCATATTACCCTTTTATTAGTATAGATTCTAGTTTACACTTTTAAAACTGTTCACAAATTATGCATCTCTTTATAGCCTTTATTTCTATTTTTATAATTTTTACACAGAAACTGAGAGGGGAAAAGATTCTCTATTTCTAACTGACATTTTGTCTTAGATAAATGTTTTCAGAATGTTAAGTTCTAGAGGTTCAACCTGTTTATTTGTTGGCAAAAGTGAAACAGCCAGGCAAACCTGTTTATTTATAAAGAATGTATTCTGAACCATTCAAAGGCTTGTTTGTTCAGAACTTAGTGTTCAACTAAGATATTGATGCCCATTTTACTTTGACTTTTCCCTAATATTATATTTAGTTATTTAAAATAATTCCTACTTTCCCCCTTTGTACTTCCTATATCTGATTATAACCCTACCTTAGATTTATAATTTTCAGTCTGCTCAGTTTTTTTTTGTAATTCAACACATCAGTTTTTATTTAAGCACTAGAAGCCCGGTGCACAAAATTCGTGCACGGAGGGGGGTTGTCCCTCAGCCCAGCCTGTACCCTCTCCAATCTGGGACCCCTCGAGGGATGTCCGACTGCCCATTTAGGCCCGATGGGATCAGGCCTAAATGGGCAGTCGGACATCCCTCTCACAATCCAGGACTGCTGGCTCCCAACTGCTTGCCTGCCTGCCTTCCTGATTGCCCCTAACCGCTTCTGCCTGCCATCCTGATCACCCCCTAACCACTCCGCTGCCAGCCTGGTTGATGCCTAACTGCTCCCCTGCCAGCCTGTTTGCCCCCAACTTCCCTCCTCTGCCAGCCTGGTCACCCCTAACTGCCCTCTCCTGCAGGGTTGATCACCTCCAACTGCCCTCCCTTGCAAGCCTGGTCCCTCTCAACTGCTCTCCCTTGCAGGCCTGGTCCCTCACAACTGCCCTCCCTTGCAGGCCGGGTGCCTCCCAACTGCCCTCTCCTGCTGGCCATCTTGTAGTGGCCATCTTGTGTCCACATGGGGGCAGGATCTTTGACCACATGGGGGCAGCTATATTGTGTGTTGCAGTGATGATCAATCTGTATATTACTCTTTTATTAGATAGGATAGAGGCCTGGTGCAGGGGTGGGGGACAGCTGGTTTGCCCTGAAGGGTTTCCCGGATCAGGTGGGGGTTCCCTTGGGGCGTGGGGCAGCCTGAGCGAGGGGCTTGTGGTGGTTTTCAGGCTGGCCACGCCCCCTGGCAACCCAAAGGGAGGCCCTGGTATCTGGAATTTATTTTCCTTCTACAATTGAAACTTTGTAGCCTGGGGCGGAAGTCATTTCTGTGGCAGTTAATTCACCTTCTACAATTGAAACTTTGTAGCCTTAAGCGGGTGAGCCCGGCCAGGGTGTGGGGAAAGCTTTGCTTCCCCTGTTGCCGCCGGCAACCCTGGCCTGCTCTCTCAAGCTCCATTCTGCCGCCATTTGTTTGAATTTGTTTACCTTCTATAATTGAAACTTTGTAGCTTGAGTGGAGGCTTAGGCCTGCAAAGGCTATGGAAAGCTTGGCTTGCTCTGTTACCTGGGAAACCTTGCTCTCTGTGGCTGTAGCCATCTTGGATTGGGGTTAATTTGCATGCTCGCCCTGATTGGCTGGTGGGCGTGGCTTGACTGGTGGGCGTGGCTTATGTAGCGGAGTGATGGTTAATTTGCATATTACCATTTTATCAGAGAGGATTATCTGCTAACTTGAGTCATCTTAACCATTTGTTCTATAATATTATACCCTAAAGCTAAAATCTAAAGTTGTAGATCATTTGGTTATTGTTAAGGCAATCCTACCTAATAATAGACAAATATGCAAATTGACCGCACCTTTGCTACGCCCAAGCCTCGCCCACCAGCCAAGCCACGCCCACCAACCAATTAGGACGAGTATGCAAATTACCCCAACAAAGATGGCAGCTAATTTGCATATCAAGACAGTGTAGAAAGAAGCCAAGAGATGCTGAAGGGAGCAAAGCTGCGGAGAAGCAAGCAAGCTGGGGGGAGGAGAAGGGAGGAGCGGAGGCAGGGCCGGGGGAGAAGGAAGGAGAGTGGGGCGGGCTGGCGGAGAAGGCGGGCTGGGGGACAAGGGAGGAGCGGAGGTGGGGCGGGGTAGAGTGCAGCAGGAAACCCTATTGCAGGATTTTTCCTGCAACGGGAACGCTAGTCTATACATATTATGTTAACAAATACACTTGATCAGAATAATCTGCCAAAATTAACTTTGATATATACAGAGTATTTCATTTCCAGTTACTTTACTATTCAAATAACACAACACAAGTTTCTTATTGGGTGATAACTTCGTTAAGTTATATGAATGAATGTCTATTCACTATGTTGTAGACCTGAAACTAATATAAATTACTAGAGGCCCAGTGCATGAAATTCGTGCATGGGGGTGTGTGTGTATGTGTGTCCCTCAGCCCAGCCTGCACCCTCTCCAATCTGGGACCCCTCGAGGGCCGTCGGACATCCCTCTCACAATTCAGGACTGCTAGCTCCCAACCGCTCGCCTGCCTACCTGCCTGATTGCTCCTAACTTCTTCTGCCTGCCAGCCTAATCACCCCCTAACCACTCTTCTGCCAGCCTGATCGACGCCTAACTGCTCCCCTGCTGGCCCAATTGCCCCTAACTGCATTCCCCTGCTGGCCTGGTCACCCCTAACTGTCCTCCCCTGCAGGCCTGGTTGCCCCCAACTGCCCTCCCCTGCTGGCCTGGGTCCCCCCCTAACTGCCCTCCCGTGCAGACCTGGTCACCCCCAACTGCCCTCTCCTGCTGGCCTGATCGTCCACAACTGCCCTCCCCTACTGGCCATCTTGTGGTGGCCATCTTGTGTCCACATGGGGGCAGCCATCTTTGACCACATGGGGGCTGCCATCTTGTGTTGGAGTGACAGCCAATTTGCATATTACTCTTTTATTAGATAGGACTAGAGGCCCAGTGTACAAAATTCATGCACAGGGCGGGGGTGTCCCTCAGCCCAGCCTGCACCCTCTCCAATCTGGGACCCCTGGAGGGATGTCCGACTCGAGGGATGGGCAGTCGGACATCCCTCTCATAAACCAGGACTGCTGGCTCCCAACTGCTTGCCTGCCTGCCTTCCTGATTGCCCCTAACCGCTTCTGCCTACCAGCCTGATCACCCCCTAACCACTCCGCTGCCAGCCTGTTTGGCCCCAACTTCCCTCCTCTGCCGGCCTGGTCACCCCTAACTGCCCTCTCCTGCAGGGTTGATCACCTCCAACTGCCCTCCCTTGCAGGCCGGGTGCCTCCCAACTGCCCTCTCCTGCTGGCCATCTTGTGGTGGCCATCTTGTGTCCACATGGGGGCAGGATCTTTGACCACATGGGGGCAGCTATATTGTGTGTTGCAGTGATGATCAATCTGCATATTACTCTTTTATTAGATAGAATAGAGGCCTGGTACAGGGGTGGGGGACAGCTGGTTTGCCCTGAAGGATGTCCCGGATCAGGGTGGGGTTCCCTTGGGGCGTGGGGCGGCCTGAGCGAGGGGCCTGTGGTGGTCTGCAGGCCGGCCACGCCCCCTGGCAACACAAGCGGAGGCCCTGGTATCTGGAATTTATTTTCCTTCTACAATTGAAACTTTGTAGCCTGGAGCAGAGCCAAGCCTGGGGCTCCCTCCGTGGCCGGCAGCCATTTCTGTTGGGGTTATAATTGAAACTTTGTAGCTTAAGCGGGTGGGCCCGGCCACGGTGTGCGGAAAGCTTTGCTTCCCCTGTTGCCAGGGACAACCCTGGTCTGCTCTCTCAAGCTTCGTTCCGCCGCCATTTCTGTTTGAATTTGTTTACCTTATATAATTGAAACTTTGTAGCTTGAGTAGAGGCTTAGGCCTGGCAAGGGCAGGCGGAAAGCTTGGCTTCCTCTGTTACCTAGGAAACCTTGCTCTCTGTGGCTGTAGCCATCTTGGTTTGGGTTAATTTGCATACTTGCTCTGATTGGATGGTGGGCGTGGCTTGTGGGTGTCGGAGGTACGGTCAATTTGCATATTTGTCAATTATTAGGTAGGATGCCCTGTTAATGCAGGTTCCTTTTCTGCTTGCAATATCCTCCAGATGTTTCAGCTTACTTATTTAGATTTCACTTATGCTTTTGGGCTCAGCTATAATGTTCTGGGCAGAATAAATCATTATTCCCCTTTTATTTCCCACAGTACTTTGTTTATAATTTCAACATACTTGCTATTTATTTTTCCTTCTATTACGATTATTTATTTTCATATCCAAATCCATTAGACGGTATGCTTTCAGAAGATAGGGACTGTATATGTGTTTCCTATGACACTCTTTCTCTTCCCAAAAATCCACCCCAGTATTCACAATGGCTATTGTGTTTGTACATTAAGGAACAATAATCTTTCATCTTCCTATTTTGACTCAATTATGTCTATGTTACTTTTAATAACACTAGTTTTAAAACCATTTTATTCACATTAGCACATAAATTGTATATTAATGCAAATTAGATTAAGTAGCAATTAAAAAATATAAAACTATGAATATAAAGGTGCTTTTGCTGTAATGACATAAAATTTTAAAAATAATTTCTAATTTGCTCAGTTGATTCAGTTTTAATATATAAATTATGCATTACCTGTCAAAACAAATTAAATTGTCATTTTAAGAGAACTTTGCAAATCTACACTAATAAAACATAAACATGCAAATTGACTGTACCTCCGCTATATCCACCAGCCATGCCCACCAGCCAATCAGGAGCAAGTATGCAAATTAACCCAACAAAGATAGCGGTGGCCATGGAGCTGCAGCAAGCAGGAGGCTTGGGTTGCCTGCGGTGATGGAGGAAGCCAAGCTCCCCGCCCGCCCTGGCCGGCCCTGGCCTCTGCTCAAGGCTACAAAGTTTCAATTATAGAAGATAAATAAATCCCAGATACCTGCTTCCAGCCGGCCCTGGCCTCTACTCAAGGAGGCGCTAAAAAAAAAAAAGGAGGGTCTGGGAGCTTGGGTCACCAGGGTGTGTGGCCAGCCTGCAAACAGCCATCAGCCCCTCACCCAGACTGGCCAGGCACCTCAGTAGGGATCCCCACCCTGAAAGGGCTGTGGCCAGTCTGCAAACAGCCCTCAGCCCCTCACCCAGGCTGGCCATGCCCCCCCAGCGGGGACCCTCACCCCATGGGGGCGTGGCCAGCATGCAAACCACCACAGGCCCCTTGCCCAGGCCGTCCCACACCCCAAGGGAACCCCCACCTTGATCCGGGACACCTTTCAGGGCAAACCAGTGGGCCCCCACCCTTGCACCAGGCCTCTATCTATACTAATAAAAGGATAATGTGCTAATTAGACTGGGAGACCTTCCAGGAGACTTTCCGGACAAAGCGATGGTGGTGGGGCCGAGGTAGAGGCGGTTAGAGGCCAAGAGGGGAGGGCAGTTGTGGGTGATCAGGCCAGGATGGGACAGCAGTTGTGAGTGATCAGGCTGGTGGGGGGTGGGGCCATTGGGGGTAAGCAGACCAGCAGGGGGGTCAGTTGGGGGCGAGCACACTGGCACAGGGGGCAGTTGGGGGTGATCAGGCTGGCGGGGGAGGGGGCATTTGGGGGCAAGCAGGCTGGCAGCAGGGGGCAGTTGGGGGCAAGCAGGCTGTCAGTGGGGGTCAGTTGGAGGTGATCAGGACAGCGGGGAGGGGCAGTTTGGAGTGAGCAGGCCAGCAGGGGGGCAGTTGGGGGCGAGCAGGCCAGTGGGGAGGGGAGGTGGGGACGAGCAGGCCAGCAGTGGGGGCAGTTAGGGACGAGCACACTGGTACGGGGACAGTTGAGGGTGATCAGGCTGGCGGAGGGGGCATTTGGGGGCGAGCAGGCTAGCGGCGGGGGGCAGTTGGAGGAGAGCAGGCCGGCATGCAGAGTGGTTAGGGGCAATCAGGCAGGCAGGCAGGCGAGCAGTTAGGAGCCAGCAGTCCCGGATTGCGAGAGGGATGTCCGACTGCCGGTTTAGGCCCAATCCCTGTAAACCGGCAGTAGGATATCCTTCGAGGGGTCCCAGATTGGAGAGAGTGCAGGCCGGGCTGAGGGACATGCCCCCCACCCCCTACCCCTGTGCACAAATTTCATGCACAGGTCCACTAGTATAGTATAATAAGCATTCTTTATAAATTTGCTAAATTATTCTGTCCTTTAAGATATTATTTTAAACACAAAGAACCTAAACTATTTTTAGATGAATAACTCTCTTTTGAATCATACACATAATAAATACCTGAAACTGGGGTTTCAGTAATATTTTTAATATGTTTAATAAATGCCAGACCACCCCAAATATGAACACAATATTACTTTAAAAGTCTCTAAAATGTATTTAAAATTGATGAGATCAATATATGTAGTTTTAAAAATCATTGCTTTAATGTGTTTTAGAAATAATTTTATTTATAACACTGTAAATTATAATTTTTGTTTCTAAATTTAAAATTATTCTCCAAAATTCTGTTATTTGCCATAAACACATAACAAAGATGCCATCGAGTGCCTGAGGAACTTATATTATACCATCATCTACCTTAATCAAACGTTCCTACCAAAAATGTCACAATGTTACCAGCTCGCCTTTAAATAGTGTCACACCAGTCCATCACCACACATTCCACCCCATCTCCACCCCATGTGTTAAGTCCCATGCCTTCATTTGCTTTTTCATTTTTTTCCATCATTATTTTTATTTAAAGTATTCTCTTTTTAAAAAATGTACCCTGACACTCCAAATTCAATGATTATATTTCTATCATTCTTTTCCAAATATGCACAGGTAAAATTAAATTTGGAGATTAGATTGAGAACAGAAAAAGGTTGGAAGTATAAATCAAATCCGCAAAACTAAAGGGTATGTTTTGTACTGCAAAGAAACATTTCAAAGGATAAGTCAACTTCAATGTTTAAGAAAAATATTAAATAGTTCAAAAGGAGTCATTTTAAGCATTATAAATTAGATTAGACTGAAAAAGAAAAATACTAAATGTGATTCATAAAAATGTCATGGTCAAGTATATCACCTGACTAACGCTTATTGATCTATGCTACACAAATTCACTCAGTTCAGCAATATAAAGGCATTCTTAAAGCCTCACGTAAGTGTGAGGTAATTCCGAAATCTTGTTTTGTTTTGCATTTTTGCTTAAAGTTTCAATAGCAGTACAATAATTTAAGAAACAGAATCTTAATAATTTTAGATCTCCAGGATCACTGCCTTCTTGTTTTAAAATATTACAAATCAACTCAACATTCAATTTTTCATTCTATTTGCATTTAGCTAAAAGTGACAACCCAAAGCATTTCAATTACCAACCCTACTTATGATGTGTGTATGCACATTTTAAAGTAAAAATTCTAGGCCTAAAGTCATTAAAATGTAGAACTGGAAAATCAAGTATATTATTTATCCTAAAAATATTTTACTATTATTTCTTCAGGCAAAAAGAGGCATCCCTACCACATCTGTGTTCCCTTCTCTTGTTCTCCCAGTTTTAGCCTCTTTATTCCCTATGCATTCTGGACTCTGAGGTTGGTCACTTCATTCTCTACCTCTCAGCTTGTCCTTTGTTTTCCATCCCACTTCATTCTTCAACCACCTTCCCCAAACAACCTAAGCATTGATGGAGAATAATCATACCAGTTTACCGATCTTTTCAACAAAAATACAAATTGATCATTTCATCTCTGTCCCTTGACATATATCTTCAATCAGATCCCTCTTCTATTCACTTTCATGGCCTATCAAAACCTTTTGACACTTTTTTTTTCAATTTTGTGCCCACTCAATTATCAAAAGATGACCTAAACTTAACACTTCATAGCAAATTGAGACAATCATCCAGAAATGCCAACTTCCTGCCAACCCTCACTGAGTCCACATCATTGCTTCCTTCCTTGCAATCTACAGAAAGCATTCTGTCTTGATGTTCTTAATATCATCTCCTCCAGAAATGAATGATACTGGTCCATCATTCAACCTTTGATATTTTTCTTCAACCACTCCCACTCCATTAGTTTTATCCCATCATCCCTAAGTCTCTACTAATCTTTAAAAAAAAATGTCCTCAACTCTGAATGCCTTCTATAGTTTCCATCCAATCTCTCTTAATCTCTATTATGAATTCCTATGCAGACTAAGTAAACTCAGTCACTGCTTTATATTCCTTTTTATTCAATACAATTTTTATCTTCATCATTAGCATTTTTTTGCACTGCTTTTCTCTGTACCTCCTTTGCACTTAGATTTTCCTCTGAGTTCCAGTCTTCATGCTCTTCTCATTCTCTACCCTCAAAATTCCTTACATATATTCAATTGCCTATAAAATCTCCAACTGAATATTCCTGAGACATATCAAGTCAACTAATCATTTCTTACACTTTTCTCTAACCTTAGTATGGATTTTATCTCAGTTTGGTGAAACTAAAATTTACCAAACTACAAAGTAACAAGAAGGCCATTCTAGAACTCTCTATTTCCCTTGTCACTGCTCTAGATCCAAGCAATAAGAAATTCTTTAAATTAAACCCACAAATTTCTTCATTTCACACCCTCATGACCACTGTATAGTTCAGGCTTTCACCATCTCTTTTGGATTATTATAAATAGCTCTCCCAGACAACACCTCACACAAGATTTCTATGCTCTGGTCTCAATTTCACAAATCTGTTCTCTATATAATTGTTATAATTAAGTTACTGAAAAGAAATCAGATCATAACATCTACTTAATTGTTTAAAACTACTGGCCCTTTAGTTATTTTGCAAGACCTTTTGTGACCTGATCCTAACTATGCAATCTCATTTCCTCCTTCTCTCCAATACCCTACCCCCATAATTTAAAAAACAAAACAATGTTTTAAATTCTCTTGAACATATACCCATAGAGTTTAAGATGATTTTATCTGTGTGTTTTGTCCCTCTGCATACAAAAGCCTTCTCTAGGTGCACACATACCAGATAAATCTTTAACCTTGAAGCTCCGGTTTCTTTTTGACTTCCATTCCACAATGATCTTCTCCAGGCAGAGCAAATTACTTCTTCCTCTGGGCTATCCCTGTATTCTGTACCTATTCCTGTTACTCCATCACATTCTATAGTTGGCCTCACTAAAAAACTCAGAATGTATCTTTTTCATAATGATATCCATGAATGGTTTATGAAGAAATATACTATATTTGACATATTACTTTACCCTGAAATAAAAGCATTTTGAAGGCAGAGTAGGAAAAAAAATTTTTGAAGGAATAAATCTGAAATCCTTAATCAGGACAAAATACTATAATATTCAAAGGGAAAATAATCACCTTAGCACACAGAAAATAGTGGAGGAAAAGTGATTCTCTAAAAATACATAGAGGTTAATTCTAATTTTCAGCATTAAAACTCATACTTGGCCTGAAGAAACACTTTTGCAGTTAGAGTAGCCCCTGGAACCAATTAACAATGGCTCAGGGTAAGTGGAATGGTCAGTGGACTGGCCCACACCTCTGAATCCTCTCTACCTCCCTCCTCTTTTGTTAAATGCAGGCAGTTGAATTCACAGAGTTCAATATGCACATGATGCAACTCCACTGTGCACAGAGATGGATGATTACAGCAGCCCTAAACAAACCTTAGAATATCCTTGCTTGTTACTTACAAAATAAATAAGTCCATCTAGGATGGTATCCTAGAGGAAGAGGAGAGCTTTGGAGGTGCCTTTTTTGTATTGATTTAAAAAAAATTTGAAACTACTTCTTAAACAATTCAAACAGGTTTTCTTCTGCCTGCTGAAATTTCAAGTTCATAAGCAAATCAGGCATTAAAAGAAATAAACCTCCAATGGCACCACCTCCTACCACTATGTTACACTCTGAGGCTTCATTTGAATATATTTTGCTTTTATTGCTTTGTTCTCTTTCCTCACTGTGATTTACAAAGCAGTGTGGGAAAATGGTTAATACAAAATAAAAGTTAAAATTAAAACCAAAAAAAATAAAAATAATAAAAATACATAGAGGTTAGGAGCACAGGATCAGAGTTTTTCTCAGAATACTCATGAAATACTTAGCACTGTGCCTGGAACACAATTATATGTTCTTAAAAGTTAATGCTATTATCGTTAACATTATTAACTAAAGTGACTAGGTTTGGACAAATTAAAAGTTATTTTAGGTCACAGGTACTTTTGATCTTGGTTCTAAAAATTATAAACTCCACCTAAGAAAAAACACTTAAGAGTGGCTTCTTATATTAGTAAATGTGATAAATTATACCTACCTTTATTACTTCCTAAGCAACTAATTTATAATGGTCTTTTCCTTAATTAAAATCATTATATAATCAAGAAATTCTACTGAAGAGACTTACCAATTTCTTCTTGCTAAAAGTTCCTCTGTCACTATATATTAAAACAAATGCACCAAATAATTAACACAGCAAAATGTAAGGCAATACTTTTCTTACAGCTGTACGAGTTGCTTTACCTTCAGGGGCATCTGCATCACATCTCTTTGGCACAGAAAGGGTTGAGTTGCCTTTATGGTCATCATAAGTTATATTGCTCTGAAACATGAAATTAAAAATCATATTTTTATTCCAAAGTAATCACATTAACTTTATACTATGTTTTCTATTAAACTACATCTAACTAATACTCTAAATAGTAAGTTTTAAGATAAATTTAACATGAAGATTTTATTGCAACAATCCTTAGGTCCTGTGTTGAACAACAGAGCTCCTTCCCAAAGAACCCACTTATTTTTCCACAGTGAAGCAAAAAAAGAATATCTTTGGTCCATGTAAAAGCATGATCTTCATTCATTCAAAGGAAAATGTTTAAAAAGCATGACCCAGTGAACTACATGCTGGGGATGAGGCAAGAAGAGAATTAAAAAGTATAAAGTGAGATTTATGATTCGGGTGATCTTCTAGTATTGTGTTTCCCAAATTCGTCATTCCTGTACCTCCACCATGATTGCTCCTCCCACATTATTACTTAACTTTATTCAATGAACTAACTTTTCAATACTTAGCAATATTATAGATGGTATTGATTGAGGGTTTGATGTGCTAGTTAGATGCTTTTGTCCCTAACTACAAGTTAAAGTACAAAAGGATGGAGGATAAAGTACAGGATAAAAAAAGGAATGATCTGAGCAGACTAGATTAACAATAAGACTCTATTAAAGGAAGGCTTGAATGAGACTCTGAAACATGGATTAGATTTGAATATTTTAGGAAAAGGAAAAACAACTAAACAAAGGTTGAATCAGATATGGCCAAAATATTTTAAATTGTCAAAAAACCCAAACTAGCTGCCCAATTATAAATAGGAACCACAGCTGCCTTTGAAAGATCAACATCAAAAAATCAGTGTCATAGGTAAGAGAACACCCAGTTACCTACAAATAAAATATTTATAAAGCATCTCTGTGGCGTTCATAGTACTGATGAGCAGACATATTTCTCTTACCAAAACTTTTTGGGGAACTATATTAATAAATTTACTTAAAATGCTATTTTAGAGGAAATGTTACGGGTTTTATTAAAGTTCTGATGTAAAGCTCAGTAGCTTAACATCATGGGATCCATTTTAAAAATATTTTAATGAATAGTGTATTATTTTTAAAAAGAACTTGTAAGAAACAAATATAAATATGCTCAAAAATGGAATAAAAAAACAGGTTTAACAAAGTTAAATTTAATCTGATGAACTCATATCTTATGCTAGCCTTCATAAATTAAAATTTGCTTTAAAATAACAGTATTTTTGAAATATCAAAATAATGAATTTTTAGGTTTTGCACTTACCTCTATTAAGTAATTTTGGCTTCCATACATAACATACTGGGGAGCAAGACTATAAATCATATAGCTAGTGTGAAGGACAATAAGCAGAAGTATCATGCAGAGAAATAAGAGTGCCTGGGGCCTGGTCCTGCCTCTTCTGATTTTATATAACTAGAAAGAAAAAAGACAGTAACAACATTTTAGCAATATATTTATTTGTAAGGCACTAAGACCTGCTCATGTTTTAGGGGCAATGAACACAGTTTAATCAACCATTTCTTTTTTCAAAATAAATACTAAGAATTCTTAATCATTCCAAATAATTATAAGGATGTTAAAAACAATTTTCTCCCTGCACAGCTTTCAGGTTTAGATTTGTTTATTTTAAAACTAGAGGCTCAGTGCACGAAATTCGTGCATGGGAGGGGGTTTGTCCCTCAGCCCCGCCTGCACCCTCTCGCAATCCAGGACCCGTCAGAGGATGTCTGACTGACGGTTTAGGTCTATCCCTCTCACAATCTGAGAGGGCTGGCTCCTAACCGCTCACCTGCCTACCTGCCTGATCGCCCCTAACCACTCCTGCCTACCTGTGTGATCGCCCCTAAATGCTTGCCTGCCTGCCTGATCACCCCTAACTGCCTCTGTCTCTGTCCCCGCTGCGGCAGCTTCGTCCGGAAGGTCATTCGGCTGTCTGGTCTAATTAGCATATTACGCTTTTATTATTATAGACTAGTAGCCCTGTGCACGAATCCGTGCACCAGTAGCTCTCTGCAGGGCCTTGCTGCTCCACGCCTGCTGCTCAGAGGCTCTCCGTGGCCCAGAGGCCCTCTGTGGCTGGGGTGGAATGCTTGCCTCGTCACCGCGGCGATGAAGCAAGCATTCCGCCAGGCCGCTCATGCTGCCCGCTCTCAGCAGCTGCCCCCCGAGGACTGGGCGCCACCATCTTGTGGCTATGAGCACTTCCATTTTTGTGACGGAGTGACAGTTAATTTGCATATTACCCTTTTATTAGATAGGATCATGGCAAAGCATCTATATAGAAAGTAACCTTTAAATGATTCATTAAAAACTCAGGACCCAGAGAATATATCAGTATTTGCATGGTCTGTTTCCAGACAAACATTCTAAGTTTATTATGCAATAGCATCTGTTAGAAGTTCATAGAGCTAAGAAGAATTGTGAACTACCTCTAATTCTATCTAAAAATTAGAAGAATTATTTTAAATTGTAAGTATTTATTTGTGGTTTTATATAATAATACATAAGAACAGACACATCACATGATTATAAATACTCATTTCTATGAAATATTCAACATCCTCATACTGTCATAAAATCTAGTTTATGATAATATGACTACATATTCTCATATGTACCTATACCAGAGCAAAACTAAAACATATGCTTCAATGGCAGAGCACACTTTTATTTTAGCAACTAAGGTACCACCTACCTGTTTTATTACTGGACTGTAGTATAATACAGAGTAGTAGAATTCCAGTTCTGGATGGGATGATGATATAATCACCTAAAATTTTACCTTTCCCAGCTTCCCTTGCACCTAGTAGTGGCCGGCAGTGATAAAACATTAAATATCAAAGAAAAGTCAAAGTCTACTGGAGATTTCTGGGAAAGTTTTGTTTTATTATAGGTGTCACTGCTTCCTCCCAACTACCTTTTCCTTATGTAACGTGGACAGGATAAATAGAGCTGCAGCTGTCAAATTACAATAATGAGGGAGAAGCCAAGAGGATTACAGAGATATTGGATTTGACATTTTTGAGCTAATAAACCAATGTTAGATTTTTTTTTTCCATAGCAAGAAGTCACTCATTAGTTCAAGCCACTATTTAAATGTTTTTTCTTATACTCACAGGTGGAAGTAGTCTCTATCTGATACAGCTTCATTTTAAAACTAGAGGCCCGGTGCACGAAATTCATGCACGGGGGGGGGGGGGGTGTTGTTGCTCAGCCCAGCCTGCACCCTCTCCAATCTGGGACCCCTCAAGGGATGTCTGACTGCCCATTTAGGCCCGATAGGACTAAACGGGAAGTCGGACATCCCTCTCACAATCCAGGACTGCTGGCTCCCAACTGCTCGCCTGCCAGCCTACCTGCCTGCCTGATTGCCCCTAACCGCTTCTGCCTGCCAGCCTAATCACCCCCTAACTACTCCCCTGCCAGCCTGATAAACGCCTAACTGCTCCCCTGCAGGCCTGGTTGCCCCAACTGCCCTCCTCTGCCAACCCGGTCACTCCTAACTGCCCTCCCCTACAGGCCTCATCGCCCCCAACTGCCCTCTCTTTCAGGCCTGGTCCCTCCCAACTTCCCTCCCCTGCTGGCCTGATCGCCCACAACTGCCCCCCTGCCGGCCATCTTGTGGCGGCCATCTTGTGTGTTGGAGTGATGGTCAATATGCATATTACCTCTTTATTATAAAGGGTTCTTAATTCACCTCAAAATGAACATCAGAAGAAAATAACCCTTTCTCTAATCATGTAATGATCTTTAACTCCTAGTAGGAAGGACCATCTTTTGAACTACAATATATCCAATTGTGCTTCAATGTGTTTCCATGAAGCCAAACATTAAGGGAAATAATATAAATTCTAGACCAGAGCTTCTCATTCTCGGCACGGGTGACGTTATGGGCTGGATGAGTCCTTGTTGTCTGAGGCTGCCCTGTGCACCACAGGGTGTTTATCAGAATCCCTGGCCTCTACCCACTAGGTGCCAATAGCACCCCCTAGTGGTAGCAGCTGGAAATGTCTCCAACATTGCCAAAAGTATCCAGGGGCAAATCACTCCTGTTTAATAACCATTGCTCTACACAAAAGCACTTTTATGTTAGCATAAAGTAAAAATGCTAATTTTCAATCACTTTTAGTATCAATGTATTTATAACTTCTATATTATAAATCTAAGATAATTTTCAATAATAAAGAGTATGAACAAAATGAAAGTAATAATACTTTAGTATATACTCACTCTAATCCAAAAGAACCATATGCCAATATTTCTAATCCCCGCCATTGAAGTAAAAATAAAGTACATAATAATAATTGTTATAAGAATGTAATCAAGAGGGAAAACCTAAAAAAAAAAGATAAAATTAAATTTAATACACACGCAGGGCTTTAGAAGTCATATAAAATTAACTGAAATGTCATTATTTATATTTGGCAAATGTTTAAAATATCAACCCTGATTTAGATCTATAAAAATAAGAATAAAAAAATAAAAATGGTTTTTATTATACTCAACTTAAATGGTTTTTCTTATACTCACAGGTGGAAGTAGTCTCTATCTGATACAGCTTCATTTTAAAACTAGAGGCCCGGTGCACGAAATTCATGCATGGTGTGTGTGTGTGTGTGTGTGTGTGTGTCCCTCAGCCCAGCCTGCACCCTCTCCAATAAAATACTATAAAAATAAAATATAAAAATTTAAAAAAATCTACTATAAAAATAAAAAAAATCCCCCCAAAACAATTACCAAACTATTACCAAATTGTTTAGTACCATTATCATAAGAAAAATCCTATAACAAATTAAGCTAGAAATTACATTTAAATATGAATAAAAAACTTCATCAAAAATTAAAAACAGGAATTACCTGAAAAGCTTACCTTAAGAGTTCAGCAATATACCAATATAATAATCCTTAAAGCAATATATCAATGTAAAAGTCATGTATAAATAAAATGCCAAATCAGCAGAGGGCACAAGCATATATTGCCAAGTATTAATAGGTTTTTCAACATAATAATTTGACAGTTTGTAAGAATATGTGCTAGAGTATAAAATGATTGTTCTTTTTACTTACTCTTTGTAGTAAAGGCAAAAGCATATTCAGTGGATTACTCAGATTAGTTCCAAAAATTATGAAACCAGAATTGATTCCAGCTGAATGAAGAGCTTTATCCAAACTAAAAAAGTAAAATAAAAATTATAGTGATTTTTATATATTATATGACCACATTTTCAGTTAATTTATAACTTAAGCATACAAAATATAAGCATGCAAATTCAACTGAGTCAAAGAAAACCTCAAAAAACAAATTAAACCTCACTTAAATATCTTACAGATATTGGTCAATTAATAAAGAATAAAGAAATACTAACTACTATTGAAATGTTTTAGTCATTCTTTGAGTCAATGCTATAGAACACTTCAAGTAAAATGACTACTGAAGATGAACAGACTACACTAATAGAATTATTCAGCATGGAAAATGTGTAACATCATAAGATTTATATAAGTGCTTTAGTAAATGTGTCTAGTGTACTTACTTTGACAAAAAGAGAGAAATCACAAACAGCAATGCAACTAAGATGAAAAATATTCCCCAAATGATCTAAAGGCAAAAAAATAATAATAATAGTAAAAAAGTCACTGAAATATAGTCCTAAAAGTTGACATCAAAAGCCAAAACCATATGTTCAATATGAGTTGCTGGTATATGACCATGATCTATCCAAAATGATCCACGATATATTTTAATTTAGTATATATTTTTAGACGTCTGTCATCTAAATTTCCATTATGAGATTGAGAACATACACAAAACAGACAAAGCATTTGAAAGTCTTCATTTGTAAGTAAACAAATGAGACTCTTTGCTAGGTCAAATAAAAGGTTTATTTATATCCAGTTACACTCACACATACCAGTAAACTTCAAAATTAATTGAAAAGTTAAGACTAATAAGACTACATTAAGACTAATATATACACACACAAAAACCAAAATACTTATCAGGTTATATTTAACTTGTTAAAATATGGAATTTGGAACATTTTCCCATAGAAATAATGATGTACATATGCATACATAATATATATACACACACCTATATATATACCATTAATATATACATATATTATATATGCCAATTATATATGAAAAAATATATCATAGCACAGAAAAGACTATATAACTGAAAATATTCCTGAAATAGAATACCAGTAGCACTAAAGAAACTGTCGGGTAAAACCATGTTTCTGTGAAGCAATGTGTTGGTGGGACATATTTCCTTTTAATATCTAAACTTTATTTAGGGAAGGTAGAAACTAAGCAAAACAATTATTGGAACTAGGTTTCTACAATAAGAAATAAAATTTCAGAAAAAAAGGGGTAAAACCAATGTTACTAATAACCTAGGCTTTTTTTTTTCTTGACATCTCAAGTTCCAGAGACAACTAAGTTGAAGAGTTCACAAAGCTAAGTCCACGATTACTGAAAAATACTTGTGTTAGGTAAGCTTTGTTCAGGTATGAGTTATACTGTTGTTGGTCATAAGTTCAATGTTGATGAATCAACGACAGATATTAAATGAGTTGTTCTTAAACACAAGCACAAAAGAAACAAGGTATTGTATTGATTAGCCGCTGATTTCCAAGTCCCAATCCAAGCTTTTCTAGGTACTAGAGCCTCACTGCTGCACTAATGTAAAGATGGGTTAGACACTTACAAGTGGACTTACTCAAGTTAACAACAATCTATAAAAGACCTTGTAGGTTACATGAACTCAATTACTACCAACAAAAAACATCCAAAACACATCACGTTAGCTTAAATTAAGAAGCACTACACTATAACCCAAAATGTACCTCTCAAATAAAAAATGATCAAGTAAAACTCTGGAATGGGTAGTTATACTTCCAATAAATATTTAATAAGCCTACTTTAGAGTTAGAAAGAGTCAGTCATTGCCTTTAGGCATTTTGACATAGTGTGACCTATAATAAAGAATAACCACACATGTTTTAAATACTATTATATGAAGAAGGACATCTGCTATATCTTTAAACATAATTCACATTCAATTTCAGTGGATTCTAGGATGACAGGAATAGTAAAAATTTTTTTAAATATTCTCACAGACCTTCGAAACAACTACACACTGTCAGTGTGTAATAAAATTAAATTTCACTACTTGGTTACCTTATGAAATATAGTTATGTTTAGGTCTGTTTATTTCTTAGAGGGTTGGGAAAGAAGTGGGGCAACCCGAATTACAAATTTTAACAGTTCTTTATTTTGGATCTTCTTCAAATAAACGTAAACATGTTTTTAAAAGTATGTGTACACTATCAATGAGTAATCTGAAAAGGAATTTTAAAAAGTTCCATTTATGTAACATCAAAAAGAATACTTACAAATGAATTTAAACAAGGAGGCAAATGATATATACTTAAAACTACAAAATATTGCAGAAAGAAAGGAAGACAATAAATGGAATGACATCCTATGTTCATGGATTAAAAGGCTTAATATTGTTAAACTAGGGGCCCAGTGCATGAAATGTGCACCTTGAAAGGAACTGTGGGTCGAGAGGCTGTGGTGGGCACACAGATTTACTTATAAACAATGGATTAACCCCAGAAATAAACCCTCATATTTATGGTGAAATGATTTTTGACAAGAGTGCCCAGCCCATTCAATGGGGAAAGGATAGTCTTTTCAACAAATGGTGCGGAGAACTGGACATCTATATGCAAAAGAATGAAGTTGGACCCTTTTCCTTTACCATATGTAAAAACTAACTCAAAATAAAAGACCTAGCTGGCATGGCTCAGTGGTTGAGCATTGACCTATGAACCAGAAGGTCATGTTTCAATTCCCAATCAGGGCACATACCCAGGTTGCGGGCTTGTTACCAGTGTGGGGCTAGCAGGAGGCAGCCGATCAATGATTCTCTCTCATCATTGATATTTCCCTCTCTCTCCCCCTCTCCCTTCCTCTCTGAAATAAAAACATACATTTTGTAAAAAATAAAAGACCTAAAAATAAGACCTAAACCTGTTAAAACTCCTAGAACAAAACTCTTCATGGAGTTGGACTTGGCAATGTGGAGGAGAGACTGTTCTATAACATGACCGCTGTTTGTCCCGCAAGCTGGATCTTGGCCAGAAGGGAGGCTGCTTTCCATAAACCCCTCTTGGAGACTGTCTGATTATAACTTATGTTAATTCTGACATACATCAGCACCCTTTCCTTACCTCTTGCTATGTGCTAGTTCCAGGAACAGGTTGTTGTTCTGACCTGGTCAAGCATGTAATTTCCTATACCTGGTAGTATTCATGTACAGGTACCAGTGACTATTCCCCCCTTTTAACCTACACAATCCTTTGGCACCTGTCAAGTGACATGGCAATTCATTTCATTTTGCAGCCACCCAAGACAGGCCTCCTATGTGAGTTTCCCTTAATAAACTCTATTCATTACTGGAATGGAGTGGCCAGCCTCTTTCTTCAGTCTTTCCCTGCCCTCCATTTTTGGAGGTAATCTCAGGGTTTTTCTTGGGGTCTGCATGTACCAACAGGCAATTGTTTTTTAGATATAACCAAAGAGTACAGTCAACAAAAGAAAAAATTGGACTTCATCAAAATTAAAAACTTTTGTGCATCAAAGGACACTATCAACAAAATGAAAAGACAACCCAAGAATGGGAGAAAAATGTTGCAAATGATATGTCTAATAAGGGATTAACATTCAGGATATTTAAAAGAACTCTTATAACTCGACAACAATAAAACATAAACAAAGGACTTGAATAAAATTTCTCCAAAGAAATTATACTAATGACCATCAATCAAATGAAAACATGCTCAACATTACTAATCATTATGGAAGTGAAAATCAAAACCATGACATACCACTTTACAACCATAGTTTGGCTGTTACCAAAACAACGAAGAGTAAGTGTTGGCAAGGATGTGGAGAAATTGGAACCCTTGTGCATTGCTGGTAGGAATGTGAAATGCGCAGCTGCTATGAGTTTGTAGATTCCACAAAATGTTAAACAGTATTGCCATATAATCCAACAATTTCATTTCTAGATAGATATTCAAAAGAACTGAAAGCATGGAATTAAACAGACACTTGCACACCAATGATCATGGCAGCATTATTCACAATAGCCAAAACTTGAAAACAAGCCAAATTTCTACCAGTAGATGGATGAATAAACAAAATGTGGTATATACATACAGTGGAACATTATTCAGCCTTAAAAAGGAATGGAATTTTGATACATCAACCAATGGATGAACTTTGAAGACATTATGTGAAGTGAAATAAGCCAAATACAAAAGGACAAGTATAGCATAATCTAATCTAATAATAGACAAATATGCAAATTGACCGCACCTTCCTATGCCCAAGCCACGCCCACCAGCCAAGCCACGTCCACCAACCAATCAGGACGAATATGCAAATTATCCAAACAAAGATGGCGGCTAATTTGCATATCACGACAGCGTAGAAAGAAGCCAAGAGCTGCAGAAGGGAGCAAAGCTGCAGAGAAGCAAGCAAGCTGGGGGGAGGAGAAGGGAGGAGCGGAGGCGGGGCCGGGGGAGAAGGAAGTTGAGCAGGTGGGGCTGGGGGAGAAGGGGCGGGGCCGGGGGAGAAGGGAGGAGTGGAGGCGGGGCTAGGGTAGAAGGGAGGAGCGGAGGCGGGGCCAGGGGAGAAGGGAAAAGCAGGCGGGCTGTCAAAGAAGGCAGGCCGGGGCAGAAGGGAGGAGCGGAGGCGGGGCCAGGGAAGACAGAAGGAGAGTGGGCTGGCGGAGAAGTTAGAAAAGCAGGGGGGCTGGCGGAGATCGCGGGGCGGGGGACAAGGGAGGAGAGCAGGCAGGGTGGGGTAGAGTGCAGCAGGAAACCCTACTGCAGGATTTTTCCTGCAACGGGAACGCTAGTCTGTTATCTAACATTCCTGGAATAGGCAAGTTCAGAGAGACAGAAAACAGAAGAGAGGTCATTATGGGATATGTGGCTGGGTACAGGGAGTTGTTATTTAATGGGTACAGTGTTTTTTGTCTATAAAAGTTCAGGAAATGAATAGTGAATGAAATGAATAAGTATATTGCACAATATTGTGAATATACTTAATGCCACTGGATGTAAACTACAAAGGGTTAAAATGATACATTTTATATTATGTATATTTTACCACACTATAAAAGTCTGAAAAAAATATATGTGATACAATTATGGACATGAATTTGTAACTTTCTATACAAATACAAGAGGAGTGTGTGTGTGTGTGTGTGTGTGTGTGTGTGTGTGTGTATGTGTGTAAAATAAGAGGTGTATATATAGTAAAATCTCAAATTACATTTAAAACCTATTGAATCCATAGGTTACCAAGGCCAATTAGTTGCACAAGCTCAAACTATGCCCTCCTGTAAGAGGAAAGTTTAATAAAATATTTAATGAACATTTTAGACTGTATGCTTAGAAACATATTTAGTAGTATATATAAATTAGAGGTCCGGTGCACAAAATTCATGCACAGGGGGGAGGGGTTGTCCCTCAGCCCAGCCTGCACCCTCTCAAATCTGGGACCCCTCGAGGGATGTCCGACTGCCCGTATAGGCCCAATCCTGGTAGGGTCGGGCCTAAACGGGCAGTCAGACATCCCTCTCACAATCCAGGACTGCTGTCTCCCAACCGCTCGCCTGCCTCTCTGCCTGATTGCCCCTAACTGCTTCTGCCTGCCAGTCAGATCACACCCTAACCACTCCCCTGCCAGCCTGATCGACGCCTAACTGCTCCCTTGCCAGCCCGATTGCCCCTAACTGCCCTCCCCTGCCAGCCTGGTCACCCCTAACTGTCCTCCCCTACAGGCCTGGTCCCCCCCAACTGCCCTCCTCTGTAGGCCTGGTCCCCCCCAACTGCCCTCCCCTGCTGACCTGGTCCCCCGCAACCTCCCTCCCCTGCAGGCCTGGGTACCCCCCCCCAACTGCCCTCCCCTGCAGGCCTGGGTCCCCCTTCAACTGCCCTCCGCTGCTGGCCATCTTGTGGCAGCCATCTTGTGTCCACATGGGGGTGGCCATCTTTGACCACATGGGGCAGCCATATTGTGTTGGAGTGATGGTCAATTTGCATATTACTCTTTTATTAGATAGGATGCTGCTTTAAGGAGCCATTAACTTATTCTAATTAGATGCCTATTTTTATGTCTTCAACACAAAACTAATTTTCTCCCTTGAGTTACATGACAGTATTTTTAAGGAGTTGAAAAATCCCAACTTTAGAATTATAACAATAGCAGCTGCAATTTTCTGAGCTGTTTATATCAAAAGGCAATGAAGAGCATACATTACTTCACTTAATTCCCATAATGAAAATAAAATTGAGAATATAACTCCATTAAGAATATAAGTCTATGCACTGAATTCCCGTGCTTCTGAAATGAGATGTGCACATCCTAAGGAGTACATGGCCATGTGAAATAACAAGATCAATGGGCAATGGAGATCTACTATTATGAAAAAAAAAATTATATAACTCAACCTTTGCATTTTCAAATTTAATACACCTTATAATAAAACAAATATGGATTACAGCACAGAGTAAAAGGCATTACTACTACAAAATTTTGAGGAGCGGGGGGAGAGAGAGAGAAAGAGAGAGAAACATCAATGATGGGAGAGAATCATTGGTCAGCTGCCTCCTGCACGCCCCCAACTGGGGATTAAGCCCACAACCCAGGCATGTGCCCTTGACTGGAATCGAACCTGGGACTCTTCAGTCCACAGGCTGACACTCTATCCACTGAGCCAAAAACAGCTAGGGCTCTCACCAGTCTTAAATCATCTTCAGCATATATGGAGCACTGAAAAGGGATGAATGCACCTATTTCTACCTTCTTCCACTAGGACTACTTGGATGCTAATGTTTAAAAGCATTGATATGAAGTAAGTCAGTCAGAGAAAGACAGTATCACATGATCTCACTCGTGTGTGGAAACTAAGTAACAAAATAAACTGATGAACAGAGTGGATCCAGAGACATGAAAGCATGGAACAGAGTGTGGAATTTAGGAGGGAACGTGGGGGAGGGTGGGTGGGTGGGAAGAGATCAACCAAAGACCTTGTATGCATATATGCATAACCCATGGACACAGACAATAGGGTGGTGAAAGCCTCGGGAGGGGGTGTGTGTGTCTATGAGGTCAATGGGGGGGAAAGGGGACATATGTAACACTTTCAACAATAAAGATTAAAAAAGAAAAAGAAAAGCACTAATAGCATGTGGCTTCCTATTTCTGAATTGTATCAACTGTGGACAAACACAGTTGTAATGAATAATAACTTATTTTCATATTTCATTTGATCAAAAAAAAAAAAGCAGTGTTGATCTCTTGGTATTCATGTTAACCCTTCAAATACATAACAGTAATTTTGTATCCCCAGATAGTCCCTTCAGGAATGCCTATTACTAATTATTCCTAAATTAGAACTAGATAATGGAAAGATAGGTAAGAATTTAGATTAGTACTCAGGAATGACACATTTATACAGCAAAAGGAATAAATAATAAACTGTATTGGAGGTTTCAGCTAGTGCAGTAGGAGAAAAAAAGCAACTGAAAATCCTATATTTGAAAGAAAAAATTAAAACTATCTTTTAGCAGCTTATCTGATCATGTACTTAAAAATCCCTTAGGAATCTATAAAACTACTAGAAACTAATAATTAAGCCAGGCTGCATGATACAAGTACAATGTATAAAAGCAAACCTCTACATAATAGCAACAAATAATTGAGAATTAAAATTAAACAAAATCATTTGTAAAAATATAAATAAAGACATACTTATAGATAGATCTAGCAAAATATTTGCAAGGCCTAGTCACTTAATACTACAAATGACTGCTAAGAGAAATTTAAGATAACATAAATAAATGAAAAGATATATTCATGAATTGGAAGATTCAATATTAAGATATCAATTATCTCCAAGTTTACCTATTGATTCAAAGTAATACCAATAAAAATTCTCATGGGTATTTTGTGAAATTATGAGTTGATTCTAAAATGTATATGGAAATGCAAAGGTTATGCACAGCTAAAACAATTCTGAAAAAGGAAAACAAAACTGATGAACTTGCCCTTCTTGATTTCATGATTGATTTGAATGCTCCAGTAATAAAGTTTTAGCATAAGGACATATAAATCAATAAAGCCAAAGACAGAGTCCAAAACAGACCCTCACACATATATATAATCAATTGATCTGACAAAATTGCCAAGGAAATTCAAAGTACAAAGAATAGTCTTGAGAAAAAAAATAGTAATGTCCTTATGGAAAATGAAATAAGCCTTGACCCGTAGGTTATACCATCCCATAAAATTAATTTTAGATGGGCCACAAACCTAAATACAAGAGCTACAGCTATAAAATTTCTAGAAGAAAACATAGGAGAAAATGTTTTCTGTAAAGGCTTTAAAAACATCTCTTTGAATGATAGTGTTAAGAAAACAAAACAAAAAAAGCCATAAACTAGGAGACAAAGTACTTAATCCAGAATACATAAGAATTTTTATAATCCTACTTAATAAAAAGGTAATATGCAAATTGCATCACTCTGCTACGCCCACGATTGGGCCAGCTGGAGGCGCGGGGGGCGGGACTCAGGGTGGTCGATTGGCTGGCGCTAAACGGCCGGCACTGCGGAAGGACCCATGGGGCCGACGGAAGACGCTGGTGGCGGAACTCAGGGTGGCCGATTGCGTGGCTGCCAGCACCAGTTTTCCGCCAGCAGCAGTTTTCCTCTGGCCACCCGCCGATCAGAGCGCCTCCAGATCGGCGTTCCTCTCTGGGTAGCGGATCGTGCTGGCTGGAGGTGCTCTGATCAGCGGGTGGCCAGAGGAAAACTGCTGCTGGCGGAAAACTGGTGCCGGCAGCCAGGTGAAGGAAAAGTCTATTGCACGAAACTTCATGCAACAGGCTTCTAGTTCACTCATAAAACAAAAACCTAATTTTTAAAATGGCCAAACAAGCATTTTAGAGAAGACATATAAGTAAACAGCCAATAAGAAAACAAGATGATGTTCAATATCATTAATCATCAGAGAAATGCAAATTACTATTACATACCTAGTAGGAAAACTATTGCAAACAGGTGACAAGAATATGAAGAAATCAACAATCTTATATTGCTATAGGAATGCAAAATGGTACAACCACTTTAGAAAATATTTTGGCCATATCTTACAAACTTAAACATATATTGAACATTAGACCCAGCAATTCTACTCAGGTATTTACCCAAGAAAAAAAATGAATTAAATGAAAACACATGTCTACACAAAGGTTTATGCACAAATGTTTACATAAGCATTATTCATAATAGTCTCAAAGTGGAAACAACTGAAATCCACTAATAGATAAGTGGATAAACAAATTGTGACATAGATATGCACTGGAATGCTAATCACCAACAAAACAGAACCACTTAAAAAAAATGCAACAAGATGGATGAATCTCAAAAACATTGTGCTGAGCCCAAGAAGCCAGACAAAAAACTATACACTCCCCAATAAACTGTTAAAAGATTATATATTTTTATTTCATTTATACAAAATTATAGAACACATAAAACTAAAGTACAGAGACAGAAGTGCATTAGTAGTTGTCTGGGGTCTGTGCTCAAGGAAGCAGGGGGAGACAAAGTAGCTTTTTGGGTAATGTAGATGTTCTATATATACAACCTATATTTGGTAAAATCAATCCCTTTAAGCGTATGTTCAGTGAAATGGAACATACAGCATGTTTAAAACAAGGCAGTTAATGTTGCAAATTGGTTATAAATATTTATAAGAAGCTACAATTTAAAATTAAGATAAGGTTGGGGAAGGCTTCATCATACCTTTGGTACCATAAAGACAAATCTCTTTGGAAAAAAGGATTAGGGTGAATTAAAAAAAAACAAAAATGTATTCTAACAGAAGGTTAAATTAATGAGACATAGGACTGATTTTTTTTAAATTTATCTTTATTGTTGAAAGTATTACAGATGTCCCTTTCCTTCCCCCATCCTCCCACTGATTCCCTCCACCCTGTTCCAGTCCCCTCCCCAGGCCCTCCACCACTACCACTATTGTCTGTCCATGGCTATGCAGATAAATTCATTGTTAATCTCTTCCTCCCCTCTCTCTTCCAGCTTCCCTCTGAAATACCTCAATCTGTTGCATGCTTCAATATCTCTGGATCTTTTTTGTTCATCAATTTATTTTGTTCATTAGATTCCACGTATAAGTGAGATTGTGTGATACTTGTCTTTTCTCTGAGTGGCTTATTTCTCTTAGCATACTATACTTCAGGTTCCTCCATGCTGTAATATGGTAATTGTTGAGAAACTCTTTAAAAGAGGAGTTTTTTGGAGTGAGCAGTCACTGACTGCATTATCTCACTTCCTTTTTAATTATAACAGGAAGACAAAGCAGCATTAGAACTCAATCTGACTGATCTCTGAGGGGGTTCTATAAAACACCTTTTAAAAAAATTAGCCAAGAACCATTTTCTAGCTTCGTTTTGCCCAACTTTACTCAAACCAATCCATGCACTGCACTTTCTGAATTACAACTGGCATTGTATACTTATGGTATATAAAGCCCTGGTGTTTGAAATGCCAAATACAGAATGGGCACATATAGAAATTTGTGGCCAGCAGTTCTAGTTACTTTTTAGACTCAGGGTCATATTATGATGACCTTAATTCAATTTATTTATTTAAAATAATCATAGCTTTATTTTTATTTTAGAAAGATAAAGGGAGAAACACTGATTTGTTGTTCTACATATTTGTATGCATTTCATTGGTTGTCTCTTGTATGTGCCCTGATAAGGGATTGAACACCCAACCTTGGCATATCAGGATGATGCTCTAATCAACTGGGCTACCCAGCCAGGGCCTCAATACCTTTTTACATAGTTTTCGCCACATATCATCTAATGATAAAAAAAAATTCTATTACTTTTCAGTTAGGGCTCCTAAACTTTATTATGATTCCCAGATCTCTTATTTATAGAAAAGTACAACTTAACAAAATATGCTAGCAGCAAATTACATTATTTATCTATATTTTAACTTAGATTTCCCAACAACTATGTTGATACTATGGGCCCGATGCACGAAATTTGTGCACTGGGGGGGGGGGGGGGCTGTCTCCTCAGCCCAGCCTGCCCCCTCTCACATACTGGGAGCCCTCAGGGGATGTCCTACTGACGCCTAAGCTGCAGTCTGGCCTCCCTTTGTGGTAGACAACCGGGCTGATCAGGGAAAGGCACCACCCCCATCACCCCGCTACTGGAGCCACTGCCATTCACCGCAGCTACCAAGGTGTTTTCATCAACACGGACTCCAGTCCCTTCACCAAGAAAAAATGACAACTTTCTTTAGGCATTTTCAAGATGTATCTATTTTCATAGGATATGACATTTCTTTCTTTCTTTTTTTTTTTTATCCTCACCTGAGTATATGTTTTTATTGACTTTTAGAGAATGTGGAAGAGAAAGGGAAAGACAGAGAGAAACATCAAAGTGAGAGGAATACTTTGATTGGTTGCCTCCTGCATGAGCCCTGACCTGGGCCCCAGCCAGGGAGGAGCCTGCAACTTAAGTACATGACCTTGATCAGAATCTAACCTGGACCCTGCGGTTGGCAAACCTAGGCATTATCCACTGAGCCAAACCGCCTAGGGCAGGTTATGACATTTCTTAGCCCTCCAGCAGTGGACCTTCATTTTTTCCCCAGGAGTGTGGTGGAAAAACCCTAGATCACCTTTTTGGATTCTTATACCCAAGTTACTAAGAATATTACCAGTGGCATACGGGGAGCTTAGCCAATGAGTGGTCAGAAAAGGTATTTCCTCTGTAGTTCACACCTATCTCCTCCAATCTCCAGCTCCGCCCCTGCCAAGGCCTAAAGCCTCCAGCCCTTGGCAGGGGACCCCCAGCTGGCTGGATCTCCAGGCTCCGCCCCCAGCCAAGACTGAAAGCCTCTGGCCAAGGCTCTGGCCCTGGGCATGGACCCCCAGCTGGCTCCAATCACCCGCAGTGGACCCCAGCTGGCTCCAATCGCCCGGGTCCACTCCCGGCCAACGCCTCAAGCCTCTGTTTGAGGCTCGGGCCCTGGGCAGGGACCCCCAGCTCACTCCCATCACACACAGGGACCCCCAGCTGGCTCAATCGCCTAGCTCCACCCACAGCCAAGGCTGCAAGCCTCTGGCTGAGGCTTGGGCTCTGGACAGGGAACCCCAACTCGCTCTGATCGCCCGCAGGGGACCCCAGCTGGCTCTGATGGCCAGGCTCTGCCCCAGCGGCCAAGGCTGCAAGCCTCTGGCCGAGGCTTGGGCCCTGGGCAGGGACTCCCAGCTGACTCTGATCTCCTGCAAGGACCCCCAGCTGGCGCAATCACCCGGCTCTACCCACAGCCAAGGCTGCAAGCCTCTGGCCGAGGCGTGGGCCCTGGGCAGGGACCCCCACCTTGCTCCGATCGCCCGGCTCCACCCCCAGCCAAGGCCACAAGCCTCTGTTTGAGGCTCAGGCCCTGGGCAGGGACCCCCAGCTGGCTCCGATTGCCCGCAGGGACCTCCAGCTGGCTCAATCGACTGGCTCCACCCACAGCCAAGGCCGCAAGCCTCTGGCCAAGGCTTGGGCCCTGGTCAGGGACCCCCAGCTCGCTCAGATCTCCCGCAGGAGACCCCAGCTGGCTCCAATTGCCAGGCTCCACTCCCGCAGCCAAAGCCTCAAGCCTCTGGCCGAGGCTCGGGATCTGGGCAGGGACCCCAGCAAGCTCGGATCACCCGCAGGGGACCCCAGCTGGCTCCGATCGCCCTCAGGGACCCCAGGTGGCTCCGATCTCCTGGCTCCAACCACCCCCCGGCCAAGGCTCGGGCTCTGGGCAGGGACCCCCAGCTGGCTCCGATCACCTGCAGGGGACCTCAGCTGGCTCCCATCGCCTGCAGGGGACCCCAGCTGGCTCCGATTGCCTGGCTCCGATGCCCAGCTCCAACCATGACCATGGCCAGCAAGGGCAGGGGAAACCCAAGCCTCCCTCCTGCTCTCTGCTGCCATAGCCATCTTGGTTGGGTTTATTTGCATATTCACTCCTGATTGGCTGGTGGGCGTGGCTGGTGGGTGTAGCAGAGGTGTGGTCAATTTGCATATTACTCTTTTACTAGGTAGGATAACACTTACATTACACATGAGTAAATGAAGTTCAGAGAGTTACGTACCTTGCCCAAACTCCCAAATGAAAGAGCTGTGAGTCAAAACCCAGATTATTTTAACTCCAAAATGCTCTTGAGCACCATGCTGTATTGCCTCTAAAGGAGAACTCAACCTCTCTGACAGGTACAATATAAACTTGGAAGAAGAGTGACAGCATAATTTTAAAAAACCCATTTACCTTCAGGGGCCGCAGAGCGCCACAAAATTTTGTCCAGCAGCTGTTTTCAATGAATTCTAAGCGCCTCTCTCTTTTCCTAAGCGTTCGTAACCTTTCTTCAAGTTGTTTTAAGGTGCGTTTATCCCTTGCTGGCAAAGGTCGACCATCTTTGCTCTGCAAACAACAGAACAAAAATGAAACAGTTTTTAGCATTAAGGTCTTAATAAAGTAATCCATCAGATTTAGCAGATCAGGCAATGAAACTTCTTTAGGTTGGATTTGATTCCTTAGGCAAATTTACAAATTAAAAATAACAAACAATTTTGATGTGACAGTGCACATATATGTACAAAGGTCAGCACCAAAATGTGAATGTGTGGTCACAGTGGCATGGCTCAGTGATTGAGTGTTGACCTATGAACCAGGAGGTCACCATTTGATTCCCAATCAGTATTGTGGGCTCAATCCCCAGTGTGGGGCATTGCAGGAGGCAGCCTATCAGTGATTCTCTCTCATAATTGATGTTTCTATATCTCTCTCCCTCTCCCTTCCTCTCTGAAATCAATAAAAATATATTTTAAAAAATAAAGTAAAAATAAATATAGGCATAGTTTTTGAAGAATACGTTGCAAAACAATTCAATATCAAAAATGTTTGCCAAAGTCTAAGTCACATCAGAAAGCAGCTCAAAGACAAAGTAATTTGATGCTTCCCAATTATAAAACTAGAGGCCCAGTGCACAAAATTCGTGCACGGGCGGGGGTGGGGGGGTGTGTCCCTCAGCCCAGCCTGTACCCTATTCAATCTGGGACCCCTCGAGGGATGTCCAACTGCCCACCGGGATCGAGCCTAAATGGGCAGTCGGACATCCCTCTCATAATCCAACACTACTGGCTCCCAACCACTCGCCTGCCTCCCTGCCTGCCTGCCTGATTGCCCCTAACCTCTTCTGCCTGCCAGCCTGATCACCCCCTAACCACTCCCCAGCCAGCCTGATTGGCGCCTAACTGCTCCCCTGCTGGCCCGATTGCCCCTAACTGCCCTCCCCTGCCAGCCTAGTCACCCCTAATTGCCCTACCCTGATGGCCTGGTCGCCCCTAACTGTCCTCCCCTGCAGGCCTGGTCACCCCTAACTGCTCTCCCCTGCTGGCCCGGTCGCCCCCTAATGCCATCCCCTGTAGGCCTGGTCCCCCTCAACTGCCCTCCCCTGATGGCCTGATCTCGCCCCCAACTGCTCTCCCCTGCAGGCCTGATCTCGCCCCCAACTGCCCTTCCCTGCTGGCCAATTTGGTTCTGATTGGTCAGTTTATATGCCAGTCAGCGTCAAAAGCTCCACCTCCTAGGCAGCCATTGGCTCCTCACAGTTCACCAGGATTTGGTTCTGATTGGTCGGTTTCTATGCCAGTGAGCATCTCTGGGCCTATTGCCGGGCCTGATCAGAGAGGCGGGGCTGATCAGCAGCGCCCACAGAGGCCCGGAGAAAAACAGAGGCGGGGGAAGCCCAGAGAGAAAGAGAGGCAACGGCTGATCAACTGCTGTCATGGAGGCTGCGGATCACACCCTGCCTCTCTCTAGGGGCCCCTCTCCGGGCCTGATCTGCAGCCCCTTCGGCAGTCCGACTGCCCACCGGTCGTTTTGGCCATCAGGGTAGGGCAATTAGGGGTGACTAGGCTGGCAGGGGAGGGCAGTTAGGGGCAATCGGGCCGGCAGGGGAGCAGTTAGGCGCCGATCAGGCTGGCAGGGGAGTGGTTAGGGGGTGATCAGGCTGGCAGGCAGAAGAGGTTAGGGGCAATCAGGCAGGCAGGCAGGGAGGCAGGCGAGTGGTTGGGAGCCAGTAGTGTTGGATTATGAGAGGGATGTCTGACTGCCCATTTAGGCTCGATCCCGGTGGGCAGTCGGACATCTCTGCAGCCACGGCAACTCAGCACTGACTGCAAGACTGACTTCTGGTGTTCGGTCGAGCCTTCGGTTGTTTTGTACATTACGGACCCTGGGTTTTTATATATTAGGATACCAACTCACTTTTGATTTAATTGATTGAATGTGTTGTTCCACTTCTTCAATGTCTTCAGTGTTTTCTAAACGTTCATAAGCAGCACTTCTAGTGCCTTTTATAAGATTTAAAGGTAATGCTGACATGCCATAGGCCTAAAAAACAAAATTAAAATGTGATTTAGTAATATTATTTTAAATACAGGATATCCCCCAAAAAGGTATACACACTTTAACAGCTGATAGCTCAATTTTGAAAATGAAATGCATTTTAGTAAACACTGGTTTTATAATTATTTAAAGTGTGTGTATACATTTTTTTTGGGGGGACACCCTATATATGACACAATTTTCAGGTAAAAATGCCATTTAAAAAAAATGAACACAACATTTAAGAGTCTGATATATATGTGGTATTATGCAATGACTAGAGGCCTGATGCACGAAATTCATTCAAGAGTAGGCCTTCCTTCCCTGGCCACCGGCTCCGGCTTCCCTCTGGCCACTGGCACCCGGGCTTCCTTCAGGCCTCTGGCAGGCACCCGGGACCCGGGCTTCCCTCACAGTCCCAACTTTGTCCAGAAGGTCGTCCAGAAGACAGTCTAGTAATGCTTTTCTTATTATAATTACCAATTATCCATATCATTTGAACACAAGGCCAGTACAATGTTGCTTTTTTACAACCAGATGTCAAGGCAAAAATATTTTATTAAACCCAATTTAAGTAAATTCCCTGTCCTCCCAATCAACTCCAAATTAGGCTTATTTTTACCCTCTCGCATGTTATTTTGTGTTGGAAGGATTTGGTTCCCTAAATATACTACCTGAGTACTCAATACTATTTCCCAAGAAATATGTTGCTCTAGTCAATATTCGCAATGTGGCCCTTATTTTTTAATCTTTTGTATTTTTAAGTATTTATTTTTTAAATTTTTTCAATTGTAGTTGACATACAATATTATATTAGTTTCAGGTATACAACATAGTGGTTAAACATTTATGTAACTTATAAAGTGATCAAGTTGATAGCTAGTACCCTTCTGACACCATATATAGTTATAAAAATATTATTGATTATATTCCCTGTGCTGTACCTTATATGGCTAACATTCCATTCTATATATATCTTTATGGATACTTAGGTTGCTTCCAAATCTTCATTATCATAAATAATGGTACAATCAACATAGGGGTGCAAATGTCTCTTTTCAAATTAGTGTTTTGAAATTCTTTGGATACATAACAAAAATTAGGATCGCTGGCTCATATGGTAGTTCTATTTTTAATTTTTTGAGGAACCTCCATTCTGTTTTCCATAAAGCCTGCACCCAATTTATAATCCTACCAACAGTACACAAGGGTTCCCTTTCCTCCACATCCCTGCCAACACTTGTTTGTTGATTTATTGATAATAGCCATTCTGACAGTGGTGAGGTGATATCTCATTGTGGTTTTAATTTTCACTTCCCTGATGATTAGTGATGCTGAGCATTTTTTATATGTCTATTTGCCAACTGTTTGTACTCTTTGGATAAATGTCTATTCAGGTCCTCTGCCCATTTTTTAATGGGATTACTAGGGGGTTTTTTTTTGGTGTTAAGTTATATGAGTTCCTTACATATTTTGGCTATTAACCTCTTATCAGATGTATTGGCGAATATGTTCTTCCATTCAATAGGTTGTCTTTGTTTTGTTGATGGTTTCCTTCACTGTGCAAAAACTCTTTAGTTTCATGTAGTCCCATTTCTTTATTTTTTCTTTTGTTTCCCATGTCTGAGAAGCTAAGTGGCCCTTATTTAGAGTCCACTGTCAAATGCAGGTCATCTAAATTCTATACACTGGTCTGTTGGTCTCACTTTCTACAAACCCATCTTCTATAACATATCCAATGTGATCTTTCTCTAACACTCAAGTCAGATTATACCATTCCTCTAATTAACACCCTCAAGGACTAATAAGGGTAGTTTTCAAAGTACTCTGGGAGTAGTTCCTAGGATTCTGGGTAGGAATCTTTAGGGCCACTACAGGAGAGAGGAAGGCAGGTAGTGAGTGATGCAGGGACCTACTGCTACTTTTCTAGAGCAAATATACTTTCTTCATCTACATTTTTACATGTCAGAATTTCATCTAAGAGTGTTGATTGTCTCAATTCTTTTTTCTCCTACTTTTATTCCAAGAACAAGCATTTATTAAGTTGATAAAATAATTTCTTTGAGATATTTAACCAAAAATCATTTTAAAAGAATTCTTTATTCATATGAACTTGTTTCCTTACATGAAATTCATATATTTATTAGAAAGCTGAACTGAACTTCTAAATAGCTTAATGTAAAAGATTTTAGGGAAAAAAAAAAAAATGTCCTTGAAAATACCTTGTGGTAACATAGGATCAGAATACAGCATCTTTTAATGAGTTTTTAACCTTTTGCACTAGGATGTCGAGATTAAAATTACTCTTTGAATGTATCAATAATTTGAAATATAAAAAAATCCAAATAAATAAGTTTGTATGAAAAGAAACTCCAGTTTTTTATTCTACTGCCGCGCTTTTTAAAATATAGGGTATTTAAAAAATTAAATCCCGAGTAGAATAAAGGAATCGAGAAAAAAGCAAGCAAGTGCAAAGGGTTAATTGTCTGAAGAGAGCAAGTAAAAGAAATAGTCATGGTTTTGGTTGCCTAGCTTTTACCTTGTTTTTGGATTGCATGTTTAAGTTTCAATAATTACCTGGAAATTTAACGATAAGATTTAGATTATGATAGACTTTATATAACGCATTATACAAAACATTTCATCAACACAACTTTAAGATCTTTAAACAATATTTTCAATTCAACCTCAGACTTATTTGGGGGGAAAAATGTATGAAAAGACTATCATGTTCAGAAATAAAACTTTTATTGCTTACTACTGCCCTCTAGTGAATTACTAGGAAATCAACAAGGCTAAAGAGATTATATTACTTAAAATGCTTTTAGGTCATCCATAATTGCCTCCAATTTTATTTGTTTCAACTTCCAAAAATAAATCACCATCTATATTTTAAAATCCAAAATACTTTGAAGGACTATATACAAACTACAAATATTTATAATCCCTTCTTACACTGTCTAGCGTAGAAAAACACCTTTTCTCTGCATATCTCTGCTCTATCTAGGATGTTTTCCAACCTGTGAGCCTTGGATTATTGCAAAGAATCAACACCAAGCACTGCTGTTAAGCTGAATAAATGTCTTGCATATACTTGTAACTCCTATTATTCAAGTACATGTTTGCTAAAATGACTAATGAAACAATTTAACATACTCAATAAGATTTCCCTTCTAAATATTCACTGATTCTAAGACATCTCTATTTCCTCACATCAGTGAAATCTGGATGCATCTTATAATCATTGGCTAGGCAGAAGTCATACATAGTTGTCATACCAGCTATTTACAAATATGGTCATAGCTGGTTACAATATAGTTACTTCATTGGTTGAATAGCATGCGTTCTTGGTACAACTATTGTCATTTTAAATGTCATTTAAGATAGTACTATGATTTGATATTGGAACAAAAAGTTAAGTGTGTAAGGGGAAATGAACAAAGGAGCAAATAATGAAGCAAATATTAACTAGAACAATGATCATAATTCTATAATTTCTTGCATAACAACAGTCAAGAATTTTATGGGCCTAAGAAAGAAAGATACTCAAAGTAGAAGCCATTTTGCTAGTTAGGTAAATGCAAAAAGATAGCCTTTCACATGGCAAAATAAGAAACAACTGCAAAACAACAATGAAAAAAGCTTAAATTTATACAACAGTTACTAGTATGCTAGCAGCTTTGGAGAAAATCCCAGTGACAAGAGTGGAGCTCTTAAGAAAAGCTGTATCATCAATTCTCTTGATAGCATAAAAGACAATCTTGTATAATAAATCATGGACATGAATAAACAATTCAAAAAAGTGATTCAAAAGATTGATATTACAAATGTCAAGTTTTAGGAATACATTTCCAATTTATTTCACTTATATTTCTTGTTCTATATGCAGAAAAGTGATATGATTTTAAATTATTTACAAAAGCCTAAAAAACTTCTCTCATTAAATATGAAAGCATGGGCAGGGACATTTTAAATATATATATTTTTTTTTATTGATTTCAGAGAGGAAGGGAGAGGGAGAGATAGATAGAAACATAAATGATGAGAAAGAATCATTGATCGGCTGCCTCCTGCACTGCCCCTACTGGGGATGGAGCCATCAACCAGGACATGCACCCTGACTGGGAACTGGAACCAAGACCTCTTGTTCATAGGTTGATGCTCAATCACTGAGCTATACAGGGACCTTTTTTATTTATTTTTATATATTTCATTGATTTTTTTATAGAGATAAAGGAAGAGGGATAGAGAATTAGAAACATCAATGAGAGAGAATCATCAATCAGCTGCCAAGGTATATGCCCTTGACCGGAATCGAACCTGTACCGTATTTTCTGGCATATAAGACAACTTTTTAACCCAGGAAAATCTTATACGCCCAGTCGTCTTATACGCCGGAAAATATGGTATTTTACGTCCGCAGGCCGACGCTCAATCCACTGAGCCAAACCGGTTAGGGCGGGACCTTTTTTATAGTGGTACATAAAATACAGGTGCATCTATATCACATGGAAGGCTGAGAAATTTGACTTTTAAAAGGGACTGTCTTCAAAGATTATTGAGAACCACTGCTCTACTTATTTCTATTTTTGAATCTTCAATTTATCACTTTACATTTCATATAAAATGTATATAGGTGAACATTATAGAGATACAAATACAAATAAAATTCATAAATATCTTAGAGCACATGTTCAGTTTTCAACTGATAAATGTATATAAGAAGTTTAGTAGTCACTGCTTTTATAGGTAATTCAGTGTCCACATATTACATTTTTATAAAAATATCATTATTCAACATTTCCCCACTTGATGACACCGAAAATTAAAGTATCTACATAAATATCTGTGCCCAGAGGTTTCTTTCTTTTTTATTTAAAAAAAATAAAAGATTCTCTTTATTTTATTTTTTCCATCACCATTTATCCCCTCTATGCCCTCTTCCATCTCCATCCATCCCACCCCCCGCAATCAACATATTGTTGTATATGTCCATATGTCCATGAGTTCGCTCTCTCTTTTTTAAGCTGAAAACAATAGGAAGACTAATTAATATGCTTGACATTGTTTTTCTAAAATTGAGTGGCCAATTATTTGGCTATTCCTTAAGACATGGTACAGTGGGTATAATCTTGGTAAAATTTAAATAATCAACTAGTTTATAAACTAAATAATAATGCATATCTAAGAAATTCACACTTGACTGACATATACATTACAAAAACATCTCAAATTTCAATACTAACAGTTACAGATTCTATAACAGACATGAGCCCTAACCGGTTTGGCTCAGTGGATAGAGCGTCGGCCTGTGGACGGAAGGGTCCCAGGTTCAATTCCAGTCAAGGGCATGTACCTTGGTTGTGGGCACATTCCCAGTAGGGGGTGTGCAGGAGGCAGCTGATCGATGTTTCTCTCTCATCCATGTTTCTAACTCTCTATCCCTCTCCCTTCCTCTCTGCAAAAAATCAATAAAATATATTTATTTTAAAAAAATATAACAGACATGATTATACCTTTAATAATTAATGCTTTATACTTAGGGTTAAAATATGCTAAGTATTAACTTCCCTCTTTGGGTACCTTAATGAAAATGAAACCTACTTCCCATGAATTTGTACCCTCTTCCACGTTCCACCAGGAAAAGCTCAATTCTCAAGCATCTATATAATGTTAGGAGACAACTGGTAACTAGTACTATTAACCACCTATCTATAATTAAACCATCTATAAACAGTTGATTTTCAACTAGTTTTTTTTTGTTTTGTTTTGTGGGGTTTTTTTTCAACTAGTTTTTAATAAAGTTTGTATATGATTGGCCCCTTTTTACAAATGGAAAAGCTAGGGTTCAGATGTTTGATTACATAAAGACACTCATGATTAGTGCTCAGCTATGTACACCATGCTGCCCCCTTAAAAAGAGTCTCCTCTAGCCTACCCTTCTTCCTCTCTTTACATACTAGGTAGTTGGACAGACTGTGGTTTGGTAACAAAACATTCTGCCACTGAGTTTTGAGCATATCTTGTAGTGTTATTTAAATAACTAAAGGCCCAGTGCATGATTCAATCATGCACCTGTAGGCTGTCTGTCCGCTGGTCGGGACCCGGTGTGGCCAGCAGTTCCAAAGTCCCTGGGCCCCTAGGGTGAGGCGGGGGCATGGTCCTCCTGCGGCCAGAGCCCAGGCCGGGGTCTTGCCTTCGCCTCCCACCCAGGAATGCTGGGGCCGCCGCCGCTGCCTCCTCTGCGGACACTGCCGCGCGCTCCTGCGGCCCAACTGCCGCCAGACTCCTCCCCCGGGAGCCGCGCCGCCCGCCCACCCGCGCCGCCTCCAAACCTCCAAAACGCTGGCTCGCTGCCCCAGAGGCCCGTCTGTGCTGCAGCACAGCCATGGCGCAGACGCTGAGCTCGCGCCGCCGCTGGCAACGCGAGCTCAGCGTCCTGCCGGCCCAATCACCACCCCAGCCACCCCGAGTCCCGCCCCCTGTGTCTCCCGCTGGCCCAATCGTGGGCGTAGCGGAGTGATGGTAATTTGCATATTACCATTTTATTAGGTATGATGTTTATCTGTCTAGCCAAACATACCCACGTAACCACCATCCAACTGTGAATGCCTCTATGACTTATCTTTTCCTAACATACAGTTTCACTGACCATAACACAATTGCTGTTAGCAGCCGATTTACTATACCTGCAAGAGGAGAATGGTAAGAACTATACTCTGAGCCATAAGAAAAGTAAATATTCAACAATTTGAGATACTAGTGACTACTGAGTAGCCAACAGATTCCAAGATTTGGTAAATTATTTAATTATCATAATCTTATTAAAATTATCCCCACTTTAATGGACCCATGGACTTAAGAGGGATCCACATTTAAGTATCTCCATCAAAAAGCCTCATAATTTTATTCCTTATTAAATTCTATATAATAAAAAGCTAATATGCAAATGGTTGTCATGCCCTCACGCCATAACGGCTCAGACACTCAATACTGGAAAGAGAGGAATGGGGACCAGCCAGGCTACAACCTGGGAGAGGGACAAGCCGCCTGTCCCATGGTCCCGGGCGCCAGCGACTGCATCTGCACCTACGGCCAGGGAGAGGGACAAGCCGTCCGCCCCGCAGTCCTGGGTGCCAGTGCCTGCAGCTGCAGCCCAGGAGAGGGACAAGCTGCCTGCCCCACGGTCCCAGGTGCCAGCACCTGCGGCTGCGGCCCAGGAGAGGAACAAGCTGCCTGCCCCACGGTCCCAGGCACCTGCGCCTGTGGCCCAGACGAAGCCGCCCGCCCACGGTCCCCTGTGGCTGCGGCTGACCTGGGCAAAGCCAGTCCAGGTCCTGGGTGCCTGCGGCCAGCCAGAGGGAAGGAAGCCCGGGTCCCAGGTGCCTGCGACCAGCTGGAGGAGGGAATCCTGTGTTCTGGGTGCCTGCAACCGGCTAGAGGAGGGAATCCTGGGTCCCGGGTGCGGGGCGAGGCAGAGGCGGTTAGGGGTGATCAGGCTAGCAGTTAGGGGCAATCAGGCAGGCAGGCTGAGGGGTTAGGGGCGATCAGGAGATCACACAGGCATGCAGGCGAGTGGTTAAGAGCCAGCGGTCCTGGATTGCTAGAGCCAGTCGGACATCCCCCGAGGGGTCCCAGATTGGAGAGGGTGCAGGCCGAGCTGAGGGACCACCCACTCCGTGGACAAATTTTGTGCACCGGGCCTCTAGTATGTAATAAAACTCCTAGGTAGTTTGATCTTGATAAGTGGTTACACTGGATCCTCTCCCTTAGGTCTTAGGCCTTAAGTGACACCTGCCTACCTACTCAGCATGATTTTCTGGTTCCCAATCTCAGCACCATCAGAAGGTTCTCTGATTGCTTTATCAATGTTCTTCAGCCCAGACCTTTGCATTCTGGAAAAGTAAAGCTCATCTAAGGATATCTCAACTAAGTCAGTATGATTATTAGGTTTAACTTACTGCTTAACCCTTTGCACTCGCTTGTTTTTTTCTCGATTCCTGCTACCAATGCTAACCGTGTCGAGTCACACTTGACATCCGAGTGCAAAAGGTTAAATAATAATGTTCTCAGTTTCTGTTTGAATATAAGATATGGTATTAATTTGAAAAATGAAATAAGCCAGTCAGAGAAAGATAAGTACCACATGATCTCACTCATTTGTGGAATATAATGAACAACATAAACTGATGAACAAAAACAAATACAGAAACAGACAAGCATCGATCAGATCGTCAAACTTCAGAAGGAAGGTAGGGGAAGGTGGAGGTAAGGGGGAGAGATCAATCAAAGGACTTGTATGCATGCATATAAGCCTAACCAATGGACACAGACACCAGGGGGGTGAGGGCAATGGGGGGATAAGGACACATATGTAATAGCTTAATAAAGAAAATAAATAAATAAAAAGCAAAATTAAATAAAAATAATAAATGAAAATATATATCTTTACAATATTATTCCTACAATAAGATTTCTGTCAAAGATTTTTAATAATTTCACATTTTTCCCAATCCCACTTATCACCCCAGAGCCACCAGAGTAGTGCTGTTAAACTGTTAGAGTCTACTGCTTTCCCAATGGTTTCTAATCTCAAGCAAATTAATTTCAAATCCCAACCATGGCATATAAGTCTACATAACATGGCCTCTGGCTGTTTCCCATCTAAACTTTGGTCATTCTTCCCCTCGTGAACTGAGTCCAACACATTGGCTCTGTCTTCTTGCTATTATCTGAATACAGCATATATATATATGGGTTTTGCACTTACACTTCCCTCATACCTGGCTCTTTCGTTTTACTCAGCTCTCTGTTCAAATGTTAGAGAAGCCACTCTTGACCTTAACAGCAGAACCAGCCTCCATTACTGCCTATCCCTTACACTGCCTTATTTTTCTTCCTAGCATCTACCACTTGATCAGAGGGAAGCAATTCTCCATGGGTCGCTCATTTCTGCACATCATGTAAGCCAGGCACTAATCGCCTTTTTTTCCCTATACTATCTTTTCAAAGATGTTTGTACAACAAATAGCCTTGAAAGACAAAGATAGCATCTTCCTCTGGAGCAAAGAGCAGGCATGTTTACTGTCCATTAGAAAAGATTCAGCTTCCCTATGCTCAAAGTTCCTCTCTTCTATGTGAAAGTCTCATCTGGTGCTGTTCAAGTTGCCCCATGGGATTTGGGACTCGGGGCAACGAGAAAATGCTTATTCTATGGCTACTGCTGTTGCTGTAAGTAATATGAAGTTCTTTGTCTCTTGCATCTTTGGCCAGCATCAATAAAAACTGTAGCAGGCTACAAACAGGATAAAACCTCAGACCCTTCTTAGTTCTTGATGTTGACTTTAGATATTGGTTTCCTCTTTTCCACCTCCCACCCCGCGACTAATCTTTTATCGACTGCTATATATTCATTTGCCTTATAGTTTTCAAAGCACTTTTACAAACAGTATCATCTGATCTTCAAAAATCCTAAGAGGCACTTTCTATCCCCATTTAATGGGGAAAACACTAACCAAGAAAGTTAAAAGACATACCCAACATCAGCATAACAAATCTGTCACAGAAAAGCAATTAGAGTCCAGGCCTAACTCCTAATTTGTTATTAACTATTTATTGCTTCTTAAAAGACAAATATCTCATATGCCATACATATATTCTGTGACATGGGAGGATAATTACCCACTGATATATCAGATGGCAAATTCCTTGCATAGTAATACATGAAAAAAACAAAATTGACAATGAATAATAAAACTGAGTACCCAAATAAACACCAGAAATACATTAAGATGCATGTATTTTAGACTTCATTATACATTATAAAACTTAAAGGAAGATATATTTAAAAAATATCAAAAAGGTTTCCTTTATAACCAGTATTTTCCATCTTTGCAAGAATCAAGAATGTTGTAAACATAAACTCCATTAACCTGAAAAGGTTCCATATACTTAAAACTTCCTGCACAATTCTCTTTCGGGAGATAGGTAAAGAAGCATTTATTACTGGCTCTTCCTTTATAATTTGAGAGGAAAAAAAACCTCAAAGAGCAGTCTATACTCAAGTTTGTGGGGCTATTATAATTCTTACCTTATCATTTCTAGGAAGACTGAAAAAAAATCAAAATCTCTGAGAGTATAAGATTAGATTCTATATACTAGGAAAATATCAAGTTATGTAAAATATCTGATTTTAAAAGTCCTATACTCCCAAGTAGGATAAATCTACTGAATTAGTAACAGATGCTGATCTCTGGTTCAGAATTCTAATATGCTTATAAATCACTAAATCTATTATGGCATGGTATATATTATAACCTTCAAGGTTCACAAGTTATAATGTTTGTTTCTGAATATTAAATTTCACAAACATAGATAAAATGATTGTGACTAAGTAGTTCAAAATTAACCCTCCTCTTAAGTAAACTCAAGAAAAATGAGGAAAGAAGCACTAAAATATTAAAGAAAATAAACAGGAATTGAATACAGGATGGGGCAAAAGTAGGTTTACAGTTGTTCATATAGAAAATATAATAATTGATAAATAAATAACAAAACAAGAATAAACTGTTTGCTTACTCACAACTGTAAACCTACTTTTTGCCCCACCCTATATATGACTAAGGTAAAAAAAATTGATTCATAAAGTGATTCTCTGATTTTAACTCAATTATCACCATATACTTACTGTGTAAGTTATAGCTGCCAACATTCCAATCAAGGTCAGAGAACTAATGGAAAATGACAAGGCAGCTAAACCATCTACAAAGAAAGAAAAACACTGTTAAAAAAGTAGAGCTATATTATTTAAATGTTTATATTCAACAAACCAATATAAAAATATAAAAGTGGGTTTGTTACACATTCTGAAATAATAAACCCAGTATGTATTCCCTCATCCTCGAAGTACTAAACTCGCAAGTGCAGAAAAATGTTTTTAAAGGTCTCTTCACAAATTGATTTGTAAAAGATCTTTCAGACTAAGATTTTCTTTCCTTCACTGCTTAAAATTAAAGAGGAAAAGCACTAATTTTGGAGCCTAACACAAAATCAGCAAAATATTAGACACTCAAAAGTTAGCAAAAATTTTTCTGGCCTTTTGCCATAGCAGACCTACACAGGAAAGCCACTAACCTTGACTCATCCCTCTCCCCTCAATCTTGATATTCCTAATTACTTTATTCTTAATTTTCCAATAACTTTTAATATATAGCCTAAAACTAAAATTTTAAAGAGTTTATTTCACTTTTTAACTTGAAAAGAGCTAATTTGCCCATCTGTAAAGGGGGAAAAAAGCAAACAAACAGAAAATAGAAAAACGTAATACCAAAATAGAAAAACTATGTTAACAAGTTAGATTTTGGAAATTATTTAAACAAAAGCCAATGAGTGAGGATATAACAGATTATGCAACAAAATACTATGCAAATTTGAATATTCTTAAACGGGAGCAATGCTAATTTTTTAATTATTGATCTAGTTTAAATGCAGGCCCTGTGGAACTAACTATAATTTTGATTAAATTAATGAATCAATATTAACCTTTTCATAAATAATAAAATTAGAATAATATCTTCTTAAAACCTGCATCTAAGTTTTTATATAACACTTGAAGAGAGCACATTAACAAAATCACAAACTATGCAAGGGAAATTTTTAATCCTTAATTTTTTAAACTATAAATACTACATTTTATTAAATCAAAAACACTGATGCTGTTTTTTTCTTGACCTTACTAGGAGTATCAACAGAGAGTTCATACAACTAGGAAAGGTCTGGCATTTGGTGGATAGCAATTTTAAGATACCATCACATAAAATACATCCCCAAATCAAAGATATAAAAGTGTGAAAAAACATGCATCTTAGAATTGTTAAAATGGAGTATTATGCTAACATATTTAGCAAATCAAAAAAGTTAATATTACTAATAGTGGTAAGCAAAATGTATTCTAGGTATGGTGTTAAGATTTGAGATTTTAAAAATTAATGTTAAGACTAAAGAGAATGAAATTACAGAAATTATCATTATGCTACCTATATAATCAGTGATTCAATTTATACTAATACTCAAAAACTAGTATAACTTAAAAATATTTAAGGCAGAAGAGTAGTTATTTAAGAGGGCAGAAAAGTAGTTATTCAAGAGACCTGAAAGAGTTAATTGCAAGAAAAGAAGCAATTTATTTCTCAGCAATAGGATCAGGTGCATAATCCTGACAATTCAGTATTAGTAGATGCTAGGCCTGCTATCCTTATTCTTGCTGGTATCAGCAAGATATTAATGGACCACAATTTAGAAGATGAAATCTTAAGTGGAAAGGGAGAAAATTAAGTTGTACAGCAAAGATTCCAGGAGTTAATTTAAAGGATGTACAGTACCTATTAAAAAAATACAAAAGCAGCCCTTGCTGGGTGGGTCAGTTGGTTAGAACATCATCCTGTACACCAAAAAGGCTGTGGGTTCGATTCCTAGTCAGGGCACATACCTGGGTTGAAAGTTCAGTCCCCAGCCTGAGTATGACAGGCAACCAATTGATGTTTCTCTCGCTCTCTCCATTCCTCTCTCTCTCAAATTGATAAACATATCCTCACATGAGGATAAAAAAATTTTAAAAATAAAATAGTAATGAAAATTCTCAGCATGATTATAAAATAAATATTCTATCTTTCTTTGAAAATAAGTTACTATGTGTAAAAGCACATAAAATTCTGAGTAATAAGTAAACATTTTTATTTGATATCAATTTCTAATGCCAACTGTATTTTTCAATGAATAAACAACTTTCTTAACCTAACCTCCTGAACCTATTTTGTTTTTCTCTAAAAACCTAGGTCATGTTGACTAAATTAAAAAAAGCTTCTAGAAAAGCAATTCTAAAATGTTTTGATGAGGTAAATTGGTAATATTATTTTACTTACAGGAAATTTCTTCACATTATATTCTGCTATTTATAAAAGACTACTTAATCAGGATCAAATAGCAATATAGGGTTCTTTCATTAGTTAAAAAATTAAAAAGCCAATATTTAGCAAATTTCTTTAACATATTTTTCTATATATCCAAAGTGAATTACAGATCACATAAAAATTATAATACCTTCACTGCTAAAATACTTTGAAGATCATATTTTCTCTTCAACAAAGTAATTTTATGAAGTCAAGAGACTAGATACATAATAGCTACATAATTAAAATAAGTCTTAACAACAGAAACCCCCTAATTTGTCTAGCATACTTCTAACCGCAAGTTTAAAATTCTTAATAATGCAAAAACAGGCTTCTCAAAAAAGTCTCAACGGTCATGAAATATGAAATATTAAGGTTGTGTGTTTTTTAAGGAAAAGAATACTTACGACTACTTCCAAGTTCTTCAAACAAAAACTTCACTTTTTCCCACTCTGTAGAATTTTTGTTATTGGGAACATTCAATGGAACAAAAGCACTACAAAGGAGAAAATAGCTGTTTAATGGTGTTAAATTCAAAAGATCAAATAAAAAGAAATAGTCTGAAACTCAATTTTTAGTAATTTTTTTAAACAGAGATCAACTTTCCCCAAAAAAGAGTTAGCAAATCAAATCTGCACCATGTACAGAGGGTGTGAGAAGTTTCTTACCTATGTGTTTATTATATCACAAATTTGTCTTAATAGTTTTATCACTGCATTCAGGGTAGTTTCCTTTGTAACCCTATTTACTTTATTTTCCACATTCAAAAATATTTTGAGAAGGAGCCATAAACTAAAGATGGTCAAAAAGGTCCATAGCATTAAAAAGGTTAAGAATCTCTGCGTTAAATCAGGAAAACAGAATATAAATGTATGTAATGATTTCAATATATTTATATGCATAGGAAACAATAGAAAGGAAATATACCAGAATAAACAGTAAATATCTCCTTGTGGGATTAGGGATGATGTCTTTTAAGATAGTACTATAATTTATTATTGGAACAAAAAGTTAATGTGTAGGGGAAATGAACAAAGGAGCAAATAATGAAGCAAATATTAACTAGAACAATGACCATAATTCTCTATTTTCTTGCAAAACAACAGTCAAGAATTTTATGGGCCTAAGAAAGGAAGATACTCAGAGTAGAAACCATTTTGCATCTTTTTTTTTTTTTTAAATCCTCACCAGAGGATATGTTTGATTTTAGAGAGAGAGAAGGGAGAGGGGGAGAAAGAGAGAAATATCAGTGCACAAAAAGACTCCAACCAACTGAGCTACACAGGCCAGGGCTGATCTTTACTTTCTTCTTAGTATATTTCTTTATCTTACAAGATTCTACCAATATACATAATGAAAGTAAATAAATCAGATGTTTTCATAATAGCATCCCAAAAAAATTCTGAGCACCAAGGCCTGTGTGAGCTTTCCTGATTGGCAACACTACGTCTTATCATAGGTTGATGCCAAAAAGTTAGTATGTCCTGAGGACAACAAAAGCTTCACATTTGGAAGCCTCTCAGACTCTGTCCTATGTATTTCTTCTTTTAATTGTAATAGAGGCCCAGTGCACGGATCCGTGCACCGTTGGGGTCCTTTGGCCTGGCCTGCACCCTCTCGCAATCAGGGACCCCTCAGGGGATGTTGGAGAGCTGGTTTTGGCTCGATCCCCTCAGGCCAGGCCAAATCTGTGCACCAGGCCTCTAGTATTCATATAAGATGCCCCCTCCCCACTTCCCTCTGAGATTCATCAGTGTTTCCATGCCTGTGGTTTCCACTCCTGCATTGAGCATCTGCCCCCTGGTGGTCAGTGTGCATCACAGCTACCAGACGGTCAGCTGGTAGGCCAGTTGGCCGGTTGCTTAGGCTTTTATATAGAGAGACTAGAGGCCCGGTGCACGAAATTTGTGCACTGGGGTGGGGGGTGTCCCTCAGCCCAACCTGCACCGTCTCCTATCTGGGACCCCTTGGGGATGTCCGACTGCAGTCAGACATCCCTTTCACAATCCAGGACTGTTGGTTCCCAACTGCTTGCCTGCCTGCCTACTTGCCCCTAACCGCTTCTACCTGCCAGCCTGATCACCTCCTAACCCAGTGATGGGCAACCTTTTGAGCTTGGTGTGTCAAACTTCGCCAAAAAACTGAGCATAACTCGAGTAATGTGTCACTTTGAGGAAAAAACTAACTCCAAGACTCTAGTCGCAAATGTTTCATCCTCAGGGGCAGCAAATGTTTCATCCTCGACATGCGGCCGCATGTCATAAGAAATGGCTACACGTGTCAGTGCTGACACGCGTGTCATAGGTTCGCCATCACTGTCCTAACCACTCCCCTGCCAGCCTGATCGACGCCTAACTGCTTCCCTGCCAGCCCGATCATCCCCAACTGCCCTCCCCTGCATATTCCCTCTTTATTAGAGAGGGTTTTTTCTTTAACATATTGGACAGCCCTAACTGGCTTGGCTCAGTGGATGGAGCATTGGTCTGCAGACTCAAGGGTCCCAGGTTCGATTCCAGTCAAGGGCATGTACCTTGGTTGGGGGCACATACCCAGTGGGGAGTGTGCAGGAGGCACCTGATCGATGTTTCTCTCTCATAGATGTTTCTAGCTCTCTATCCCTTTCCCTTCCTCTTTGTAAAAAAATCAATAAAATATATATTTTTTAAAAAGAAACATTTAAGCCCGGGTCCGGGCGAGGCCGCGGGCCCCTGGAACCGGGTGAGCCTGGGCCCCCGGTCCGGGCAAGGCCGCGGGCCCCTGGAACCGGGTGAGCCTGGGCCCCGGGTCCGGGCGAGGCCGCGGGCCCCTGGATCCGGGTGAGCCTGGGCCCCGGGTCCGGGCGAGGCCGCGGGCCCCTGGATCCGGGTGAGCCTGGGCCCCGGGTCCGGGCGAGGCCGCGGGCCCCTGGATCCGGGTGAGCCTGGGCCCCGGGTCCGGGCGAGGCCGCGGGCCCCTGGATCCGGGTGAGCCTGGGCCCCGGGTCCGGGCGAGGCCGCGGGCCCCTGGATCCGGGTGAGCCTGGGCCCCGGGTCCGGGTGAGGCCGCGGGCCCCTGGATCCGGGTGAGGCCGCGGGCCCCTGGATCCGGGTGAGCCTGGGTCCCGGGTCCGGGTGAAGCCGTGCCCCCCCTGGGTCCGGCCGAGACCAAACCAGAGGGAGTCGGACCTGCATTATCACCATTTGTCCACCATCCAGAGCTGAGGGGTCAGTGCCGACATGTACTCATAAGGAACTGGTGGACATTGATATTGGGTCTCAAAAGAACTGTTGGTCCAGAAAGAAACTCACTACAGACTGATTTTTTGCCTGTCAGCATAACTATTATTGCCCGTCGCACATTCAATTCTTATAAGTACATCTCTAGTGACACATGATTTCGCTCATCTAGGGGAAATAATGAACAACATGGACTGATGAACAAGAACAGAACCAGAAACAAGGAGGCACCGATCGGACTATTGGGCCTCAGAGGGAGGATAGGGGAGGGTGGGAGGAGAAGGGAGAGATCAACCAAAGGTCTTGTGTGCATGCATAAGAGCCTAACCAATGGTTAAGTTCAACAGGGGGTTGGGGCATCCATGGGGAGGGGTGTGGGATGGGAATGGGGGGATGAGGACAAATATGTGACACCTTAATCAATAAAGAAATTTAAAAAAAAATAAAAAATAAAATAAAATAAAAAGAAACATTTAAGATTCCTCCATATCTGCCTGGCTGGTGTGACTCAGTGGTTGAGACCACAGGCTGCCGCCCCTGGCCGCGAGGGTGTGCACCCCGGCCAGGCTGAGACCCCAGCCCAGGCTGAGACCCCAGCCGAGGCTACCACCGCTGGCCAGGGATCACACCGCGGTGTGATACCGCCGCTGGGCAGGTATCACGGAGTGGGGGCTTGGGCACCTCCCAGCCGGACACCCTGGGCTGCGGCCACTGGGCGGGGATCATGGCATGGGGGCGCGGGGCCTCCCAGCTGGACACCCCAGGCTGCCACCGCTGGGCAGACTGGGGGACTCCGGCAGGGCTGAGAGAACTGGGCGCCGCCATCTTGTGGCTATGGGCGCCGCCATTTTGTCACGGAGTGGTGGTTAATTTGCATATTACTCTTTTATTAGGTAGGATTCTTTACCTGTAATAAATCGTTACTATAAATATAATTGCCTTCAGTGAGCTATATGAGTCCTGCTAGAGAAGTATCTAACCTGAGGGTGGTTTCATGAACTGCTCAAAATTGTAGTTGTTTAAGTATAAAAAGTGAGAGGTGTGTTCCCTCAGACTTTTTAGTTTGGCTAACTCCAGGTACATTCCCAATTCCTTTTCCTCTCAGACCTATCAGAAAATCCTGCTGGCTTTCTCTCCAAATAATAGGCAGAAATAAATCACTACTGCTTCCATCATGTTTTGTCGAGATTATTGCAATAACTTCCTAACAGATCTCATGCTTTTACCCTTAACCCCATAAAATCAAATCTCAAAACACTATCCAGAGATCCTTTTAAATGTCAGATCATGTTACCCAATGACAAAAACACCTCCAATAGCTTCCCAACTCCCTCAGAACAAATGCCCAAGTCTTTACAACAGCCTACAATGCTCAACTAAATTTGGCAGCTCTAGTTACCTCTGACCATATCTTCAGCTACTCCAGCCTCCATTCACTCCATTCCAGCCACACTAGTTTCCTCACTTTGTTTTGAACATGCCAGACACATTCCTGCCTGAGGGCTTGTCATTTACTCTGTTCTCTGACTGCAATGTTCTCCCCTCCTCCCATATAATTCATGGCTCCTCTCTTCCTTCAAATGTCTTCTCAAATACTACACTCTCACTAAAATTTCACACACACAACACAACCTACTTTTTATTTTCTTTCTCTCATGCCCCTGCCCCCTCCTAAATGTATGCTCCACGAAGGAGGAGTTGTCTTTTCTGTTAACTGCTGTTTCTCCAGCACCTTATAGTGTCTGAAACATAACAGGCACACAATAAATATTTGTAAAACAAATGAATGGAACTGTCCCTTCTTGTTATTAATGTTTTTGCAAGGAGCCATTTGCTTCACTTTAACATACTGCTTCTAAATAAATAAATACCATCTAGAGGATCAGTTAAAACTTATTAATTAGAATTGTTAAAACTGTAAACTCTGTAAATGAGGACTAAAGGTGACTTTCCATAAAAAAGACCAGTAAATTTTAGAATAAACTTTAGAATAAAATTCCTTTTGTTTTGGACAGATATTCTGGTCTCTGTAAAGATTTGTGGTTTTATTGATGGTTCTCAGTCAGGCTCTAAATCAGAAGGTGGCAAACTACTGACTGCCTGTTTGCAAATCAAGTTTTATTGGCACTCAGTCACGTCCTTATGTTTATGTATTGCCCATAACTACTTTAGAGCTTAAAGAGGAGAGTTGAGTAGTTGAGTAGTATGGGGGTGCTGTTCAGAGTACGCCAGGTGTTCAAGGCCAATTTGCCACACACATGTGCAAAAGCAAGGACACAGCAGTTTCACTGCATGCACTGCGCAGGTGTACCTTTCTATAATCCAAATACTTATATCACTATTTGGCAAGAAGCCTCTTTTGTTTGAGCTTGTACATAAGTTGCCACTGATCAGCCAGTTTTGGCTGCTTTCTTCGTAATAAAGCATGTTCCATTTGCCTGGTGTTACCTGTGTGTTTTTCCAATTCCCTGCACCCAGAAGGGTCAAGTCCCTGGCTGAGGAGCTTGCCCACACAAGTAGCCATGGAGACCACGTGGACTTCTAATTTAAAATACTACCTACCCTTTAAGAAAAGTTTGCTAATGTCTGTTCTAGATAATTTCAGTTTACAGATAAGGGACCTCCACATTAACAAAGCACATTCACAAAACTAGATTTAGCTTTCTTTAAAAGGCCAAAACAACTTTTTAAAATATACTCAATAGCTAAAATAAGCAGAAAAACCACTAAAAAATGTCCTTTCAAAAAGTACTATTTTTCATGACACATTAAGGCAGGCAAAGGGAACTAGAAATATGCCTATAGGACATCTGCATTCTAAGAACTCCTAGAACTATAAAAAATTAGTGACAAGTCTTATTCCTATCACAAGTTGTATTCAATACATAAAATTTCATTTATTGAAATTTCTGACACAAAATTTTAAATAGAAACTTTAAAAAATTTATTAGTACCTCATAATATTTCCTAACATAAAAAAAAAACCAAGACTTATTTTAACAAGAATAAATGTCTACCATTAAAAAGGACAAATGTTTTCCAAAGAGGAAATTTTAAATGTATAAAAACATGTGTAAAACTTTATTAATATTAGTATAAAATTAAGAAAACATTGACAAAGATGAATTCAACAACTTAAAGACTGATATGTCGAATGGCCAGCATTCTCAGTGGTTAGAGCATCAGCATGCACAGCAGAGGTGGTGGGTTCGATTCCTGGTCAAGGGCACATATCTGGGTTGTAGGTCTAATCCCCACCCCCGGGTCAGGGTGCCTATGGGAGGCAACCAATTGATGTGTCTCTGTCACACCATTGTTTCTCTCTCTCCCTCCTCGCTCTCTCCCCCGCTCCCTTCCACTCTCTAAAATCAATGGAAAAATTATCCTCACTCCTTGGGTGAAGTTTAAAAAAAAAAATCTAGAAAGATGCACAGACAAGAATTTTTATTGAAGTGTTGTTTATAAGAATGGGAAAACTGCAAGTATCACAGATGTCCAAGTAGTTACCACTAGAAGATCAGATAAACTATTATATCTTAAGGAAATGCAATATGGACAAAATTAATTGATCTACATTATTATTCTGAAGAAGTGTCTATAATATTTCAGCAAGTAGATTATTAAGAATTACAAAAAATATCATCACAATTGTGTAAAATTACAACATACAGGGTATGTGAGGGAGGGGCGCTCTGCATGTATTTGAGCACATACAAAATGTCTAGATAAAACAACATTAAAAAAACAGGATAATCGTGGTTACTGCTTGGTGGTGATATGAAAGGTGTTCATTATTTTTACATTTTGTTTTTCCTTTTGTTATTATTAAAACTAGAAGCCCAGTGCACGAAATTCGTGCATTCAGTGGGGGAGGTGGGGGGGGGGGCGCGTTCCTCAGCCTGGCCTGCGCCCTTTCGCAGTCCAGGAGCCCTTGGGGATGTCCAACTAAAGGCTTAGGCCTGCTCCCAGGACTAAGTCTTCAGTCGGACATCCTTAGTGCTGCTGTGGAGGGAGGAGAGGCTCCCATCACCACCACTGTGCTTGCCAGCCATGAGCCTGGCTTCTGGCTGAGTGGTGCTCCTGCTGTGGGGGCAGCTCCTACATTGAGCGTTTGCCCCCTGGTAGTCAGTGAGCATCACAGCGACCAGTTGTACCACTGTTCAGTCGATGTTCATTTAGCCTTTTATTATATAGGACTAGAGGCCCAGTGCATGATTGAATCATGCACATGTAGGGTCCCCTACACGCTTTCGCTTTTGATTGCGGGGGAGCTGGGTGCCTGTCCGCTGGTGCACCAGCGGACAGACACCCAGCTCCCCCGCTTTTGATGGTCCGCGGCGGGACGTGAGCTCGCTGCCCCAGAGGCCCCTTCTGTTCCACAGCACAGCCATGGCGCAGATGCTGAGCTCGCGCTGCCGCTGGCGACGCGAGCTCAGCGTCCCACTGGCCCAATCGGCTACCCCACCCACCCCGAGTCCCGCCCCCTGCGCCTCCCACTGGCCCAGTCGTGGGCGTAGCAGAGTGATGGTAATTTACATATTACCATTTTATTAGGTAGGATGATGCTGTTTTCATTCTCAAGGGAAAGTAATTAATACTTACCCAATTAAAAGAAGAAGTGCACAAATCACAGCAAATCCCAATGTATACTTAAGTGCCGTTTTAATTTGCTAGATGTCAAGGGAGGAAAAGTATACCATTTAGTAAGGTCTTTAAAATATAATAGTCTTACTACAATATAACAGTATTTTTAAATCAAATGTGCATTTATATTCAACTGTGTAAACTTTTCCTTGTTAAAAAAAAAGTCTTAAAATTTAAGGAAAACCAATGTATATACACATCTTAAGCATCTTTGCAAACTACATTAGCTTTTAAAATCTTTTAAAAGCATGTCCCAGCTGGTGTGGCTCAGTGGTTGAGTACTGAGCTATGAACTAGGAGGTCACTGTTTGATTTCCCGTCAGGGCACATGCCTGGGTTGTGGGCTCGACCCCCAGTAGGGGGCATGTAGGAGGGAGCAGATCAATGATTCTCTCTCATCATTGTTTCTATCTCTCTCTCTCTCTCTTTCCCTTCCTCTCTAAAATCAGTAAAAAAAATATTAAATAAATAAAAGCTTGTGAAATGCAGTACACTTAAAGCATAATTAATTCTCCAATGGGTATCTTTAGTAAAATTATTAGAATATTTAATAAAATATTCCCCCAAATAGGGAAAAATAAGAATCTACAATGGCCCTACCCCAATTCACCAAAATAAATTATACTAGTAATTATAATAAATATTTAACATATATGCATGTATGTATACATATATGTATACATTATACATAAAGCATGTAATATTAGTATAAAATATAAAAACATATATAAACAGAAAACATATATCATACCAGAACTGTGCTAAACACTTAAACTCATTTCATTCTCAAAACAACCCTAAGATAGATATTCTCATTCCTACTTTAGAGATAAATAAGCTGAGGCCCAGAAAGGTTAAATAATTTGCCATAAGTCATATAGGTGGTAAGTGATTAAAAAGAACCTGAAACCAGGAACTCAGGTCTTTAAAGTCTGTTTTACTTGGTGCCCACGATGTCATCCAAATATAAAGAAAAACACAAAGCTGAATCTAATTCTAAATATGGAAGAAAAGTTCATCTTAAAGAAAAAGTTAAATCAGTGAGAAAAAACTATTTGTCTCTCAGTCTACTGAAGTCTCTAAAAATGACCTTTTAAAAGTTAAATGCATGCTTCATATGATAAATTCTTGTTCTCAAAGGAGTTAAGATAGTCCTGAGGGTAAAAATATAAAAAGGAAGATCTTAAGATCAAGCAAAGGGCTGGAGGAGATGCACTTTAGAAAAGTGAATTGAGAAAGCTTATGTCTCATTAATTTTTAACAATAAATTTGTATCCGGCCACTTTACCTTACATACATTGGGTTTTCAAATAGAGAGTTATATAGTATCTGCAAATAATAATTTTGACCTTCTTTATAAATAGTTAAACATCTTGTTTACTACTTCTAACAAATTACACTGATTACCACTCTGGGAATCATATAAAATATTGTTGATGTGCTTAATTCCTGATCTTAATGCAAATGCTTTAGGTTTTAATAACTATGATTAAGCATAATGTTGGCTTTTGAGTCAATAATATATTTGTTTTTACACTTAAATACAAAACATAAACACAGTATAAAACAAATTCCTGTAACTCAATAAAAAGACAAAAGACATTTATTCTTTTTATGCTACTTTTCCCCCTTAAATCAGAAATAAAATGTTCATTTTTGGCAAATACCTTTCCACATACAATTTCTTCTTTGACCTATTAAATAATCACATATTAATAGATGTGCTGATGAAAAATCACCCATACAAACTAGAGATGGATCCAAATCATTTATACTTTGTTAATGTATTTTTAAGATACCCTTGCATTCAATTTGCTAATATTTAGTTAAGGTATTTATACCAATCCTTAAGAGATACTGGTTTGCAGTTTTGGACATGCACATGTAGTATATCTATCAGGGTTTTATACAGTGTTATCCTGGATTAGTAAGAACAGTCTGCAAGTGTTCCTTTGTGCCCTGGAACAGGGGTCAGCAAACTACATCTTGTGGGCCACATGTAGCCCACCTCCTATCCTATGTAATAAAAGCCCAGTGACTGAAATGGTGGAACGACTAGAATGACCAGAGACCAGAACAACCATGGCCACTGACCCCCCCCCCCCCCCGGCCAGGGAGTGGTTAGGGGCGATGAGGTAGGCAGGCGAGTGGTTAGGGGTGATCAGGCAGGCAGGCAAGTGGTTAAGGGCGATCAGGCAGGCAGGCAGAGTGGTTAGGAATGATTAGGCAGGTAGGCGAGTGGTTAGGGCGGGATCGGGCCTAAACCGGCAGTCAGATATCCCCTGAAAGGTCCTGAATTGCGAGAGGGTGCAGGCCAGAAGGAGGGCCCCTGCCCCCTGTGCATGAATTTCATGCACCGAGGCTCTAGTTTTACTAGACTACATCATGCTCTTTAAGTACCATCTCTGACTACTTTCACACTACAACAGCAGAGTTGAGTAGTTCAGACAGAGTCTATATGGCCCTCAAAGACTGAAATACTTACTACCTGGCCTTTTACAGAAAAGTTTGTTGATGTCTGCTCTAGAATAGTCACAAGTCACATGTAGCTATCAAGCACTTGAAATATGGCTCGTTCAAACTGGAATTTTGTTCTAAGTGTAAAATGTACTACTCTAAATTTAAAATAGTGTAATAAAAAGGGGGGGGAGAAGGGAGTGTGGGGGGAAGAGAGCACAAAGAGGGGATAAAAGGTGACAGAAAAAATTAAAAATCTGAAGAAAAAATAAAATAATGTGAAAAAAGTAATATCTCAATATGTTTTGACTCTATCTGAAATGATAATACTTAGAACATATGACATTAAATATAATGTATCATTAAAATAATCTCAACTGTTCCTTTGTACTTAATTTAATGTGGCTAGCTACTAGAAAATTTCAAACTTCACATGTGGCTCCCAATGTATTTCTATTAGACAACAATGCTGTAGAATAAATTCAGTCATGTCATTTTTTGAAAAAGAAGGAAATAATCATTCAGCCCCCCTACAATGATACTTACTGTGCATTTACTAGTATCATCATCATCCTTTTCCTCATAGTAGAAGTAGACAAAAGGGATCCAGAGGAACACACAGAATAATATAACAGAATATAAGGCTGTGAAAAGAAATAATAAACTGAGTTCTACTAAAACATATGAACTTAAAATTACATATATATATATGTGTGTGTGTGTATATATATATACATATATATATAAAATATATAGCATAACTCTATGTATATATGTAAAAGTTCAAATCAGCCTTTTCTGACCCCTGTCCCAAGAAATCAATAACACTATTAGATAACAAAACATAATTCAAGTAAAACTATGGAGCAATTTTTAACAATAAAATCACAATAATTCTGCCAACAACACTTGTGGCAGCTAACATCTTACTCTTATTATGTATTCAACAACACAGTGCTAAGAATTTCTTGTGAGCCATCTATCTCATTTAAATGAACTTCAACTTTTATATTCCTTCCAACTTAAAATCAAGTACAGTTGACACAACTGTTACAGTTGCCAGTCACTCAAGTTAAAGAAACATCTATAATCATATGTCATTTTGATACAAATAATTTCCCAAATTTAAATTTTAAATATGCAGTGTTGTAAAACTGATCTTACACAAATCAAGATATAGAAAAGAAGTACAACAGAACAGTAAAATTAGATTCAAAGTTAACTACTATTACTATTTATCTGTTTTAAAGTAATGTTAGATTTGAGATATTTTCAACCAGTAGCAAATCAAATTATTTATTTTAATTCATATGCAACTTAAAATTTGAACAGCCAAACAGAATATATCCTATATAATGAGAGGAATATGCTTATTATCCGTTACGCCCTAAGGTGTAACAACCAACCCTGTAATGACCTGATCATGAATCTACAGGAGGGTGGGGCAGCAAACTACAAGCAGGTGGCCGAGAGCTACAGGAAGGGGCAGGGCAGCAAGCTATGAAGGGGGGGGCGAAATGAGGGGGGTGGGGTGAGCTACAGGAGGGCGGCAGCAACCTACTGGTGCACAAATTTGTGCGCAGGGCTACTAGTTTAATAATAAAAACTACACAAACAACTTTTTGAGACTTAACAAGCCTAAGAAATTTGCTTTTCAAATCTTACGTAGATTTAAATTTATCTGCATATACATAAGTTCATGGAAAATAATAACAACAATCTATACTTGTAATAGCCTAGCTGGTCGTCATGCCCTCATGCATCACACCCTAACATCGTCACAAGATGGCCTCAAGAGATGGCCGCACGCACAGTGGAGGCGGGGCCCAGTGGAGGAGGTGGGTTGTGGCAGGGAAGGGCAGTTGTGGGTGATCAGGCTGACAGGGGAGGACTGTTGGGAGCGATCAGGCTGGCAGGGGAGAGCAGTTGTGGGTGAGCAGGCCGGCAGGGGAGGGCAGTTGTGGGCAATCAGGCTGGCAGGGGAGGGCAGTTGGGGGTGATCAGGCCAGCAGGGGAGGGCAGCTGGGGGCGATCAGGCCAACAGGGAAGCAGTTAGGCATCAATCAGGCTGGCAGGGGAGCAGTTAGGGGGAAATAAGGTTGGCAGGCAGAAGCGATTAGGGGCAATCAGGCAGGCAGGCAGGCAGGCAGGCAGGCAAGCAGTTAGGAGCCAGCGGTCCCGGATTGGAAGAGGGATGTCCAAATGTGGCGAGATTGGGCCTAAACCAGCAGTCAGACATCCCCCCAAGGGGTCCCAGATTGAAGAGGGTGCAGGCCAGGCTGAGAAACACCCCCCCATGCACGAATTTTGTGCACCAGGCCTCATCACTCCCTCATGCCGTGATACCCTCACGCTGTCACAATCCCACAATCTATCACCAGGAGGCTGCGTGTGCAGAGGGTGCACGCGGGTGGGCAGGGACTTGACGCTACATGCGTGGCGCGGAGGTGCACACACCATGGACGAGGCGTGTCTGGCCAGGCCTGGGTGTCCTGCGGCCCCGCGCGGAGTGGAGGAAGCAGGGTCTGGCGGCTCGGAAGCGGGACCCCCGGCTCTGGCCTACGTCTTTGGGGCAATCCACCGAGGGGCCCTGGATGGGTGGGCGGGGCCTACCTCTTTGGGGCAATTGATCGCAGGGCTCCTGCACTGTGAGAAGGCCCAGGCGAGGCTGGGTACCCCCCACCGGAGTGCACGAATTTCATGCACCGGGTCTCTAGCATAATTATATAAAGCAAATATAGGATGATAATCATTAGACTCCTTTGTAAAAGAAAGCATTTGTTAGAAATGTATACAAAATTCTCAATTACTTATTCTGAAGGTATCATTATACGAGTTATAGAATTTTTAAACATGATCTTAATACTTGCTAGCACTACCTCATTTATCTGGAGGCCACTTTTGAAACAGCCCCACTAAATGCAACATAGCTAAAATACTCAGTGCAAACAGAGCCCTAAATAACCAACAGAAAGGTAAGAATTAATTTATACTGATCAGAAAATGACTGCCAGCATAATGAATTTTGGCACTACAAATATTGAGTGAAATGTATGCAGTCTTCAATGTTATGAAAAACTAATAAAGACAGTAAATCATTAAGGGTAATGAATACTGGTATTTCTACTACAGATCAGGGAGTAGTTAGTATTAACATTTCTATTACAAATCTAAGAGCCAACAGAAATAAACATATATTCAAAAGCATAAACAAAATAAGTATTCTAAAAGCTTTGAAAAATTAAACATAAAAGAAACAGGGCTATAAGTCACTCTAAATACCATACCGCTATTATGATTAAAATAAGAAATTTATATAGAATAGGAAAAATCCTGAATTAGCATAGCAGAGTTTGTGAGATGATTGCCACATGCCAAAAGTTTTGATAAAAAGATACATTAAGGTTAGGATTCAAGGTCAGTATGTCACTTGTCTCTAGTACTTGGTGGCCTTGCCCTTTAGCCAGCCAGAGTGCCTAATGACTATTTCATAAATATTCCTAGTATTCCTGAACTTGTGGGATAAATGATCTTATAACTGCATAAGTTACTATCATATTCAATAAGTATAACAGGGTATAAAATTCTATCCTACTAGCTATATATATAAAAGGCTAAGCAACCGTCTGACTATCCAACCAGCCAGCAGGTATGACACACACTGACCACCAGGGAGCAAACGCTCAACACAGGAGCTGCCGAGCTGCGGTGACTTGGCAGCGGTGGTTCTCAGGTAACGTATCCCGGAACCAGAGAGGAGAGAGCTCAATTCCAGGGTGCGTCATCTGAGAACTGCCCTCTCGCAATCTGGGACCCCTCGGGGTATGTCGGAGTGCTGGTTTCGGCCCGATCCCTGCAGGCCAGGCCGAGGGACCCCACCTGCTGGAGGGACCCTGCTCATTCCTCAGACACCCTTTGAGCCGTGGTGCCACCCCATGTTCAGCCTGCCGGGGAAGGATTGCAGGAGGTTGGCTCCAGGGCATGTCTGTCCCTCTCGCCCAGTCCCGCCCCACTGGCCACCTTCTAATTAATTTCCTTTCAATGTGCACAAATCCATGCACCAGGGCACTAGTGTATTAGGAGCAAATAGTCAGAAAAAGATGATTTCTAGAAATCAACACTGGAGGTCATGGGGAACACACACTATTCTAAGAGACTATATTATCCCCTCAGCAGTCTGTGACTCAAAATAGGTGTGGAACAACTGCTCTAAATCTTTGTTTCCCTGATACCACATTCTAAGCTATCTTCTGGTTATCTGACTATTCTTCCTAAGTGTCCTTTTAAAGACTTCTGTTTTTAACCCTTTAACTGGTAAATATTATACTGTAAAGACAGTATTAAGTTAATATTTTTGCATGTTTCAGATCAGTTCTAATGTCAAGTTGGGCTTATATATCTGTAAGTGAAAAAAGTGCTGCTACCACTATCATGAAACATAGAAAGTGCTTCTTTTCAAGTTCTACTTCAAACTAAGAGGTATTTTCAAAGGAAAATTATTCTTAACTCCAACAGTGATAATACTCTCATATCCTGAAATCTTTATAAAGTATGCTTGCTTGTAAATGTTTTTGTTAAAAGATTGCTACTAGCAAGTAAAAGATAAACAGACTATTTGGTTTAATAGTTCCACTAACATCAAAGAAAACACATTAAGAAAAAAATTTAAAACCTCATGTCCACTAGACATTGGCAAAATTTAAACTCATGGGAGCATTTGAGCTCTGGCTCCCAGGATATGTGGTCAGTTTGGCTTAAATAAACTCTTATGAAAATTCTCTAAAAAAAACCCACAAATTAAACTCATAAAACAAGTTCTTTTTCAAAACAATTTTTCAAGAACTAGCCTAAACAAGTGAACAGAGAGCCATGGACAAAGGCCATGGACAAAAACTGTGGCAAAGAATGCATGGTAATTCTTGTGACTTTTTAAATGTACACAAAACAAACAACCTACCTTTTAAGAACTGTTTATCATTAAATTATAACTCACATGAAAATTAACTTGGATAAATTAGGCTTTTGACTTTTTATACACTCTTTATTCCTCCCAACTACCAATGAAAACAGAGACAAAGAATAACTTAGTCAATATTGTGATAGGATAATTAATTATTACAAAGCTTTTTGTTTTAGAGGGTCAAAGTATAAAGATATTTTGGGAACTCTAAAAGCCTTCTAAAATTATCTTATTTACTCAGCTGAAGAAACACGGCGTCAAGATTGCTAAAGGCATATCCAATACCCATTTTCCTTTCAGTTGGCATTCCCCTTTTGGTCCTTCCCCCTTCTTCCTGCATCCTGCCTGTAATGGATACATGACAACTTAAACTCCATACACCTTTTTGGATTCTGTAGTGACCTTAAGATGGAAAGCGTGTACTAAGGATAGAAAGCTGAGGAGAAATGAGCTTAGGATCTTCATGATGCCATGATGCTGCCATACCAGCCCTGGATAGCCCGTCTCCAGACTTATTTTAAGTGAAACTAAAAAAACCACTATACTATTTAAGCCATGTATTTCCAATTTGTTAATAGCAGCCAGGAATAATTCCTGAAATAGAATTTGGTACAAGAAATGGGGGAACCCAAACACTCCTCCTGAGCTATCCTGAGCCCTTGGTGGTCCTGCCTATGAGGAGTGTAATAGATCTCAATTTTTTGCCTCTAAACATGGTACATGAGAAAGAATCAATCCCCTGGTTTCAAGATACACTCCTCCTTTTCTTTACTGTGTAGCAGCAACCCTACTTGCCTTAATAATCAACTAGTACTGTTCATTCAATGACAAAAAGGAGACAAAAATGGTCACACTCTTAATACACTATAAAGTAGGTACTACACGATTGCCATTTCACAGGTGGAGAAATCACAGAGAAGTTAAATACCTTTAACTTCTCAAATTAAACACTAGAAGGTTGTAAACCTTAAATTCAAAATACATAGTAAAGACTTCAGGTACAATTTTTGATCAATCAGCCAATAGGGAGTGAGGAGAAACTTGAATGCTCAAAAGGCCTGGCATAGAAATAAATATGCATACACTTTGCCACACACTCCTATTTTCACTGAATAATTATTTAATAGAAAAAAGTAAGAACTTAAACATATAATCATCTGGGATTGTTTGAATAGAAGTATCCATACAATGGAAAACAATGCAGTAAAGTGAATAACCCAATTGATCATCAATATTAAAATGGATAAACAAACCATGGTATGTTTTAGTACCATGAGATATTATACAGCAATGAGAACTAACTTTCACCTGCAACAACACAAGAGGAATTTCAGATATAATGCTGAGCACTAAAGAGGCCAAACAGAAAACAATACATACTATGTGATTCTATATGTTATCTACACAAGAATTAATAGCCCTAGAATTGGTGTCAAGAGGAGAAAGAGTGTCTAGGAGGAAGTAATAGGACAACTACAGAAGAACTGAACACAACAGCCTTGAATAATTCCCACTTATGGTTTGGGTCCTCCTCATTTCTACAACCCCTGCATTCAAGCAAAATCAAAATAAGAAGTTGGGAAAAAATATTAGTTAAAAAAAAATTCACTTAAAAGCAATTAAAAGAAAGACAGTGAAAGAATTAAAACTAAAAATGGTTAGAGAAAATGTTAGAATAAAGTAAATATATATGATAAGTTACAATAAAAGGTAAGAATCTAAAGGTTAGAATAATTTTGAAACAAAAATAGAACTAAGAGCCTGGCCCATGTGGCTCAGTGATTAAGTGCTGACCATGTGGCTCAGTGGTTAAGTACTGACCTATGAACCTGCAGGTCATAGTTGGCTCAGTGGTTGAGCGTCGACCCATGAACCAGGAGGTCATGGTTCAATTCCAGGTCAGGGCACATGCCTGGGTTGTGGGCTCCATTCCCAGTGTGGGGTGTGCAAGAGGCAGCCGGTTGATGATTCTCTCATCACTGATGTTTCTATTTCTCTTTCCTCCCTTCCTCTCTCTGAAATCAATAAAAACATATTAAAAAAAAAAAAAAGGTTCTCAAAAAATGTAGTTTCCAGACCTTGGATTAGCAGAGATCCTTTCAGGGTATTCATAACATGAAAATTATTTTCATAATAACATTAAGATATTGTTTGCCTTTCCACTAGCAGCTATTATATTCTTCACCATGAAGTATTCACCAGCAGGATCACTTTTATTCAGGAAAAGTCCCTCTGAAGTAGTAATAATTCTATTAGATGTCCACCTTTGAGTACACAACTCTTTTTTTTTTAAATATATTTTATTGATTTTTTACAGAGAGGAAGGGAGAGGGATAGAGAGTTAGAAACATCAATGAGAAACATCGATCAGCTGCCTCCTGCACATACTGGGGGATGTGCCTGCAACCAAGGTACATGCCCTTGACCAGAATCGAACCTGGGACCCTTCAGTCCGTAGGTCGACACTCTATCCACTGAGCCAAACCAGTTAGGGCAAGTACACAACTCTTTAACTTTGGGTGAAGAGAACTCCATAGAAAGCATACTTGTGAGAAGCACTTGTGCAGTTTCAGTTGTGAATTACTAGTCTTTTTTTTTTTTTCAAACACCATTTTCACTTAAAAAAAGAACAGACAGACAAGCAACTGTTATCCAGACTTGAATATTGGGCCAATTTTCTAAAAGATGAATAAAGTGAGCCTGTCACTTCAAAGAAAATAAGTGAGAGTACTTTTGCCAATGCTAAACCTGAATTTCCAAGAGAAAATTAGAATTTTCAGAAAACTTGAATCCACCCATCTGGAGCCTGACATCTTTCCAATATATACATATTTTTTATAAGAACAGCGGGGATATTAATGAAATGCAAGAGTAAATCAGAATCTCTCTGGATGTAACCTAGCACTAGTATTGTTTAAAAGGTCCTTAGATGATTTTTGAAATTGCCTTGGGGGTTCAGTGCTGCTAAGCATTCCCACAGGTAACATCCTCAGCACTACTGATTAAAACATAGCTCATTTAATGACAAGCAGCTCCAGCTTAGGCAATAATATCCACTTTGGACTATGCCACTCACTAATAAGCTGATCTTTAACATCTCGAAATATTATCGAATTAAATCTTCCTGCTTTGACTCTATGGTCTTCAAGAAATCTTCTATTCAAATTTCTTTCCTAGAGCAGTGTCTCATCTATTGTATCCCAAGGTAGTTATCCCAAGTTCTAAAGAGAATCAAACCCAAATCCCTAAGTCATCTACTGTTTATAAAGATTAATTTAGCTATAACGCATTTAAGATTGCACACTACCCTTAGGAGGACTGAGAAAAACACTCACTAAAATAATTTCCTATAGGCTTAATTCTCTCCATGAAACCAACAAGGCTGCATGAATTAACATTCCAGTTTAGAAGTATTTATTAGAAATCTTTGTAACCTTGACTAAGCCTCTAGGTTCAATAAGATATGCTTTATGAACCTGAATACACTGAGATAAAAATTGGCTTATTTTGTCACGTGCTCTACAGCATAAATACACTTTAATGTCACATAGGAGACAGGTCCCTTCCCCCAAATTTGTTTTTGAAGATGCAATTTATGTCCTTCCAATAAATTTGTATTAAAAAGGCAACATTTCATTTAACATAGCACCTTTTCAAGTTTTAACAGGTCAAATTTAAATTTTATCATATATATTTAATGTATTCATCAGAAAAATAAATTCTATATTAAAATACAATAAAAACATTTCTAAACTCTATACCAAAAGAATAGAATTTCATGGGTCCTATAGATTTTAAATCAAGGGAAAAGGCAAAGGTTATAACCAAAGCAGCTAAATTAGCACTTTGTACGCCATAAGTGTCTATAGATGCTTTAAAAAATCATTTTTCGTGAGAATTTTCAACTGAAAATATTCAAGAACAGCCAAATTGTAATATATCTTTATAATATTTATTAGAGACCCGATGCACATGAAAATTCATGCACTGGGGGGAGGAGGGGTCCCTCGGCCCGGCCTGCCCCATCTCACAGTCCAGGAGCCCTCAGGGGCAGGAGGCGACCCGGCGGTCAGGGGAAGGCGATGACCCCATCACACTACTGCTGCTGCCACTGCCAGCAGCACAATCTTCGGCCGGCCCTGGTTACCTGAGCCTCGGGTGGCCCTGGGCAGCTGGGGGGCCGAGGGGACTGGGGGACTCTGGAGGCAGGCACCCCAGCGGGGCTGAGGGTACTGGGCGCCACCATCTTTGAGGGCATGGCAGTCAATCAGCATATTCCCTCATTGGCTGTGGGCGCAGCCATCTTTGTGACAGTGTGAGGGTTAATTAGCATATTCCCTCTTTATTAGATAGAATTGCAAATTGATTTTTTTTAATTAAATTGAAAATATCATGGGGTGGGGGGATGGTTTCTGTTTTGGACGTGTGGCAGTTAACAGGTTAAGATCCAATAAAATCTTTTACAAAAACTTCTACAGATGTTTTTTTCAGTATCCAATTTAATGTCCTACTGAAATCTTATTCAACATCTTGATTTAGTGCTAAAAAAAAAGCATCCCTTTCCTAACTCAGCACTTATACATTTTTATAAAAGCTCCAGTTGAATCTAATGTTTATTAAAAGAAAAAAATTTGTAAACATTTAGGTGGCTATTATAAAGCTTTTATAATCCAAAATTAGGGAAGGAAGAGGAAGGAAGTGAGGGAGAAAAGGATCAATAACCATAATCCCCTGGATTAAACTGGCTCAGTAAAGTTGATGCTACAAATTCCCCAGAGAGAACACTCTACTAGTGTCAATATTTTTTTTAAATTGCTAGGAAACTGAGAACTTTTAAATCAAGAGTGCAAGTGTGACACTGTTAGTGGTAACAAAGGAAGAGACCTGAGATTTAAAGTAATTTGACTGAACCTCCACAAAGAAATGCTGCAAATGAACCTATAGCAAAGCAGGTAAAAGAAGTTTAAGGATTATAAGAATGGATGCTACATTACTTATTCCAGCTGTCAAACAGTAATCTCAAATGTGATGTCAAAATAAAAGTTTATATGTAGTTTTATTCTGTACTTTGGTTAGTAGCCCAGATATAGGAAACAAAACTGAAAGATACTTACTATAGTAACCATATAATACAGTGTCCTCAATCTGTCTGCTGACATTAGCATTAGCCCAGTCCTAGGACAAAAAGGAAACAGAAATATTAATTTAACATACATTTGTTTAACAGTTATAATTAAGTTTTACCATGACAGAATATCACTCATAAATGTATCAACTCAAACAGGTATGGTTGGTACCTTCAAGAAGTGATAGACAAGTAAATGCTGAGACAGGAGATAACATAGCTCTAGGGAAACACATAGAAACAGGAGGCACCTAACTAAGACTGAAGTTCAGGGATGGTGTCCCAAAATAACTAAACTGAGACCTAAAGGAAGAGAGGTCATTCTTGGGGGTGGGGAGGGGCAGTAGGGAGGAGGGAAGAAAGGAACATACATGGAGAATTTAAAAAAAACTGCAAAACGCTAAACAAAGACTCACCAGAGCTTTTGGAAAAGTAAGAGAAAGCAGGTAGAGTGAAGGAGAAGAACAGGTTTGAAGGACTAGTGAATCATGAACATGCCAAATATTTTGAACTTTGTCCTAAGAGCGTAGAAAAATAGTGATGAATTTTTATATAGAGTGACAAATATGATTTGTATTTTAGAAAGCTATATGAATATATAGATATTCTAGAGGCCAGGTGCACAATATTCGTGCACGGGGGGGGGGGGGGTGTCCCTCAGCCCAGACTGCACCCTCTCCAATCTGGGACCCCTCAAGGGATGTCCGACTGCCCATTTAGGCCCGATCCTGGTAGGACATCCAGGATTGGGCCTAAATGGGCAGTCGGACATCCCTCCCACAATCCAGGACTGCTGGCTCCCAACTGCTCGCCTGCCTGCCTTCCTGATTGCCCCTAACCGCTTCTGCCTGCCAGCCTGATCACCCCCTAACCACTCCCCTGCCAGCCTGACTGATGCCTAACTGCTCCCCTGCCAGCCTGTTTGCCCCTAACTGCCCTTCCCTGCAGGCCCGGTCGCCCCCAACTTCCCTCCTCTGCCGGCCTGGTCACCCCTAACTGCCCTCCCCTGCAGGCTTGATCACCCCCAACTGCCCTCCCTTGCAGGCCTGGTCCCTCCCAACTGCCCTCCCCTGCTGGCCATCTTGTGGTGGTCATCTTGTGTCCACATGGGGGCAGACATCTTGTGTGTTGGAGTGGTCAATTTGCATATTACTCTTTTATTAGATAGGATAGAGGCCTGTTGCACAGGTGGGGGCCAGCTGGTTTGCCCTGAAGGGTGTCCCGGATTAGGGTGGAGGTTCCCTTGGGGTGTGCGGAGGCCTGGGAGAGGGGCCTGTGGTCGTTTGCAGGCCGGCCACACCCCCCGGTGACACAAGCAGAGGCCCTAGTATCTGGGATTTATTTATCTTCTATAATTTAAACTTTGTAGGCTTGAATGGAGGCCTGGGCCTGCCAGGGTGTGCGGAAAGCTTGGCTTCCTCCATTACCGGGGAAACCCAAGCCTCCTGCTCGCTCCGTGGCCGCAGCATTCTTGGTTGGGTTAATTTGCATACTCGCTCCTGATTGGCTGGTGGGCGTGGCTTGTGGGTGTAGCAGAGTGATGTTAATTTGCATATTACTCTTTTATTAGATAGGATACACTGAGTGGCCAGATTATTATGATCTCAGAACGCATAATAATCTGGCCACTCAGTGTGTGTGTGTGTGTGTGTGTGTGTGTGTGTGTTAGTGGCCCGGTACACGAAATTCATGCAAGGGGGGTGGGGTTCTGTTCCTCAGCCCGGCCTGGACCCTCTCCAATCTGGGACCCCTCGAAGGATGTCCTACTGCCGGTTTACAGGGATTGGGCCTAAACCGGCAGTCGGACATCCCTCTTAACCCTTTGCACTCGCTTGCTTTTTTCTCGATTCCTTTATTCTAATGCTAACCGTGTTGAGTCACACTCGACATCCGAGTGCAAAAGGTTAAAATCCAGGACTGCTGGCTCCAGCCACTCACCTGCCTGCCTGCCTGCCTGATTGCCCCTAACCACTCTGCCTGCTGGCCTGCTCGCCCCCAACTGCCCCCCGCCGCCAGCCTGCTTGCCCCCAAATGCCCCCACCACCAGCCTGATCACCCCCACTGCCCCCCATGCCAGCCTGCTTACCCTCAACTGCCCCCCTTGCTGGCCTGCTCGCCCCCACCTTCCCTCTCCACTAGCTTGCTCGCCCCCAACTGCCCCCCTGCTGGCCTGCTCACTCCAAACTGCCTCCCCACCGCTGTCCTGATCACCTCCAACTGACCCCCACTGACGGCCTGCTCACCCCCAACTGGTCCCCCTGCTGGTCTGCTTACCCACAATGGCCCCGCCCCCCACCAGCCTGATCACCCACAACTGCCGTCCCATCCTGGCCTGATCACCCCATGGCGACCCAAGCTCCCAGCCCCTCCTTTTTTTCTTTTATTTATTTTTTTTCCAGCACCTCCTTGAGCGGAGGCCAGGGCTGGCTGGAAGCAAGTATCTGGGATTTATTTATCTTCTATAATTGAAACTTTGTAGCCTTGAGCAGAGGCCAATTAAAAAGATCTAAAGAAATGGAAAGTCACATGTTCCCACACGAAAAGATTATAAATATTAAATCCCTCCCAATTAATCCATACAACTATGTAATGCCAATCAAAATACCAAATAGTGGGGGGGGGAGGGAGGGGGGAAGGGGGCTTGACATGCTGACTCTAAAAGTCATCTGAAAAACACAAGCAAGAGATGGGTAATTTTTTTTTTAATAACACCAACAATGAAGAATTTACCCAGTTACTAAACTTTATTAAAAAAACTTAAAAATCTATTATTATAGTAACCTTTCACTTACCCAAGTGGCAAATTTAAAACATTAATAATATCCAATAATGGCAAATGTGGAGGAAAAGCCATCTCCTACATAGTAATAGTAAGGAAAATAGTCTATAACCTAGATTCACATAAATCAGGACAGCTATAAGTACATAGATATGTTTTAAGATGAGTAGTACTATCCAATGAATGACATGAAGATCTCTTACTGGGTTGCCTGGCAACAAGGTGCCCAAAGGGGCCTCCCCTTCCCACACAGTAGGAGGAGCTGCACCCAATTTCAATTATGGGACAAAGGGGCCCAAAGTTTCTAGGGTTCAGCAACTGGAATGTCCTAGTGCCCCATGAACAATGTACATCTAAGCTCACACTTCTTGGAACCCAAGTCCACACTGTCTATTTACCTGCAAAGCCACTCTTCTACTTGGCCTATAGAAAAGGCAGAGGCACCTGCTGAGATGTATGCACTTTGAGAAAGCTTGCCTCTTTGCAGAATGTCAAGTACATAAGCATTTGTTTGCTTACTAATAATTATCCCCGTAAATTCCTGCCTGCACCAAGTAATGTTTATTGATTTTTCACCATAAGACCTTTACCCAACAATATTCAGAGTAACACTGTTTAAAATATTAAAAACAACAACAACAAAACTGAAGACAATCTACATGCCTGGTAAAATGTAATACTGTATATTCATAACATGGGATATCATACAGAGATTAAAAACAATTAAATTTAAATAATCTGGCATAGCTGGACACCCATGAAGTAATTTTTAGTACGGAGAAGCAGAACAAGTTGCAATCAACAGTGTTAACAGTCTTTGTCTAAAAAAGTACTGAAAGAAATATCCATACATATACAGAAAAATGGAAAGTGTAAGTAGTGCTCACCAAATAGGAATGGAAAAGCACTGGGGAGAATTCTATGCAATGATTGAAAATTTTTTCATCCATGATTCAAGTATCTAAATGAATATGTACATAAACAAAGCTTCAGCTCCTAACAGCTGTGTTTCTTTAGTGATTGTTTATACATCAAAACAGAAGTTTTAAAAGATTTCTGAAACTTGAAGTTTTTTTGAAACAGGATAATTACATCTACCCTTACACAAACTCCCTACCAATTTCCAAGACACTCCCATGAGGTATTAACATACCCACTGATAATCTGTTTAAAGCTAAACTTTAAAATTGAGTAAGACCACAACTTCAGAAAAAAAAAATAAGTGTAGAGAGATTGAAGGTAATTTAAAGTCAAAGATTCACTGAAATTTAGTATTTTTTACTCTGCAATGCTCTTTTGTTTAACCAAATCTTGTGCCAAAAAGAAACTAAGTGTTACTGTTACTATTTTAAAGCTAAAACTATGTGTAAAATATACAACATCACTCAAGAACTATTAGTGTATTTGGCTTTTATACACTGTCTTGCATCCAAGGTATCTGATGTACTGTCCAAGGAACTTAGTTTATGAAACCTTCCTTTTTCCACATTTTGAGTACTATGCCCTTGATACATTTTATAAATCACCCTCTCCCAGAGTGGAGACCAAAGGAACTTCAGAGTCATTTAAGACCCAAAGGAATGTGAAACAATCAAGAACTAATACTAAATAGAGAATATTAAAGAATGTCAAAAGAAAGGAAAAGGGAATAAATACCATAGGAAAAAAAGATGTAATGGGTCATATATATAAAATTCCCTTTCCCATTCTTCAGGTGACATTTTGAAACACTTAGTCCAACCCAAAACGACATCTGAATCTCCTTAATTTTACCTGATAACCTCACCTTAGACCAGTGTTCTCACTCCGAGGTGATTTTGTTCCCATGGGACATTTGGCAATGTCTGCAGATATGGGGTTGAGGGAGGTCAATATGCTACTGGCATGTAGTAGGGTGGAGGCAAGGATCTGCTAAACATCTATAACACACAGAAGAGTCCCGCACAACAAGGAATTATCCAGCACAAAATGTCAGTGGTTGAAAAATACTAACTTAGAGATCTATAAAATAACATGAAGCCAAAAGAACTTACTCAACTTACTACCAAATCTAACACCTAGATTCGACCTGTATTCAATAGTTAACTCTTCCTTCTGCTAGGTGTCCATACCATTTACTAGTATAGCCAACATTTCACTGTTAGATACCACCCCCCTAAACTCCTTTGCCTTCTCAAAGACATTGCACCTACAATAATAACCTCTCCACTCTCAAAAAGTTCTCCAACTCTACGGAATACTTAAGTACCCAAACCTTACTAATTTCCATTAAACAAAGAGATCAATCCATTCTCAACCACCACAAATAAAAACACCTCCCCTGGCCTGACTCTACTCTCCTAAAGGACAAAACTCACCAAACATTTGTCAGTATTCCCTATCACTACCTTCTCACCTCCCTGTCCATATTTAGCCCACTCCAACCTGACACCCCCATGCCTCATTGAACTTATTCTTCATGCTCTTTGGTTACCACTGACCAAAGCCAACAGTCACTTTTCTACCTCTCTGATTTCACTTTTCATCATTCGAAAAAGCTTTCATTCTCTCTTCCTGAAAAAAATTCTTCTGATTGTCATAGCCTCCCTCCTCCAATTTTCTTCCTAACTCTTAGGTTACAGCCTTTCCCCTTCAGCTGGCCTATACATAATGAGCACTCTAATCCAGTGGTTGCCAATCGGTGGTCCATGAGGTTCGAAAGGTTGGCTACCGCCGCATGGTCCAATGCCTTCTCTGACTACTCACTCTCCCCAATTACTAGTCAGTCCATAGCTCTAAATAACATCCATATGCTGATGATTTTCCAAATACTTCACTCCAACCCAAAAGTTTCCCTGAAGTTTCAACTCTCTACCTGACACCTCCACTTGAGTATATATAACAGGAACTTGAAGTTAACTTAAACTAAATACAACTCTTTTTTATACATTCATCTGCCCACAGGAATGCATATGCCGTTTGTTGCTTCAGGTTTCCCTATTTCTTTAAGGTATACAAAAACCTAGGCATCAGTGCTTCAATTTTGTTTTTCCTTCACCCTCCATATCTAATTCATTAGCAAATCCAAGCAGTTCTAGCTCCAAAATATATACCAATTTTAATCATTTTTCTCTACTAGCACCACTCAAATCCAATTCACCTTATCTTTTATCTTCATTAAATTCACACTGCAGTTAGAAGAAAACCTAAACTCATTAACATGACTTAAAAGTGATAAGTAATCCGGTCCCCACCTTCTCTTGATCTCAGCTAGTACCAAGCACAAGCCCCAACACCACACTTCACCCAAAAGACCAAACTCATCCAGGCAAAAGGCCTCTTTATCTACTGATCCATTCTCCCTAAAGGCACTCCCTCTGGCTCTTTACTTGACTAGCTTCTCTCATTTAGTTCTCAAGTAACCTCACCAGTCTGGCTTACCTAAGCAATTTGGCCTTCCAATCTTCCTATCTAAATTACCCACATCCATCTGTTATATTTCCACATAGAATTCATCACTATGAAGTTAGCTTGTTTTGCTGTTTACTGTAGGTCTGGTTTTACAGCAGGTAAGCTCCACGAGAGTAGCAGCCTCATTTGTTTGGGTCGTTAATCTCCAGCACCCACATTTATCAGGTACATAGTACAAACTTAATAAATATTAAGTGAATGGATATATGTAGATGTAATAAAAAGTACAAAGTTCTCAAGATACAACTACCACCATCTGAGAGTAGGATTGAAGCATTAGGAGAGAGTTCAATCCTGATACTTAATAGGCCATAACGAGATTAATCACTGGGGAAAGAGAATAAGATATATTTTAGCTATCAAAACATTAAATGGCCCTGGCTGGTGTGGCTCAGTTGATTGGGCGTCATCTTGAGCACAGAAAAGTTGCTGTTTGGATTCCAGGTCAGGGCACATGCCCCGGTTGTGGGTTTTATCCCCAGTGGGAATGTGTACATACAGGAGGCAATCGATCGATGTTTCTCTCTCTCTCTCTCTTTCCCTTCTTCTCTAAAATCAATAAAAACATATCTAAAAAAAATAAAAAACTGGCCGAGACCGGTTTGGTTCAGTGGATAGAGCGTCGGCCTGCGGACTCAGGGGTCCCAGGTTCGATTCTGGTCAGGGGCATGTGCCTTGGTTGCGGGCACATCCCCAGTGGGGGGTGTGCAGGAGGCAGCTGATCGATGTTTCTCTCTCATCGATGTTTCTAACTCTCTATCCCTCTCTCTTCCTCTCTGTAAAAAATCAATAAAATATATTAAAATAAATAAATAAATAAAAAACATTAAATATTATGATACCATATCTTAACTACTAATTTTAATTTTACACAATGTATAAAATAGTATAAAATAAAGAATATTTGTTGACATTACTATCATTTTTTTATTTTCTTTGATTAATATACTTTGTGCAATACTATCCAAAGTTACTGGCCAACTATAAAAGACACTGGAATAGAATACTTACAGCTATTCTTTTTTTTTTTTTTTTGAAAATTCAAGATGAAAACCTATTTCCACAAAATCTAAACAAATCAAATATTATAAATTCAAAATTCAAAATCTCCTCTTCAAATAATAATTATACCAGTGATAATACTCAGCTATAGATACAGCTAAAGATCCTAGTGAACCAAGAGCTCTGGAACCAGTCTGCAGAGCTTTAAATCCTAGCTACAGCACTTAGGAGCTGTAGATAGGTTACGTCACCTCTCCAATCCTCGTTTTCTTGCCCATAAAAACATGGACAATACTAGCTACCTCATACAGTTGTTTGGGAGATTAAAGGCAGTTAATATATGTTAACCATTTAGGACAGACACATAGTAAATGTTCAACAGATATTAGTTCATACAGTATTTGGCACGTACTAAGTGCTCAATTAAATACCTGCTAAATGAATACCTATAGAAAGTAACTGTAATTTTTACAAAAATCAAAATGTATCTAAATCTAACCATAAAAACAGTTTCAAATTATTTAAGCCCAGTTGGCCAAATTCAGGAACTTATTTTGGAACCATCCATTATTGAGGTAACTGGAATAATATTTCATTCAAATATTTAAGTACCTACATGTGTGTTAGACACTGGGCATACAACAATAAGTAAGACCCAGTTCCTGCCACAAAGAAGCTTATACTAACAAGAAACTGAAAGTAATCTGCATAGTAAAAAAGGAACTTAGAAATCTTCCATTCCAAAACCCTTCATTTAAAAATAGGAACAACCTCCTGCCCCACCCACCCCACCCTCCCAGAAAAAAGGAGAAAACTGAAGTTTTGAAAAGTTAACTGATTTGGCCAAAGATACATGCCAGATAGTTAAGAGTCCAAGATTAGAACTCAGGTCTTATAATTCCCAGCCTAGTGGTCTTTTCACTATACCACACTGACTAAAAGTACTCAATATGAAATAAAGATTAAGATTCCGATTTGCCACTAACAAAAGCCCTTCTAAATTGTTTATTTAGTGCATTAATGAAAATCAAGTCAAATAAACTTCAAGCTATGAGAGGCACAAAAATAAAACCTACTACAATTAATACATTTTCAGGTTAACAAAAGACATTCTTCAAATTTGGAGGGTTGTCAAATTAATAGTCTTATGTCACTCAATAGCCTTTTTCTAGTCTTCCATGTTAGTTGTCACATTCTCAGCGCCTATGCTGCATTTTGATTCTCATTTATTCCAGAGACAACAATATACACTGGACTGCTAAACTTAAACACTTAATTGCCAAGAATTTGAAAGGAATAGAATCATATAGTATATTAATTACCTTAAATGTACCATTTTGATTTTTCATGTAGGAAACCAAAAATATATCCACTGGTAGAAGTGCTGATGTGATAAGTGCAATTGCCAGAGAAAAAATTGCCGTTATGGTGGAGACAACTTCACTTTCCCGCTGACTTTGGTATTTACGAACATATATCCAACAGAACGCCAAAATAGCCTAAAATAGAACAAACAAAATGTTTTATTATTGTCCTATGTATTCTCCAAAACTGATTTTAGCATGTGTTTGTTTCCAATGGGAAACTTTATATCAAGTAAAGGTTCTTTTAGATGTGTAAAAAACTTAAGATTGATAATTTTCAAAGCCCATTTCATGGATGCAGTACAACCCCACTTAGGTGCAAAGACACATACAAAGTAAAAGTTAATGATGACAGTGCTCATTTGCCTATATCCTCACAGAACACAGTACAATAATTAATGATTTCACACAATGTCAGTTATAACTAGCTTTGAATACATTTTCCCTATAGAGCTCTCCAACCTAAAGGAGCTATAACTACATGTTCTATCCTACTGGAGCATCACAGAATATAACTTGAATTGAAATTAACTTTTGCCCCATTATGACAGTTCAAGAGTACCATTCAGCTAAAGACTAACTGCCAATAATCACTATGCAACTGATACATTATACAATAACTCAAATTTTAAAGAGCATTAAACAAACAAAAAAAAGTGCACAATGAAAATGGATACATGTGCATTGCAAGGAACTTTCCAGTGAAAAAGTACACTCAGAGAAGTACAGAGGCTGACATCTCTAATCAAGCAGGTATTCTTAATAGTTAGCAATGTCTTTCTACTAATTAACAGAGTAGAGGAATTCAGTCTCCTGATTCTCTAAATTTTAGGTAACATCGGAATCACCTGGAATACTTATTAAAGCACAGGCTGCTCGGCCCCACTTCCCAGAGTTTCAGATTCATGTGGTCTGAAGTGAGGCCAGAAAAACTGCACTTGTAGCAACTTCCCAGGTGAGGCTGTGCTGGTCCAGAGATTACATTTTGAGGACTTCTGCTCTATTCAATTATATGAGACTAGTGTCCTGGTGCATGAATTTGTGCATATTGAAAGGAAATTAATTAGAAGAAATATTTTAATATCGCTATTCGCCCTTTCTCTGTAATAGAAGTATCAGAGATGAAAGAAAATTAGTATAATGCACATAAATATAATATATAAATAAAAAACAGTAACATGATATAACAACAAATATTTTCCATGAAACTTTTACTGTCAGAATCTCCATTTATCATTAATTTTTTTTAAATATGCTGGGTATTCTGGAAAATTCATATCATTGGGACAAACTTTGCCTTTGCTACAACATCAAGTAAATTTTCCATCAGATAGTTTTTCACCGGAGAAATTTAGGGATAAGCAAAATTGACATGTAACAGTCATTCCACCACAACTTGTGTTCAATAATTGCAATCCTCAGTTACCTCATTTTGGCTATGAAGGCAGTTCCTACCAGTATTGGTAGTACTTGTCGATAAGTGTTCTTCAGACATATTCTGGCGACAATTTCGGCTTCAGAATGTCAACAAAAAAACGTGACATCATTACCTGGCACCCACAGCCACCATTTGTGGGCTGGGCTGAGCTGTGGGCCGCATTTTGTGCCACGGCAGCATCAGCTGCAATTTGGTGGGCTGTCGCTCCAGGGTGGTGGCAGGGCCTGTGTCCCACTTGGGGGAAATCAAGTGTTGCTTTGTGGGCACCAGGTCCACAGTGCCATTTCTTTGTACACGTCAAGACAGCGCCTGCATTGAGCATCTGCCCCCTGATGGTCAGTGAGCATCATAGCAGCCAGTCAGACAGTGGGAAGGACACTTAGCATATTAGCCTTTTATATATATAGATAGATGTCATGTAAAATAGCATCTTAGAGAAATTCATAAAAGAAACTAACATACAATTTGCTAATAATTACAAGGAAAGGTTTAGAGCAGTCCCCAAACCCTCCCAAGAGATTCTGATTTAACTGGTCTGGGCTTTAGGATTTTTTCAAACTCCCAAGTTGTTTTTAATGAACAGTCATATCTGAGAACCACTGGGGCAGAGGTAGGAATGAGAACAGATGTTGGCTAAACTAATGAGCACACATACTGCCTGGGATCATGTTAAAATGCAGATTCTGATTCAGTAGGACTGGGGTCTTAGGTATGCATTTCTAACAAGTTCCCAGGTGCTGCCCTCACTTTTGAGTAACAAGAGAGAACTTGCTTTAAAGAAACGGAGACTGTCTTATATAGTAATGGAAAATTTGAAAGGTGGTATAAGCCAAATTATTGAGGCTCTTGGGGAGACTAGATAGAAGGGTTTGATAGAGATTATCAGCCGATGAACCAGATATAACAATTCCTTATGTGGCAAACATTCTGCTTGCCCACAATTACAAAAGTTATCAATCCTAGTGTTCTATTCTTTAGTAGATGACTGGCAATAAATAGTATGTTAAGTCCCCAGACCCCTGGTAATCCTTTCTGAGGATCTGCAATTTCAAAATTATTCTCGTAACAATACTAAAATGTTATTTGCCTTTTCCAAATATGTTGATATTTGCACGCATAGTGTATAACTCATGGCGGGAAAAACTGCTGAAAAAGCAAGCATGAGTCCAGACAATGGCACCAAACTGCAACCAAGGTGTGATGGCTGAATCCAGGAAAGGTGGATACCTGAATACTTAGGGGTTGGAAGCCAAACTAGGCACTTTTGGCAAGGAACATCATTTTTACTTGAAAGCACAACTGACTAACTATGGTTGTGCAGACTTGGATATTTGGCAGATTTTGTCGAAATGAACAAAGGGGACCTATCACTTCCAAGAAAGGCAACTGACCGTTATTTGTTGCCAATCATTAAATTCAAGCTTTCAAATGAAAATTAGAATTTTGGAAAACTAGTATCCAAAACTGAGCTTGACTGTTTCACAATATTACTTCTGGGATTTCTTATGACAAGATCAGTGGTGATATTAATGAATGTGAAATTTTTATATTATGTAATAAAATATACGTATATCCATATTTGGGAGATCTGTATAACTCAGTGAACCAGTGTTTTCTAAATGACAAATGCATCATGTTATAAAACCATGCATGGTGAAAAGACCCATTCAAAGTACAACATGGCCCAATGGGTGTTAATGAAACAGAATTAAAAGTTCATTGAGAGGGTTTCAGATTCCTTATTGCAACTAACCTTTAAGAAGCTTCTACTACTGAGTTTTGGTGTGGTATTAAAGAACAACGTCCACAATTACCTAAAAAATACTCCTCTGCTTCCAACTACGTATCACTAAAACTGGATTTTCTTCATGTACTTCAACAAAAATAACTTATCTCAAAAGACTGAATGCAGAAGCAGACAAGAGAATCCAGGTCTCTTCTAATCTAATAAGTCAGGAATGAAAGAGATTTGCAGAAAATTAAACAATGGCCCTTATTACTAAGTTTTTTCTACTTCAACATCCAGTTTCAAATTCTTAATTCCCTTCTCATTTTATTTTGTTTCTACTGTAAAATCAGCGTAAATGCCTTCCCATCTTCATCTATCCAAAGTCTACCTCAATTACACTTTCTTCCAATATTGTTTCTATTCCCTGAAGTCCTATTCTATAAAATCATACTTTGGTTTTCAGTACTTAAAATACCTGTTTCAAGCATTTTTGTTTTCCTACCTATCTTCAGATTTTCTTAGAGGCCACAATTTCTTTTGTTGGCATCCTCCTACAATTGACAGCAAAACTACTACCTGTGAAATGTTTATTCATTGATAACAGCCAAGATATTCCCACTAGACTTTGATACTGGTTACTTGCTTGTTTTTCTTCTAAACCTACTGAATATGATGGTCTGGAAAAGCCAGTGAACTCCCCAAGTACAGGACTGGATGGGCTATGGAAACCACAGCCAAGCTTTAGGGTTTCCATTTTCTTCACCAAGAGGAGTAAAACATGTTCCCATGTAAAGGCAGTATTATTTCCAGCCAAAGCAAAGGTAGCACGAGAAACCTTTCTTTCAGTTTTCACTTTTTTTCTTTTTTGGTAGGGTTTCTGGTAGAGCTGCAACATTTACTAGCAAAGCATATTTACATAGGTCGTAGACACCGTGTGGCATCTAATAAGTACAATTAAACGCCTTGATTTCCAGAAGCGAAGATAACAATTTTTTGGTTTGATTTTTGTTTTGTTTTTTATTTGTTTTCATAATGCAAAGTGGCTAAAATACCTCGGGGGCTGAAGCAACAGCAGGGCTGAAGGAAGACAAGGCGTGTGAAAGGGGAAGGTGGGACGGGTAGTTCAGATGGGTGGTCATACACACACCCCGACTCTGGCCGCAGAGAGGGTTACAGCTTGCCCCACACAGGTTTCTTTCTACACCCACGGACAGACTCGAAAGGAAGTGTGAAGCCTTGAAGTCAGAACGAACCAACGAACACTCAAGTCATCAAGACGGAATCGCACAATGGGTGGAGAAGGTTGGCGACTCCATAACCCCAAGGTAGGGAACTGGTGCAGAGAGCAGCAGACAGGCCCTGTTCTGAGTCTACCACACCAGGGCCCACAGGAGTTGCAAAGATCAGGCACAGCTGCCCCCCCACCCGGTGCTCCCGTCTCACCGGGTCCCAGAGGCCACCCCACCCTTCCCCACCCCGAGGGTCTCCGCCGTCCCCAGACCCCAACCGCCCCAAACCCCCCAGGGCCCCCCCCCCCCCCCAGTCAGGGGTGAGGGCAAGAGTTCCGGGAAAGGAAACGTGCAATATGAGACGTCTTCAGGAAAAAGACAGCGAAAGCGGCCGGGAATCAGTGCCCCGTCCCCCATCCCCAGCGCCGAGGAGCACCCCCAAACCCCGCCCGGACCCCACAGTCCCAGGTGAAGGCACGACGGGGCGAAGAGCGTCTCCGGCGCCCCGGGAGGCCAGCGGCAGGGCCGGCCCCGCCCTCTCTCCCACACAGTAAACACTGGGAAAACTCCAAGCGCCTCCCCTACCAGAAGTAAGAGGCCGAAAATGCACCAGCCGATCACCAGCTCCGCCGAGGCCGCGCCCGCAGTCTCCGCCGCCATCTTCGCTGCCAGCCCGGAAGGCTGCGAGCCCCAGCGGCGGGGCAAGGGGAGGGGAAAGGGGGAGAGTGCGAGGGACGCGGCGCCCGCCCGCGCACCCTAAAGGTTAAAGGGACGAAGGGGGTGGAGCAAGTGGTTGCCAAGGAGACCAGCCCATCCGCGTCCCTTGGCGACTGGTCGGGCGGGGGGGGGGGGGGGGGGCGGAGCGGCCAGGACCGCTCAGGGCCGACGCGCGCGGGGACGCCGGGACGTCACCGCTACGTCATCGTCACGTCACCGCGCGGTCGGCTTCCGAGGTGAGGCGCCAGTCTAAGCGAGGACGTCTCCCCGCAGTGCAAGCTTTTGAGATGCTGCTGGATTCGGCCTAAAGGGATGGGCTGGAAAAGCCAGGGAACGCCGCAAGGGCTGCACTGGCTGTACCTGGAGATTCAGGCCAACTTTAGGTGTTTCCACTTCCTCTGCAAAGGACGTTTTTCCCTAGTGTCCAGGGCGGAGTGGGTAGCAGAACGCCTCCCCCTGGTCCAGGAAAGGCTGCCTCTGAAGACACGAAGTTTACCCGCTGCCCAATTGACTTTCTAATTGGCTGGTATTGGAGCCTGGCCCGAGAAAATTGTTTTCTGGAGACTGTTACGTGATATTATGGTCTTCCTATTTATAGCTGTACATGTGTGTGAATTTACATGGTGACTTCATATCCCAAAGATATTCGAGTTTGTAAACGTATAATGAAATGGCAGGTTCTTGTAATATTAGTAGGAGAACAAAACAGACACTGCCATAGGTCCATAATGAAGCTGAGGGAAATAGTTCCTGGGAAGGCGTGCCTGGTTGGGTCCACTGGAGTGTAGGTACCTATTTAACCACTTGCATTCAACAAACATAATGGTAATGTGATCAAAACACAACTTCATGAGTGAATCCCACCATCTCTTCATAATAAGTTATCCCTCACCTAGGACCTGTTTCAGGCTGGAATCGGAGAGTAGGGAAGAAGTGGAGTGGTCTCCCTGCTAGGACAAAATGAGGAGGGAAGTGGGGAAAAAGAATAGACCGTTTTAACATGAATTGGTACCATCATACACTGGACCTGCAAACGTTTGAACCTGGCTGTATCTGGAGATTCAAGTCAACTTTAGGTGTTTCCACTTCCTCTCCAAAGGACGTTTGATTCTTCTGTGGGATATTCACTGCTCTGGAGACCTCTCTCCTATAGTTACCTGCAAGTGAAGAGAGACATCTCTATTCTAGGTAGTCATTTAGAATTCCTTCTGCAGCTGCAGGGCATACTGTGGTTCTTACTTCTGCCTCTACCATCTAAGGTCTCCTAATCCTCTCCTAGAGGCCCACTTGGGTTGGAGGGAAGGTCTAACCCGGGCCAGTTTTTCCATTCCCCCACACGACGAAAATCTTTTCTATCAGAGATGATCAGACATAGCCGAAACCGGTTTGGCTCAGTGGATAGAGCGTAGGCCTGCGGACTGAAAGGTCCTGGGTTCGATTCCGGTCAAGGGCATGTACCTTGGTTGCGGGCACATCCCCAGTAGGGGTTGTGCAAGAGGCAGCTGATCGATGTTTCTCTATCATCGATGTTTCTAACTCTCTATCCCTCTCTCTTCCTCTCTGTAAAAAAATCAATAAAATATATTTAAAAAAAAAAAAGAAATGATCAGACATAACCTTGCACCAAAAACTTTGGGAACACAAGCCAATCCCAATGTAGCTGCATTCTCCCAGGTATACCATCAAAGCAATCAGCCCATCTTTGATATCCCTGAGGGAGTCAGCCTGCCCTTCACAGTTGGCTGTAGTTCTTCCAGGCCTGAATTGGGCACCAATCCTTTGTATTTCTCAATTGTAAGGACCACATTACAAATTATCCAAGTAGCTCCTTTGAGGCTTCCTATGCTAGGTTAGGGGTTAGATGGTAACATCTCACCCAAATCTTCCCCCCTATACTCACATCACTCCTTGAGTTTAGAGGTGGGGATCCACAGACCAGCAACAATTCTGGAGGGGAAAAAATACCTCCAATTTTTCTTCTACTCCAATTCATTTATTAATATTTTATTTGGCTGAAGAGTCCAAGCATTGTAGAATAAATTCTTCTTACATCCATTTTTCATTCTGCACATAAAGGAGAATTAATGGTTAAGGGCGAGACAAAGAATTAAAGATCATAATCCTCCCTGGCACTTTACATTGTATATAAAATTGGAGCTCTTGCCATGACTGAACTGAACCTTCTTAATATATAATGTACTCTTATTTAATTAACCCTATTTAATAAACTGGGTTCACCCTTTTGCTGATTCTGAACACCTAAGTACTGGGGTAATATTAAGCAGCTGCTTGATTATCAGGTTGGCAAAGCCTTACAAACCTGTGTTGCTGATGAGAATGACTAGTTACAAGGATAGTGGGAGTTTGAATCAGGAAATTGGGAGAGAGGAAAAAGAGAAAGGGAGGTACCTGGGCAGATAGAGGTGTGCACATCAATCATTTCTTCATTCTTCCACCTAGCCAGGATGTATTATTCATTCATACAAAAGACCAGCAAAGACAACACATTTCTCCTGAATGATATGCTTAAGTCATGAGGGTAGAGCCCTCATGAATGGTTAATGCCCTTTAGAAAGACCCAAAGAGATCACTAACCCCTTACCCTATGTGAAGTTACAGTGAGAAGACAGCCAGCTATAAACCAAGAAGAGGGCCCTAACCAAATGCCAAATCTGTCAGCACTTTGATCTTAGACTTCCAAGCCTCCATAATTTTATAAATAAATTTCTGTTGTTTATAAGCCACCCAGTTATTGATATTTTTGTTACAGCAGCCCAAACAGATTAAGATGCCTGGAATTACTGTAGAATGCCCTTGGCCCACCCCCTACCCAACAACTCATGGGAAGGTACCAAGATTTCTGTGGACTCTGTTCCATTATAAGTTCAAAGAAGTGGCCATGTATAGCCCATCATTACCAAGGGGCTTAATAAGAGGAGACATTGCAGAAAATCTATCAAAACATAGACCCTTTGAAAGGGCTAGAAGCCTTCAGAGGAAAACAATGTTTGTAAGGGAGCAACTATCCTTACCCTCATTCCTCTGTCCCTCAGCTTTTGAACAGTCCTGCCTAAGGCCAGTGGCAAGAGCATATTGATAAAGTTGGAGGGTAGGACCTGAATTTTGGGAGAGGTTCAGCATCTTGCTGCAAATGCTGAGTGTGGCTGACTCACAGAGGTACCCGGTGCTGAGCTGACATAAAAACCTGTGCTGAGGAGTATCTTGGTACAAAAAGGGTGTGGATTAGCTCCTTCCCATTTTCCTCCTCTCTCCCCATTAAACTCACCCTGAAGGCTTCAGTGAACTGCCTGAGAACCACCCTATCCATGTGCTTGTGTTCCTGTGGAGGGCTAAGGAAAGATGCAACAACCTCTATTGGAGGAGGCCTTCCTGAGAATTCTCTTGGCCTAGACTACAAACACATAGACAGCAGGACACTGGGTGCAGCCCTAAGTGGGAAACAGACCAGGCAGTGATGACCTACAGAAAGGTCACCTTAACACCCAAATCAGAAAAATATATTTTTTTAAAAAGTACAATGATCCCAGATGCCAAAATTCTCAACAAAGTGTTTATGAACCAAGGACAATCACTTCTCTCACTCCCTAAACCCAGTTGCACTCAAGAGGTTACCCTCCATGAGCTTGGGGATGAGGGGACTGTGGTAGGGAAATAAGAGGCCTGAGAATGGTTTCTCATTTCCTTGTATGAGGGGCTATTGGAAAACCAAAGAGAGGAACATGATCAAATAACATATCCTGGGAGGTTAAGGGAAAACAGTGGGCTGGAAGAAAAATGTATGTCAATGGGACACAAAAGAAGTAAAGAGAATAAAGGAAGTAGAATGGAGAGTAGAAGGGAGGATGAGTCAGGAACACATAAGGGTAGGGCCTACTGGAGGAGTCAGCAATCTAAAAGAACCCAGTAGCTGGGTTGGTGTGACTCAGTGGTTGAGCATCCATGAACCAGGAGATCATAGTTAGATTCGTGGTCAGGGCACATGCCCTGGGTTGCTGGCTCGACCCTCCATAGGGGGTGTGCAGGAGGCAGCTGATCGATGATTCTCTCTCATCATTGATGTTTCTATCTCACTCTCCCTCTCTCTGAATCAATAAAAACATATTTAAAAAAATATTTTTAACTAATATAAAAACCCCATAGACTAGTCCTGGCTGAGTAGCTCAGTTGGTTAGAGTATCATTCCCATACACCAAGGGTGCAGGTTCCATCTCCCATCCAGGCACATACAGGCAGGGTTCTACCAATCTATATATATAAAAGCCCAATATGCAAATTGTCCCCTTGGGAGTTCAACTGGGAGACTGGGAGTTCGATCACTCACTATGATGTGCACTGACCACCAGGCGGTGGTGTGGAACGAAGGAAGGCCCCGGCTGGCAGCTGGCAGCCGAGGAAGAGAGGCCCCCGCCGGCAGCCAGAAGGCCCCGATCGGCCCTGATCACCAGCCAGGCCTAGGGACCCTACCCTGCAGGAATTTCATGCTCTGGGCCTCTAGTGAATACATAAATAAGTGGAACAACAAATCAATGTCTCTCTCCCTCCCTTCCTCCCACCCCCTTCCTCTCTTTCTAAAATAAATAAATAAAAATTTAAATAAATAAATTAATTAAATAACCCTATAGAAATAACTTCAAAACTTAGTTCTCCAAAACAGAGTCAAACTAACCACATAATAGGTACTAAACTAGTTGATATGACTTACACCCTGAAATTAGGCCACAGCAGAATATAGTTATGCATTCAGATTAACTGTGTGTATTACGCCACTAGATATTAGTATATTATTTTTAGAAAACAGCTAATTTTTCTACATCAATTTTTTACCTGTTGAAATTTCAAAATATTAGGCTGTCCATCCAAATAAGACACTTGAAAAACCTAAAAATTTCGTTTTCTGTCATTTTGTCTGTGGTTCTATTGCTAACAGATAATCCTCCTTTTGATTGACAAATTCTTTCTTTAGCTATTTTAATGCCTTCAGTCAGGTTACAGTTAAGCCTTGCTGGCCTCAGATCCTGGTGACTTTGCACTTGTCTGTCCTGATCCATTATGTGTTGATTTAGAATTTAGCTCTCTGTTGTGCTCCATGTACCACCTACACTTAATCTTCTGTCAAAAGGATTTAACTGTGATCCAGGGTGAAAATTACTGTGGTCAGAGGAAGTTTGAGCATGCTTGATCCTCCCAGTACTACATTATCTCCCTTCCCCCTTAATCCTTCCACTGTCATCCAACTGAATTGGTCATCACAGCCCTAAGAAGTTTCATCTTTTCTTTGTGAAAGGACTTAAAGTGTGTTTGTAAGGTAATTGGCACATATGGTTGAGAGGCATATTTGGTTCTGCTGGAACATTGGCTCATTTGTATATAACCCAGTGGGGGACCAAAATTTTTGCACAAAAGTCAATCCATGAAAAATTAAATGTTTATGTTCTACATTTTTCATTTGAAATCAAAATAGCTTTTAGGTAGCCAAAAGTATAAGGTATATTTTAAAATGTCATTTATCTATTTCATTGTATAGAAAACTGTGTTTTTGATTTGTGAACACAGAGGCAACTTCCCAATTTCTCATCCAAAAATTAGATTGCATACAGTATCAAAATGTGAATTATTAAATTCACATTTCCATATTTATGCAATTATAAACTCTTAATGGACACTGTTCATATACTTCTCCTAATGGAACAAACATTTCCACATGAACTGTTGATGCATGTTAGTTTTCTTAAGATTTTTCTTCTGGCTATGAAAGAAATGCTTTAGTTATAGCCTAGACATGTTAAAAAACTTCTTTTAAGACCTTCAAGTGTTCTTCATTGTGTGAATTCCTAAACCTGGTGTTTATGCACTTTAAGGTATTAAAAAATAAATTTGTTTATATAGCTCACACATAAAATAATTTCAAAGTCAGCTTATGATACAAGTAGAAATTACAATAAAAACTTATTTTGAACTTATGGTGTCTAGAAATGATCCATAGCACATTCAATAATTTCAACAATGGATGTTTGTTTGTTTTTTTAATTTGGAGCATATGTTGCTCTTTTTTTCTAACAACAGGGTTCCTCTCCTGTCTCCAACATTTATTCTTTCTCATAGTGGTGTGCCATTTGCCTCTCAGTTTATATTTGAAATCAAAGTGTTCAATTTCCACATATTAATGAGTTAAAAACCATAAAGTTTATAAAACCAATTGATCTTATTAGAATGTGCCCCGACCCGCGGGGCAACAACACGGACACCAGAGACGAACCTAAGAGAATGAGACAAACAAGGGACGCGGAGAATGGAGGCAAGACAAATGGGTTTCTGATCAAGCCTCGAATTTTTATTCTTACAGCGGTGCCTTATATCCAAGTCAGGGAGTGGGAGGTGGGGCGCGGGGAGTGAACTGTGGACCTATCAGTGCTTGCCAGCAGGGGCTGCAGGCAGGGGAGGGGGTATGAGGAAGTTCTAGAAGGGGAGATGTCTAGGAGGGATAGGGGCTGAGCGGATCATGTGGACTTAGATAATTTGGCTAAGGTCGTAAAGGGTGTTGACTAAAGATAAAGGATGGGGCGGTTGAAGGGCAGCTATGCGAAGAATGCTTTGTCCTCAGGCATGAGGAAGTAAGCCAATGGTGAGGACCAAGTTTCCATGAGGTTCTGTTTCATTAGCTTACTAAAATAATGTTAGAATTAATTTGTCATTGACTCTTGGCTCCTGACAAGAATGTATGGGTATAAAGTAGCTCAGGTGCATATAGCCATATCTGTAGCACAACATGAAAGAATTTAAAATTGATCTTTAAGTTGTTAAACAATTGGTAGACTAAAAGTATCCTTATGTTTTCATCTGTTGCCAAATATATACTGTGAATTTTTGTATTGTTTTTAATGATATAAATTAGGGCATTTTAAACATACAAAATTCTGATTTTTTAGTATTTTAATTAAAATGTGAAATATGCCCTAACCGGTTTGGCTCAGTGGATAGAGCGTCGGACTGTGGACTGAAGGGCCCAGGTTCGATTCCAATCAAGGGCATGTACCTTGGTTGCGGGTATATCCCCAGTAGGGGGTGTGCAGGAGGCAGCTGATTGTTGTTTCTCTCATCGATGTTTCTAACTCTCTATCCCTCTCCCTTCTTCTCTGTAAAAAAATCAATAAAATTATTTTTAAAAAAATAAAATGTGAAATATATTTATTAAGATTTGGAAACAAGTCCTAACTGGTTTGGCTCAGTGGATAGAGCGTCGGCCTGCGGACTCAAGGGTCCCAAGTTCAATTCTGGTCAAGGGCATGTACCTTGGTTGCAGGCACATACCCATTAGGGAGTGTGCAGTATGCAGCTGATCGATGTTTCTCTCTCATCGATATTTCTAACTCTCTATCCCTCTCCCTTCCTCTCTGTAAAAAAATCAATAAAATATATTTTAAAAAAAACAAACCTTGGCCCATGAGCCCAACACTTATAAAAAAAAAAAAAGATTTGGAAACAATTCCAGAAGGATGTTACATTGGGCTAGGTTTGTGTGGGGTGAGGGTGGGGGAGGAGGTATGAGTATATTTGAGTCAAACTGAAGATATATGCCAGGGAGTAGGATTTCAAATGCCCCTGGACTAGGTTTTAAAAGATGAAAAAGAGTTTATCAATCAGACTAGGTGAAAAGTGAGCAAACATCATTCCATCAAAGAAACAGCATGTATAAAGGCATAGAGCATGAGGTACCATGTTCAGTATTGCTTAAGCATTCAGTGTGTGAGTGGAAGGAATTAGCCAATTAAGAGACCAGGTCATGAATGGGTCTATATTCCCCACTAAGAAACTTGGACTTCATCCTGTAGGTGATGAGAACCAGTGAAGTGATCTAAGTAGGGAAGCGATATAATAAGACTTGTCTTTTACAATGGTTGGAGATGAGGAATACTTGAAACAGATTTATTTAAGGTAAGATGCTGTTACTATATAGTCAAGGCAAGGGATGATAAAAGCTAATCTAAGGCTGTCGACATGAAAGGTGAAGAAATTTATGAGGTATTAATAAGGATTCATTTTCAAGACATAGTATCTCAGTGAGGAAGGGAGGGAGGAATAGGCAATGCTGAAATCCATAGAGCAGGCCATCAGAAGAGCAGGTGAGAAACTCTGGCAGAAACTGACACTGACAGTCCACAGGCAGATTTTTTTTTCCCTCAGGGAACCTCAATTATGCTTTTAAGGGCCTTTCAATTGATTGGATCAGAGTCATCCAGATTATCTAAAATATCTCCCTTATTTAATCAACTGATTGTAGATGGTAATCACATCTACAAAATACCTTCACAGAAAACCTAGTTAGTGTTTGATTGAATAATTAGGTACTCTAGCCCAGTCCTGTTGATACATAACAAATGATGGTTACAGATCCTTTTTACAGTTCTGAATTAAGAGATGTGGAGAGTGACAGGGCCACTAAAGCAGATAGGAAGTACATGAGGAAGAGCAGATTGGAAGTGAGGAATGGCAGAGAAATCTACAGTGTTTTAGACTCTAAGATGCACTTTTTTTCATTTTAAGTTAAGATGCATCTTATAATTGATGACATCTTCCCATTATAATTGACTATTTTCTTAATAGATTATAAAATGATAGTATACCTTACAATCAATGATACCTTATATTGCAAAAAAAATAGGTAGTGAATTTAATTTGGTATCTTGAGTAGAGTGTCTGAGGGACATGGATAGCTCTAGTTCATAGAACGTAAAGGTAGGAAACTTAATAAAACTCAGCTAAGAGGCTTGCCATGAAGATAGGACTTTCAGAGTCATCTATAGTCAAGTAAAAGTTGAAGCAATGGAAATGGATGAAATCCCTAGAGAAAGCAAGTAACATGAGAATAATAGTCAGTTGAACAGACAACACTAAAGAACACCAAACTTTTAAGGGGGAGTGATCAGAAAAAAAAGAAAAGAAAATGTCATAGAAGAAGAGAGAGAAGATAATTTTTAAAAGAAGTGAGTGATTATCTATGTCACATGTAATGGGAAGACTAGTAAGTACCCACTGAGTAGGGTGATATGGGTGTTAGTAATGATTTCTAAGATGATCTCAGTGAGTGCTGAGGAAGAAGACAGGTGCATTGGATTGGGGAATGAAGGAGAATTAGGACAGCAGAGGTCATGAATATGAACAGTTCTTTAAGGAAGCTGACTAAGGAGGGATAGAACAATGAAAAAAACAAGTGGAGGGGATGAGGGCAAAAGTGGGTTTGTTAGAAATGACTCATATTTTAACTTATTTCTAAGGTAAATAGTAAAGTCATGGACCACAGTTAGCACATTAATCTAAGTTTGGTTATTAGATCATTTTATTGACAACTTGAACTCTGAAGAAATGAGGTAAATCAGGTTTGAGGGAGGAGGTGAGTCAATCAGCCAGGATTCTGGAAGGAAACAGAGAGTACACCCAAAAGGGGTGATTGCAGATAGTTTAATGACTGGACTATTTGCAAAGTTGTGAACAGGATCCAGGGAAACTAACCCTAGGGTTGGCACTACCACTCCTAAAGGGACAATGGCAAGAAGTTACTGGAATCTGGAAAGACCTATAAGTTTAGGAAAGAGCTGTCTGGCAGCCATTGTCAAACCACAGTCCCCAAAAAGAGAGCCATGACAAAGGACCTAAATAGACACTTCTCCAAAGTGGATATACAGATGGCCAAGAGACATATGAAAAAATGCTCAAAGTCACTGATCATCAGAGAGATGCAAATTAAAACTACAATGAGGTATCACCTCACACCTGTCAGAATGGCTACCACCAACACATCAACAAATGACAGGTGCTGGCGAGGATGTGGAGAAAAGGGAACCCTCGTTCACAGCTGATGGGAATGCAGACTGGTGCAGCCATTATGAAAAACAGTATAGAGTTTCCTAAAAAAAATTAAATATAGAACTGGCATTTTACCCAGTGATCCTACTTCCAGGAATATATCCTAAGACACCTGAAACACTAATCAGAAAGAATGTATGCGCCCCCATGTTCATAGCAGTGCAATTTACTATAGCTCAGATCTGGAAACAGCCCAAGTGGCCATTCAGTAGATGAGTGGGTAAAAAAGTTGTGATGTATTTGCACCATGGAATACTATGCAGCAGTAAAAAAGAAGGATCTCTTACTCTTTGAGACCTGGAGAGCATTATGCTAAGCGAAATAAGCCAGTCAGAAAAAGAGAAGTATCACATGATCGCACTCATATGTGGAATCTAATGAACAAAATAAACTTATGAACAAAATATATCCAGAGACATAGAAGCATGGAACAGACCATCGAATCAGAGGGAAGGCAGGGGTGGATGGGTGGGTGGAAAGAGATCAACCAAAGAACTTTATGCACATGTACATTACCCATAGACATAGACAATAGAATGGTGAAGGTCTGGGGAGGGGCTGGGGATGGGCTGGAGGGGGTCAATGGAGGAAAACGAGTACATATGTAATACTTTCAAAAATAAAGATTAAAAAAAAAAAAACAGAGAGCCATGAGAATAAATAAACTGATTCTCTCTTCTTACACCCTTATCTCTTTCAGTGCCCTCTTTTGGATGAACTTAACAAGAAGCCAAAGGTCAAGGGAGTCTACTTGATGCAAAACATAACAATCAGCCTCGTGGGGTATAGAGCAGGGTGGAAAAGGGTAGAGAATGGTTCTGGAAGAGCAAATGAGACATTCAGCAGAGAAAGAAAGATTTGTCCAAATGGGAGTAAGATCTGGGACAATGGTAGCCCTGGTAAAAACAGGGCAATTCCCACAGATTCTTGTGTGCATTCTAGCAGTGGTGACAAAAAATGATATTCTCATTTTTGCCTAGTTAATGAGAAACTGATATTTCTAATAAGAAAAGGCCCAATATCCTTTTCTTAATTAAATTCCATTGTTCATTTTATATTGTATATGATGAGAGGAACCACTAATACCTATGGTTTTAAAAAAGATTCTAATTCTTTGGAGAATAACTACACTACTCAGATAATGTTTCATCTTTGCATTAAAATACAGCTTTCCATTAAGAGGATGCTGCTCGAAACTTTAAATAAACTGATATTTTAAAAACATCTTCTGGGTAGATTTAGCCTTGAAAAAAAATGAACAATGTTAAAACGTTCTGTATGTCTTATTGACGAAGTGACTTCTGTATGGTTGATAACATATCTATCTCATTTTTTAAAATTGATTTCAGAGAGTGGAAGGGAGAGGGAGGGATAGAAACAACAATGATGAGAATCATCAATTGGCTGCCTCCTGCACACCCTCTACTGGGGTTTGAGCCAGAAACCTGGGCATGTGCCCTGACCAGGAATCGAACTGGTAATCTCCTGGTTCGTGGCTCAATGTTCAACCACTGAGCCACTGAAGCAGAGCAACTGTTTCATTTTTTTGTTTTGTTTTGTTTTTTTGTTTTTTTGAATTTTTTTTATTGAGGTATTATATGTGTACATATCTTACCATTGCCCCCCCACTGTTTCATTTTTTAAAATTTTTTTAACATCAATTATAGATAATCCTCAGTTACCAAACAACTTAAGAATTGTGTCAAATAAAAAAAATGCTATTTCTATAAATACAAGACTTTAGAGAAAAAGGACTTATAATCAATAGATATCAAATTTTGATTTTTAAAATTGCTCTCATCAATATATAAACATGTGTCCACATGCATACTTTCTGGATTGATAGCTTATTGTCATTCAGTCAAGCCCTTTCCTGTATTGAAGTAAAAGGCAGTTTTGGTAATAAATTTGATAGAAAGTCCTCAAAAATGTTTCTTTTCATAACTTTTAACAAAGTAAAAAGACACACTACATTTCCTTTTCTAAGCCATTATACCAATTAATATCTGACCAATTCTAAAATATGTTTAATTTTGAAGGTAGTACGAAAGCTTGTAAATGCTAAAAAATTGTCCCATTTCTGCCCTGGCTGGTGTGGCTCTGTTGGTTGGAGCATCATCTCATACACAAAAAGGTGGTGGGTTTGATTCCTGGTCAGGGCACATATCCAGGTTGTGGGTTTGATCTCCAGGGGTGTATATAGGAGGTAACCAATCTGAAGTTTCTCTCTCCCATCAATGTTTCTCTCTCTCTCCCTTCTCTCAAATCAATTTAAAAAACAATTTTATTGTTTTTTAAAAGAATTGTCCCATTTCTGATGTTTACAACTCATTTTTTCTCAGGCCGGAGTTGTTTCTGGTGAACATATGCAAATTCAAGTTTTCACAGCTTAAAAAAAAACTGTTCACTTTTACTTACCTACTCAAGTCAACTATCTGTTTACTATTATATAATTATATTGTAACCTCTATGATTCTTGGGCTACTTGTAGCCCGGTCTCATGGATGCACATTCAAAGAAACCAACTGGGTATAAAAATATAATTAGAAGCAAGTGAAATCTTTACTCAGTCTCTAGAGAAATCACCAAAGGATCATTAGGGTAATTAAACTTCTTTAAAGTCCTCTTTAGACCTTACTATCATCTTCTCTCACATGTCTGCAGGGGCAGATTTACAAAGATGTTAATGAAGCTTAAACGTAAATGACCCACTTGCACAGGCATTTTCCATGGTCCCTGAAAGAGGCCCTAGCAATTCTGTTTTCTGTACATTTGTCTCTCTCTTTTTATTATTGATACTATTTTCATTTTAATCTTCTGATGGCAATGTCTCTTTCCAGTTAGACTATCTCTCCATCACACTTCCCCTTGTTTTAGGCAGTGGGAACCACACCAGGTGTCTGACTCATGGGGTCAGACCAAACCTGAGTTCAGCAACCTGGGTACTTGGGTTCTGGCTAGGAAAGAATTCAGAGCCAAGACCCAAACTGTAAGACAACATTTATTTGGTAAATCACGGAGGTAGAAAGAGTACTTTCTAGAAGAAATGGCCTTAGGAAACAAGTTATAGGGGTGAAGGACTGGCCCTTGGAGCTTGGGAGTGAGGAAGCTAATGATACTGTGCCTGGGGCAGGGAGGCAGAGGGGGAGGGGAAAGGCACTGGCTTGCTCCTGGGAGCAAGAGAGCTCTGGGTCCCCTGTCCTCAGGGTTGTAAGGGTGGAGACTTTAGGGGAGGTCCCAGGCGAAGATCTCAATAGAATATTCAGCAGTTTTCCAGGTGTGTCCTTTCAGGGAGGAGATCTCCACTGATTGATTGGCCGGCACCAGAGCAAGAGGTCATTACTCAATGCAGCTGGTCCTGAGGCTGGTTTTGTTGCTTTTCTGGACCTAGAACTAAAACACAACTAAGGCCTATGTTATCTCTAGGATAACATAGAGGAAAGGTCAGGGGGTCCAAACCTCATGACCAGCAATATTCTAGGGGAGGAAAAGTCACCCTGGGGGTGAGGTCCCACCCTACAATAGTCCATTGCTAGGTACCTGGGGCTTCCCAACCCGATGACCTTCTGTACCTGGCCCACCATCCTTGTTCTGCTCATGTCGGCCCATCATCCTTGTTCTGCTCATGTCTGTCTAACTGCCTACCACAATAGCACCATAACACAAAAATCAAGATTAGAGGTCTGTATTATGATTGGTGGGGAAAATCTCATAGCACCCAACACCAGGATTTGTAGGTGGTAGAAATAAAGTTATGAAAGTATGGCACCAGAATCAAGTCTGGATAATTATGGGGGGATTTTTGATGCTTATGTTATTTGATACCTGTTAAAATCTTCTAATTTTTTTCCTCATTCTAAATGAAAACTTATGTTTGAGTCTAACTCTATAATCATAACTTGGTATTCTTCTTGTTGTTGTTAATCCTCACCCGAGGATATTTTTCCGTTGATTTTTAAAGAGAGTGGAAGGGAAGGGGACAGTCAGAGAGAGAGAAAAACATCATGTGAGAGAGACACATCTCTCACATGGATTGGTTGCCTCCCGCATGCTCCCCAACCAGGGCTGAAATCGAGCCTGCTACAGAGGTACATGCCCTTGACATGAAGTGAACCTGGAACCCTTCAGTCTTTGGACCAGTGCTCTATCCACTGAGCAAAACTGGCTAGAGTTGGCATTCTTTTTCTTAAAAAGGACCCCCTCACCCTGGCCCCTCAGTTGGTTAGAGTGTTGTCCAATACGCCTTGGTTGCAGGTTTGATCCCTGGTCAGGGCACACACAAAAATCAACCAATGAATGCATAAATAAGTGGAACAATCAGTGTTTCTCTCTTTCTCTCTTAGAAAAACAACAACAAACAAACACCTTACACATACAAGAAGATGAAGAAGAAGAAGAAGAAAGAAGAAGAAGAAGAAGAAGAAGAAGAAGAAGAAGAAGAAGAAGAAGAAGAAGAAGAAGAAGAAGAATCCCTCCTTCAAAGTTAAAAGTTTCAATCTCTTGGATAGCCTTGCAGGTAAAAAAAATTTTCTTCTCTCTCTCTCTCTCTCTTTCCTTCTTTCATCTTTTCAGAAAACTTCACTGACAGACAGGCTGACTTTTTCTACTAAGCACCAGCCCCTCCTTAATAGTGCCCCTCTCTTACCTTTCTTATTTCCCTACTAGAGGCCCGGTGCATGAAATTCGTGCACTGGGGAGGGTGTCCCTCAGCCCAGCTTGCACCCTCTCTAATATGGGACTCCTCGGGGGATGTCCAACTGCAGGTTTAGGCCCGATCCCTGTCCTAAACCTGCAGTTGGACATCCCTCTCACAATCCGGGACCGCTGGCTCCTAACCGCTCACCTACCTGCCTGATTGCCCCCTAACTGCTCCTCTGCGGGCCTGATTGCCCCCAAATACCCTCCCCTGCTGGCCTGATCACCCCCAAGGCTTTTATTAGTATAGATATGACCCTGCACAGAAAATTTTACTAACCCTGCTTTACAATAAGGGCTTGACGATTGAATCACTAGGACCAGACACCAAGATTTCCTTTCTTTGAATAGTGGAGGGAATACTTATCTTGTCTTTAAGTTGCCCGGAAATTAAAATGAGATAATGACTTAGAAAAGTATAAAAGCACCATATAAAGACAACTGTCTTTTTAATGAAGTGGTAAAATGAAAAAAACTTTTTATTCTCCCCTTCCTTCCTTTACAGCTTTTATTTAAACTTTGAAATTTATAAAAACTTCACTCCAATTTTCATTTCTTTACATTCAACATTATTTTGTATTGGTTTCAGGTTTTATATTAGTTACAGAATAGTGGTTAGACAATCATATACTTTACAAAGTGTTCCCCGATATTTCTAGTACCCACCTGGCATCATACCATCATTACAACACTATTGACTATATTCCCTATTTAAGTGACAATGGGTTTACAGGTTCCTTTCAGTCTTTCTTTTGTGTTGCTCGTCCTTCCTTTTCTTTCTCACTTCTTCCCTCATTTTCTTTATATAGTATCTCAATTGGCCATCAAAGCTCAATGAAGGCACTGGGACACGCTTAATCCATTTTACAGACCAGGAAACTGAGGCCAATTCCAGTTGGCTGTGGAACTTGACTCAGCACACAGGAAGCCCTCAGAGACATGCTCTTTGCGCTTCCTAAGGGGCAGCCGCACAGCAAACAGAACAAACCTTCCAGTCAGGCTTCCGAGCCTCTTTCTCAAGCACCTCTTCATTGCGGATGCTCCACATTCTTTCCTCTCCCCCCATTCTTTACTGCCCCCCCTTCTCCGAAGCAGGTGGAAGGCTTCCCACTCACTGCCTAGGCATGCTCTGCTATGGGGCAGGGTGTCGCGAGCTTGCTTTGGGTCAAGGCAGGAGCAGGAGTCACTGCCTCTGAAGTGTGAAGACTGCCTGAGCATGGCCGGTTAGCACTGGGAGCTTCTCTGAATCACATCAGTCAGTCCAGTACCCTGCAGTGCAGCACCCCTCCACTGAGGTGGCACCACCCCTCAACCCCCGCCTCAGGGGTGAGGGTCCTTGCCCCTCTGCCAGGAGTCCTTCCATGCCCCTTGATCCCTGGCTGGGCCCACCCACGTCTTGGGGGCACTGCAGAACCTCTGTCTCTCTGCAGATGAGGCAGATCCCTGCCCTAGGTTTCCGCGAAGCTATGACTCTGTGGCCAGAGGCCTGGTCTGGGTCTCAGCAACCACATGCCTGCAATGTTCCCAGGGACTCCGGGAGCGGCTGGACGGGCCTGGCCACGCCCCCTAGGTTGCCAATCTCCCCAGGGACCCCCGGGAGCGGCTGGGAAGCCAGTTCTCACCTCCCCCGGGGCAGTGATCTCCCCATGGACCCCCGGGAGCGGCTGGGCAGCCCAGCCTCGCCTCCCTGGGGCGGTGATCTTCCCAGTGACACCCGGAACTAAGAAGACTGGGCACCGCCATCTTGATCTTCTCAACGGCCGGATAGGCCACCCGGAGTCCCGCCCCCCAGCCTCCCGCCGGCCCAATCGTGGGTGTAGCGGAGGTGCGGTCAATTTGCATGTTTCTCTATTATAAGGTAGGATTTCATTTTTATATACATTGCTCCCACCTCACAAAAGTCCTGCTAAGCATCTGAATTTGATTCTCCCCCCCCCCCCGCCCCCCTGCTTTTGACTGCTCTTCTCTTGAGTAGTAGATCTCTGCTTTGGAATTAAATGTGAATAAAATTTTCCATCTTTTACACTCTTATCTAGTGTTTTCTCAAACTTATAATATATGGATGGATCTCTTTCAAAGAGGGAAAACATCTTGGGTAAATCCACTGTTGATCTAAGTTATTTTCTTTTTTCTTCCTCTTTTATATTGAATTTATTGGGGTGACACCAGTTAACAAAATTATACAGGTTTCAAGTGCACCATTCCACAACACATCATCTGTACACTGTACTGTGTATTTACTACCCCAAATAAAGTCTCCTTCTTTAAGTTATTTTGATAATGCTATTTGAATGAGTGAAAAAATATAAAACTATGTATAAATTCTTTGAACTTATAGACATTATATAACTTTAAAACAAATTAAAAAATAAATTTTAAGTAAAACTTAAAAAGAAGAAAAAAAATCTGTTAATGACATTATTTTAATGTGAGATATTATGGTGTTTTGCTGAAACAAAATTACCCAGTCATAAGCTTAATAGTAAAGAGATGCAGGCTCATGCCTGGTTATATAATTCATCTATTTTTGGATTGTGATGTAAATAACACAAATCTAGAAAATGTCTGTTCCCATGTTTGTGGTAGAAAATGGTATTAATAACTTCAAGTCTTTGCTAATTAAGTATAGTCAGACTTTATGCTTAACTAAATCTCAGCTGGTGAGTAATCTTTTTGTGCCATTTTAAAATAAAATCATTTGATATTTATATACATTTTCTTTTTCACTTGCAAATAATGTATCAGCACTATTGAAGTATGCATCAGATGGTTTTAGAATTTATCATTGCAAAATTTATCATTGGAATTTATCAGAACAATTTATCATTGCATATTTTCTGCTAATGAAGTATTACAAAGTGGAATGTACACAGATAAGATGCTTAAAACCATTTGTTCACACTGTGAATATAACATCAACTAACAAAAGAGGTTATTGTATCTGGTAAGTCTGAAAAGTCATATATCATGGGATCATTCAATTCTATCATCATATTTTTCTATCCCAACCAATAGACTACTTTCATACATTCAGTTTGATGTGTCTTCTGATTTTCACTGGGTGTAAATGAGACAGAAAATGTAAATTGCAAGATAATTTTAAGTGGTTTCAAGTTGAGAGCAAAGCTTTTAGGCAACACCTTCTAAGGGTATCCTTACATCCCTAATGCAACTACTATATTTTAAACAGAATTTTGTGATTGGTAACTTGAATGTGGTATAATTATAAACTTTATGTGTTCATAAGTTATTACAAATATTGAAATTGTTCTTTGTCTTGAGCAAACCTAACTTCCAAGTGCCTGTCATGCCCTTAGGCCCTTTGAAGATGAACCTGCCCATAATTCTTTGTTGCAGGGAATAAAAGAACACATTAGTGACCATGTTAAATGCTGTATGATTCTGCAAGTATGAAACTTCAAGATAGTATTCACTTATCAGGTTCTTCAAATGAATCAGATGACCCAATATATGTGCAAAATAATTGTGTGATATTTTTGTGAAGATAAAAACACACAATGAAGAAGTTGGCTTAGAAAACTCTCAATCAATAATCATTATTTTATTTTACTTTATTAATAAGATAATTATAAAAATGCTTCTTATAAATTGATGATGGTGAAGAAGAGTTGGGCAGCTGGTGTGTAGATTGGACAGAAGGAAATAGAGAGGGAGGTTGAATAATGATGCCTAGAGAGATAAACAGATTGTAAACTCAGGAAGTTTTGAACCCAGAAAAAAGTTGGCGATTTAGCAATCAGAGCAGAAGGAGAACGGTAAGAAAGAAGGTGGTAGCCGTTACCTGGCAATGAATGTTACAAGGCAGAAGCAGGGAATTAGCAAAAACCAGGAGAAGGAAGAAAGAAACAAAGCTGTAACTCAGAAAGGAAGTAAGTGAAAATTTAATCAGCAGTGGCAGGTAAGGTAAACGAGGATCAAAAAGATGTCCCTAGTGGAGAAATTAATGGTGGTATTGACGGATTCTGAATGACTTTCTACATTCCTAAAGTCCAAGAAACCCAGCCCTACCAATAAGATTCCGGTTCTTCCTGTGCGGCCTGGTTTTGGGGCATTTCCTGGATTCCCAGGAGGCCTGGCCACATGATAGATATTTCTTCTTTTATTTCCACTTGGAGCCTTTTAATAAACTCCATATGGCATAAGATATTCTGAGGGAACTTCTGTCTTTGCAACAACAAGGAAGGTCTGATTAACACAACCTTTTTATAATTGCACAACACTGTACTCATTAGCTAGCATATGGTCTTACTATGTTGTATTAAAATGGTCCATTTACTTATTGATTTTCTCCTCTTGAGTATCTAGACCTGGGGCTATGTTTGTTATCTATATTCTCAGTGTTGGCACATAGAAAGTTATCCAGAAATTCTTACCAAATAATGAATGAAACAGCCATTGTAAAAAACTACAAACACACACACTAGTCTTTTTTAAAAATAATTTACTTATTTTTAGAGAGAGAGGAAGGGATGGGAAAGAGAGAGAGAGAGAGAAACATGGATGTGAGAACACATCGATTGGCTGCCTTCTGCATGCCCCCACCAGGGTTCAAGCCTGAAACCTGGTCATGTGCCCTTGACTGGAATCAAACTGGCAACCTCAGGGTACATGGGATGACACCCAACCAACTGAGCCATACCATCCAGGGCCACATTAATCTTTAATCACCTCTATGTATTATACATTTCATTTGTACAAAATATGGTTTCTGGTATGGCAGGAGCACTAGACATACACACATAAACAAACATTTAAAAAATATATTTTTTTATTGATTTCAGAGAGGAGAGGAGAGGGGGAGAGAGAGAGAAACATCAATGATGAGAAAGAATTATTGATCTGCTCCCTCCGGCACACCCCACACTGGGGATGAAGCACACAACCTGGGCATGTGCCCTGACTGGAATCAAACCGTTACTTCCTGGTTCATAGGTCAACACTCAACCACTGAGCTATGCTGGCCAAGCTAAACAAACATATTTTTGTGGAATATGATGAACAACATAGACTGATGAACAAAAATGGATCCAGAGACAGAGAAGCACAGAATGGACTGTCAAACCTCAGAGGGAAGGTGACGGGGGGGGGGGCGGTGGGGAGCAGGTGGCAAGATGTAAGAGATCAACCAAAGAACTTGTATGCATGCATATTAGTGTAACCAATGGACAGGGACACTGGGGCAGTGGGGGCTTGTCCTGGGCGTGGGGGGTGAGTGGCCAGGGAGGGGTCGATGGGGGAAAAAGGAGACTTATGTAATACTTTAAACAATAAAAAAAGAAATTAATTAAAAAAATATTTTAATTAGAGAAGTTGCTGCTGCTTTTGGCAACTTCAGAAAGTAACTCTCAAGCAGATATTAGTCTACAAAGAATTACTGAGAATCTCCCTTACTTAATATAGCATCAGGAACAGTAGATTCACTAGTGATGAGCCTAGAAAAGGCTCAATAGAACCTTTTATCATTTCATCAATGCTGTCTCTCCCTAAAGGTCCTGACAGGCAAAAGCTGATTACTGGGGAGGATAGTCCAAGGCTTTCTGGAAGGAAAGTAAAGCAATTCCCACATCCTGTTGTCCGAGACATGACATTGGGAAATCAGCTGTGTAGACTGCCATGGTGGTTTCCATTAGGTCTCGGGGTTCAAGGAAAATCAAGAAACCTTTCAAATAAAACCACCTTGGGAAATTCGGTCTCTGAAATATTACCAAAGTTGGTCCCCAAGCTTTATTTGAGGATTCATGCTGACTAGGTCTGAAAGGTGCCTCCTGACCCTGCCACAGTGGTTAGGCTTTGGAGAATAAGGGCTGATTAAGGGAAAGTTAATTAAAATGACAGGCCACCTTGGGGTGCCACTGTGCATAGTCCTGAACCAGCAAAAGCATTTCTGAGGAAATGGACAATACCCTGGAGCTAACTCAGACCCGTTTCCAAAGGCAACACGGCACGCTGGGAATAATGTACAGCTGTAGCTCTCTGGGCCTAGCTCTTCCTGGTTAGAAGTAGTACCGAACCCTCAGAATGAGTATGCCCTGCGGTTATTGGATGATCAGTGTATGGGGTAAAAGGAGAATACCTCAACAGGGTGAGATTAAACTTTTTGTTAATGGATACATTGGAGATTTAATAATTCATTTTAATGACAAAAGAAACATGATAAAATCGTACCCCAATTTTGTAGAGCAGTTTATTTAGATATATTTCTATATAGAGTTTTTACTTATTTATGAACATATTTCATCTTTTCTTTTCCCCAGGGTCTCTTCTGCGTTTACTCTTTCCTTTCTGAACCAATTTGTAAAAGGGACTATGTTCTCTCTTGCTTGTGATATGCTATCCAGCTTGTAACTCCCACATGTCCTGGGCCTGGGCCTGGGCCAGCAGCCTTGCATCCCATTTTCCACTGCACCCTCCTTCTCTTTCACATGCCCATCTGCTCCACTTTGCCTTTTCTGGGTGTACCCCAGCTGCCACTTTTTTATTCTCTGAGCCATATGCTACTTTCCAGGCACACTTGCCTGACCTCCCTGCTTTATCCAGTAGCCATAAAGGACAGGTTGGAAATCTCCAAACTCCAAGGCATTTCAGTCACTACCTTTTATTTTGGAGCCAGGTCCACCCATTTCATTATTCAGCCACAGCACAAGTGATGTTTGACTTCAAACATGTCCAAAGGTTAGTGCTCCACATCCTATACCCAGGTTTTCCTTAATAAAACATTAGAGATGTATTAATATTCTATAGTTCAATTTATAGTTCAATTCTATAGTTCAATGGTTTGTAAACAAACCATTTTCCTAAATGAAAAGCACTTACTACTTCATGACAGCAAGGTCTTTTTACTATTTACTCTGAACTATTGTTATTAGTATTACCACATAGTTCAAATAACTATTTCATTTATTTGGATACAGTTAGTTTCATGTTAACACTGTGCTCTGGACTAGCTACATAATTTATAGGACCCAGGGGAAAAAATGAGGGATCTTTTGTTCTAAAAGCAGTAAAAAAAGTGCTACTAAAGTAAAATATAAAGCTTTCTTGTTTCTTTCACTTAACTCCTTTGCTCGTATATATGCTCTCTTTACCCACTGAGCTTCATTTACAAAATTCAAAAATAAAATTTTTTAAATTTAAATTCAAACAAGTTAAATATAATTAAAAAGAATTTCAAGACAGTGATAGTAGAGAATTAAACCATGCATTGGGTCCTTCTGAATATGGACCCCATGTGAGCACATTCCCATAAAGCTGTCCCTGACTACACACTTTAGCAGCATTTTTGTCTGAAAATTCATCCACCTTGCAGATGTATGCACTTCCCAAGACAGTTACAAGTATCTACATAAAGCAGATTAATAGATAAAATATGTTATTGTTACCTGGACGCCTGTCCATCTAAACATTAAAGTAGTTAGCTCCATGAATGGCTTCTCTGAGCCACAAACATTTGAGGATCATTCCATTACATGTCTGCTATAACCTGAAGGTTTTTGCTGCCCCATAATGCACATGTTGGAATCCTAATACCCAATGTGATAGTGTTAGAAGGTGGAGCCTTTGGTGACTAGGAAGTTATTAGGTCATGATGGTGGAGCCCCTCAAGAAAGCAATAAGTGACCTTATAAAAGAGATCCACTCTCCCTCCCTCCAAAAAAGAGATCGCTCAGGGACCCGTAACACCTTTCACCATGTGAGGGTACATAAAGAAATCTTCACCCCAGAAGGGGGCCCACACCTGACCATACCACCCTATCTTGGATGTCCAGTCTTCAAAACTTAATGTTTATTGTTTACAAGCCACTCAGTCTGTGGTAATTTGTTATTGCAGCCCAAATGGACCAAGACAATGCCTCATCTACATATCTCAATGGTAGCCTCAGGAACAAAGAGCAAAAATGGCATCAGATTTCTCTCCTGTTAGAGCAGCAAGCAGCTCTTCAGCATTCTATTGGGTATCATTTCCAACCACACAGCTCATTTATTTTGTCTATCTACACATGTGGCATGGAAACACAGCAACATATGCATTCTATGTATATGCATGGTTATATACAAAGAAAATGTCTCCATTTATAGGCTGTTCCCCCACCCCCAACTATGTATAGCCAGTCTTGGGTAAAAATTTGAATGTACCAGAAAGAGCACCAGCTGTAGAATCAAATACAGCCCTTGCCTAACTAACTAAAACCTGAGGCTCAGTTTACTGTGTTGATTTTGTTAGACTACAATTGCATCTCCTAGAATCTCCTAACCTTTATAGTTCCAGGTTAGTTTATTCTGGTATATGATGTGAGATATAAGTCCTATATCATTTATTAAAAAGACCATTGTTTTCTCTGTGATTTGAGATGCCAACTTTTATTACACACCAATTTTTTAAATGTACTTGGGTCTATTTCTGTTCCATAGGTCTGTCTATTCATATCAGTAACACACTGATTTTGTAGTATATTTTAATAACATACAATGATAGCAGCAATGGTAGTTTCTATTTGCTATGGATTGAACTGTGTCTCCCCAAAATTCATATATTGATGTCCTAATCCCCAAGAACTCAGAATATGACCTTATTTAGAGATAGGGTCTCTTTAGAGGTATTAAGCTAAAATGAGATCGTAAGTGTAGGTGCTAATCCAATATGACTGGTGTCCTTATAGAAACAGGAACTTTGGCCACAGAGGCAGGCATAGAGGGAAGACAACAGCAGAGACATAGGTAGAAGACAACCATCTATGAGCCAAGGAGAGAGGCCGGAGCAGATTCTTCCTTCACAGCCGCAGAAAGAACCAACCCTGCTGACACCTTGATTTTAGGTTTCTAGCCTCCAGAACTGTGAGACCACAAGTTCTACTGTTTAAGCCAACTCAATTTGTGGTCCTTTATTATGGCAGTTTTAGTAAATCAATACAGCTTTTATTGACCTCCTTTTGTAGGATTATTCTAGATATTCTTGCATGTTTTGTTTTTGATATAAATTTTAAAGTTGATGAATTTTAAATTAACTTCAGAAAATAAAATTTGTTGGTAATTATATAGACATATTTTTCTATGTGTTTAAATTTCACATCTGCTTTTATATATTTTAAAAATGTTTAAAGTTTTACTCATGTAAGGGTTTTAAATATTTATTGTTGAATTTACTTCTAAATATTTATTATAATAAATACAACAAAATTAATGACCATAATATATAATGTAAACATACATTCCAAAATATTTACTAAAGATTAAGAGAGAAACTTCATGAAGATAAGTGTTTAATTTCTAAATATATCAAATATTGTTCATATACACTTAATATAATTTAAAAGTTATAAATAAAGAACTGGCAGAATCACAAAGTGATATAAACAGGATCTACAATCATCACATCTCTCTCAGAAATTGTTATAAAATACAGACAAAAAAGTCAATAAGAATACAGAAGGTTTAAAGAGTATAGTTAGCATACTTGACCTAATGAACATATACAGAACATGACAACCAATGAATGCAAAGTACAGATCTTTCTAAGCACATAAGAAACATTCACCAAATTATCTCTTCTGAGAAGTTCTAGCTTTCCATTCATGTAGCCCAGGGACACAGGCAACAGTGTGGTGAAGGCCAGGGGAGGAGAGGCAGGGGCTGGGTGGAGATGGGCAAAGGGGGAGGGGGGGATGGTGGAATGGGGGACATCTGTAATAGTGTCAACAATCCTATCTAATAATAGACAAATATGCAAATTGACCATACCTCCGACACACCAACAAACCACGCCCACAAGCCACACCCACCATCCAATCAGAGCGAGTATGCAAATTAACCCAAACCAAGATGGCTACAGCCACAGAGAGCAAGGTTTCCTAGGTAACAGAGGAAGCCAAGCTTTCTGCCTGCCCTTGCCAGGCCTAAGCCTCCACTCAAGCTACAAAGTTTCAATTATAGAAGGTAAACAAATTCAAACAAATGGCGGCAGAATGGAGCTTGAGAGAGCAGGCCAGGGTTGTCCCTGGCAACAGGGGAAGCAAAGCTTTCCGCACACCCTGGCCCGGCCCACCCGCTTAAGGCAACAAAGTTTCAATTAGGCCCTCGGAGGAAGCCCCAGGCTTGGCTCCGCTCCAGGCTACAAAGTTTCAATTGTAGAAGGAAAATAAATTCCAGATACCAAGGCCTCTGCTTGGGTTGCCAGGGGGCATGGCCGGCCTGCAAACCACCACAGGCCCCTCGCTCAGGCCGCCCCACGCCCCAAGGGAACCCCACCCTGATCCGGGACACCCTTCAGGGCAAACCAGCTGTCCTCCACCCCTGTACCAGACCTCTATCCTATCTAATAAAAGAGTAATATACAGATTGATCATCACTGCAACACACAATATAGCTGCCCCCATGTGGTCAAAGATCCTGCCCCCATGTGGACACAAGATGGCCACCACAAGATGGCCAGCAGGAGAGGGCAGTTGGGAGGCACCCGGCCTGCAAAGGAGGGCAGTTGAGAGGGACCAAGCCTGCAAGGGAGGGCAGTTGGAGGCGATCAACCCTGCAGGGGAGGGCAGTTAGGGGTGACCAGGCCAGCAGAGGAGGGAAGTTGGGGGCAAACAGGTTGGCAGCAGAGTGGTTAGGGGGTGATCAGGCTGGCAGGCAGGAGTGGTTAGGGGCAATCAGGAAGGCAGGCAGGCAAGCAGTTGGGAGCCAGCAGTCCTGGTTTATGAGAGGGATGTCCGACTGCCCGTTTAGGCCCGATCCCACTGGGCCTAAACGGGCAGTTGGACATCCCTCAAGGGGTCCCATATTGGAGAGGGTACAGGCTGGGCTGAGGGACAACCCCCCTTCGTGCACGAATTTCGTGCACTGGGCCTCTAGTAAAATAAAATAAAAAGAGTGTTCAGCTCTACCTCGGTGAGGCTATTTATAATTGCTACTGTAAAGTTTTGCTTGATAGTTCCAACATCTGGATCACCATGAAGTTTCCATCTGTTGATTATATTTTCCCTTGAAAATTTATCATATTTTTGGTATGTCAAATAATTCTGCATGATATCCTAGAGACCTAGACATTTTGAACATTGTGTCACGAAACTCTGAATCCTGTTAAAATCCTCTGGAGAATGTTGAATTTTTGTGTTTGTTTTCACAGGCGATCAAAGTTCTGACTCATTTTCTGTATATAATGTCTGTTCAGTTGTAAAGTGTCTGCTGTGCTCTTTGGGTCTGCTGCGTGTCTGAGCCATTCAAAGGTTAGTCTGGAGCATGGATGGTGGTTTATCTCATAATTTGGTTCTCAAAGCCTTTGCTACTCTTCCTTGGCTGTGTCTTATACATGCTCAGTTTGGGAATAAGCCTGCAAATTGTGTCACTTTCACTCTATACTTTGAAATTGGTCTCATATTCTCATCTCCCAGAGATCCCTGCTTCCTCTTGCCAAAATGTTTGGATTCACTCAGAGTCTTAGTCTCATGCTGCTGTACAATAGTACCCTCAGTGTGACATTTCAAGAGCTTAGAAAGAGAAAAAATAACCAGATTTTTACCTTCTATATTTTGCACAACAGGTGCCCTTTTGCCCTTCTAATCCTCTATCCATATTGACAGGTTTTTAGGTGCCTGCCATCACCATAGGCATATCACTTCACATTAATATGAAGTTCTTCATTATTGTAAATTCCATAGTAATGGTAATTCAGTTCTACCAGTAGTTCTGGTCTCAAGAGTGCTGGAGGAAGAAAAGAGAGAGAAAGAAAAAGCAAGAAAGAAAACTAGGAAACTCCACTATACTAAACATTTTTTAAATCTTGACATTCTTCTCCAGTCTACTTGATATCATTCACTTTTCATAGTCCTCGGAGAGGGCAATCAGGATGGCAGGAGAGCAGTTAGGGGTGATCAGGTCAGCAGGGGAGCAGTTAGGAGCGATCCAGCCAGCAGGGGAGCAGTTAGGGGTGATCAGGCTGGTAGGCAGAGGTCATATAAATGTTCCCTGAGTCTCTACCATGTAAATGTGTAGAACTTTGATGAGTAGAGTCTTATGTGGACTATTAGACATGGTGCCTAAGCCATGTGATAATGATTGCTCAGGGGTTTATGTGCTCTCCACTATTTCTTTATCTGTAAGTTTTTCCCTAATAAGCCCTATTTTAACATATGGCATAGTTGCTGTGTGTTTGTGACTCCTTTACATAAACCAAACTGAAAAGACAGCAATCTTTTCATCTTCTATGATGAGCCTATATACTTCCTGTTTATAATATTACTAGAGGTCCGGTGCACAGATTCGTGCACTGGTGGGGTCCCTCAGCCTAGCCTGCACCCTTTTGCAATCTGAGACCCCTCAGGGGATGTCAGATTGCCGGTGATTTTGGCCCGATCCCCACAGCCCACCCCAGGCCAGGCCAGGCCAGGCCTGGGCTGCGGGGATTGGGCCAAAACCGGCAGTCCAACATCCCCCGAGGGATGCAGTAATGCACTAAGCAGCAGGCAGCCAGGGAGGAGCCGGAACCCAGGCTGGGTGCTGCACCGCTCCCATTCATCCCGGCCTGCTGCACCTGCCACTGCTGCTGCTCGGTAGCACTGCTGTAGAGGTGGGAGAGGCTCGTGCTTCTGGCACCCGTTGGTCAGCTGAGCGACGCTCCCACTGTGGGAGCGCACTGACACCAGGGGGCAGCTCCTGCATTGAGCATCTGTCTCCTGGTGGTCAGTGTGCATCATAGCAACTGGTTGACCAGTCGTTTGGTCATTAGGTTGCTTAGGCTTTTATATATATAGATTCCTAAGGCTTTGTAAGTTAGACTTCATAATGCTATCAAGTTCCTCCTGATGTCTAACCATCATTCTTCCTGCTACAGTTTATTTAATTAATTATTTCTTCAGTGGAAATTACTCATTATCAGAGAACATATCTCCCTATATCTGCATATACCCAAAAATAGTCAAATCTCTTGACAGTCTCCTAATCTGCAGCTTAAATTCAGACATATTTCTTAAAATACTTAAATATAAAACATAATCTCTTTTGGCATTTTTTCATTTCAGAACTCAATGTAACTCAATGTTGATTTATTTTGAATATTATTGACCCTTGAACAACACGGGTTGCAATTACACAAGTCAACCTATATGCAGATTTTTAAAAATGAATACCTGTGTAAATGTACCACAGCCTTTTTATCTACTCATCTGCTGATGGGCACTTGGTCTGTTTCCACATCTTAACTATTGTAAATAATGCAGCAATACACATAGGAGTGCATATATTCTTTCAAATTAGTGTTTTGGGTTTCTTCAGATCTATTCCTAGGAGTAGAATAGCTGGGTCATAAGGCAGTTCCATTTTAATTTTTTATTTTTATTTTTAATTTTTAAAAAATATATTTTATTGATTTTTTTACAGAGAGGAAGGGAGAGGGATAGAGAGCTAGAAACATCGATGAGAGAGAAACATCGACCAGCTGCCTCCTGCACACCCCCTACCGGGGATGTGCCCGCAACCAAATGTACATGCCCTTGACCGGAATCGAACCTGGAACCTTTCAGTCCGCAGATCGACGCTCTATCCACTGAGCCAAACCGGTTTCGGCCCATTTTAATTTTTTAAAAGAAACTCCATACTGCTTTCCACAGTGGCTGCAACAATCTGCATTCCCACCAACAGTGCACAAGGGTTCCCTTTTCTCTACATCCTTGACAACACTTGTTTGTTGGTTTATTGATGATAGCCATTCTGAGGGGTATGAGGTGATACCTCATTGTGTTTTAATTTGCATTTCTCTGATGATTAGTGACATTGAGCATCTTTTCATATGTCTATTGGTCATCTGTATGTCCTCTTTGGAGAAGTGTCTATTCTGGTCCTTTCCTCATTTTTAATTATTGTTGAGTTGTTTGAATTCTTTATAAATTTTTTATATTAACCCCTTATCAAATATATTATCAGTGAATGTGTTCTCCCATTAAGTGGGTTGTCTTTTTATTTTGTTGGTATTTTTCTTTGCTGTGCAAAAATTTTTTAGTTTGATGTAGTCCCATTTGTTTATTTTTTCTTTTGTTTCCTTGTCCAAATAGACATATCAGGAAAAAATTGCCATGAGAAATGTTGAGATTTTATTGCCTATGTTTTTTTCTAAGATTTTTATGGTTTTGAGTCTAATATTTAATTCTTTAATTCATTTGAGTTTATTCTTGTGTATGGTGTAAGCAGGTGGTCTAATTTCATTTTTTGCATGTATCTGTCCAATTTTCGCAACACCATTTACTGAATAGACTATCTGTATCCCAGTGTATGTTCTTGCTTCCTTTGTTGAATATTAATTGAACATAAAGACAATGGTTTATTTTTGGACTGTCTATTCTATTCCACTGATCTATATGTCAGGCTTCCACCTGACATTCCCTGCCTGATAAACAGGTAGGTTCTTATCACAAAGACAAGTGGGAAACTTTTGGAGTTTCATTCAATATTTATGACTTTTGCTTGTCTGAAGAACTATATCATTAACTAATAAATGTTTCAGAATGCCCCATGCACCAAAGATTCTGCATTGCATGTGTGCTACTCAAGATGAATGTCCATCCATCAAAGCAAAAGGAGTAACCGGGTCACAGAAACCATCCACAGAAATAGAGAAAGTGTTATTAAAGTTCATTTTTATCAGAACCTGTAAAGAGAGAAAGCAGGTGTCCTCCAGGTGGTCCTGTTTTCAGAGGAGAAATTTCAGGATGTTGGAAAGTGTTATCTATTATAACACATCTAACAAAGAGAACACAGAGTGCCATGAAATACAGGCCAAGGCAAGATAAAAATCTCAGTTTCATTTGATTCTCCCCCATCAAAGCCTACTTGACAGAAATAACTGTGACGAAGATGTGAAAATTATGAAAAAATGAAAAAATATGAAGTTATTTGATGATTATATATATAATTTTAAATTCATTACATTAACTCCCTCTTAGATCTCCTGGCTGAAGTTATATTCCTATAAAAACTTAAAATATCCTTAGTTCTTGAAGACATTTATAATCAGAAAAAAAAAAGAGATTTCAACTTCATATCTAATGTGTAACATCTTTCCAAACATTTTCACTGTTAATATCTACACTATTACTCAATCAACGTTTCATCATCTTTTCTATGGGACTATTAAGAAAAGTTTGAATCAAATGCTTTGACTCAATTCAAGGTACACTACACATTTGGTTTTTACTTTACCTGCCACCACTCTAGAAACACTATTTTTATAAAAAGGAAATGATATAATCTTGGTATATCTTATCAAAAGGACTCAGTTCATCTAGTATTCACTACAGTATTTTCCCAAAGTTGACAATTCCTCTACTTAATGATCCAAATGAACTTTTTCCCAAGAAGAAAGGTCTACCTCTATCTTTATTCAAGATTTTTTTTTTATTAATACTTTTTTTGGGGAGCAATTTTAGGTTCTTGGCAAAATTGAGGGAAGGATACAGAGATTTCCCATATATTCCCTGTCCTCATGAATATATAGTTTATCTCATTATCATCCCCATCAGAGTGGGTACATTTGTTGCAATTGATGAACTTATATTGACACACCATTTTTTTTTTTTTTTAAATTTCTTTATTGATTAAGGTGTCACATATTTGTCCTCATCCCCCCATTCCCATCCCACACCCCTCCCCTTGGATGCGCCAACCCTCTGTTGAACTTAAGCATTGGTTAGGCTCATATGCATGCACACAAGACCTTTGGTTGATCTCTCCCCCCTCCCCCCACCCTCCCCTATCCTCCCTCTGAGGCCCGATAGTCCGATCGATGCCTCCTTGTTTCTGGTTCTGTTCTTGTTCATCAGTCTATGTTGTTCATCATTTCCCCTAGATGAGCGAAATCATGTGTCACTAGAGATATACTTATAAGAATTGAATGTGCGACGAGCAATAATAGTTATGCTGACAGGCATATGAATCAGTCTGTAGTGAGTTTCTTTCTGGACCAACAGTTCTTTTGAGACCCAATATCAATGTCCACCAGTTCCCTATGAGTACATGTCGGCACTGACCCCTCAGCTCTGGATGGTGGACAAATGGTGGTAATGCAGGTCCGACTCCCTCTGGTTTGGTCTCGGACGGACCCAGGGGCACTGATTCACCCGGATCCAGGGGCCCACGGCCTCACCCGGACCCGGGGCCAGGCTCACCCGGATCCAGGGACCCACGGCCTCACCCGGACCCGGGGCCAGGCTCACCCGGATCCAGGGGCCCACGGCCTCACCCGGACCCGGGGCCAGGCCCACCCGGATCCAGGGGCCTGCGGCCCCCCACGGACCCGGGGCCAGGCCCACCCGGATCCAGGGGCCCGCGGCCCCCCCCGGACCCGGGGCCTGGCCCACCCGGATCCAGGGGCCCGCGGCCCCACCCGGACCCGGGGCCAGGCCCACCCGGATCCAGGGGCCCGCGGCCCCACCCGGACCCGGGGCCAGGACCACCCGGATCCAGGGGCCCGCGGCCCCCCCCGGACCCGGGGCCAGGCCCACCCGGATCCAGGGGCCCGCGGCCCCACCCGGACCCGGGGCCAGGCCCACCCGGATCCAGGGGCCTGCAGCCTCACACGGACCCGGGACCCAGGCTCACCCGGATCCAGGGGCCCACGGTCTCACCCGGACCCGGGGCCAGGCTCACCCGGATCCAGGGGCCCACGGCCTCACCCGGCCCCGGGACCCAGTCTCACCCGGATCCAGGGGCCCACGGCCTCACCCGGACCCGGGACCCAGGCTCACCCGGATCCAGGGGCCCACGGCCTCACCCGGACCCGGGGCCAGGCTCACCCAGATCCAGGGTCCCACGGCCTCACCCGGACCCGGGGCCAGGCTCACCCGGACCCGGGACCCAAGCTCACCCAGATCCAGGGGCCCGCGGCCTCACCCGGACCCGGGACCCAAGCTCACCCGGATCCAGGGGCCCGCGGCCTCACCCGGACCCGGAGCCAGGCTCACCCGGCTCCAGGGGCCCGCGGCCTCGCCCGGACCCGGGGCCCAGGCTCACCCGGCTCCAGGGGCCCGCGGCCTCGCCCGGACCCGGGGCCCAGGCTCACCCGGCTCCAGGGGCCCGCGGCCTCGCCCGGACCCGGGGCCCAGGCTCACCCGGCTCCAGGGGCCCGCGGCCTCGCCCGGACCCGGGGCCCAGGCTCACCCGGCTCCAGGGGCCTGCGGCCTCGCCCGGACCCGGGGCCCAGGCTCACCCGGATCCAGGGGCCCGCGGCCTCGCCCGGACCCGGGACCCAGGCTCACCCGGATCCAGGGGCGCATGGCCTCGCCCGGACCCAGGGGCACGTGGCCTCACCCGGACCCGGGGCCCAGGCTCACCCGGCTCCAGGGGCCCGCGGCCTCACCCGGACCCGGGGCCCAGGCTCACCCGGATCCAGGGGCCCGCGGCCTCGCCCGGACCCGGGACCCAGGCTCACCCGGATCCAGGGGCGCATGGCCTCGCCCGGACCCAGGGGCACGTGGCCTCACCCGGACCCGGGGCCCAGGCTCACCCGGATCCAGGGGCCCGCGGCCTCACCCGGACCCGGGGCCCAGGCTCACCCGGCTCCAGGGGCCCGCGGCCTCACCCGGACCCGGGGCCCAGGCTCACCCGGCTCCAGGGGCCCGCGGCCTCACCCGGACCCGGGGCCCAGGCTCACCCGGCTCCAGGGGCCCGCGGCCTCACCCGGACCCGGGGCCCAGGCTCACCCGGCTCCAGGGGCCCGCGGCCTCACCCGGACCCGGGGCCCAGGCTCACCCGGCTCCAGGGGCCCGCGGCCTCACCCGGACCCGGGGCCCAGGCTCACCCGGCTCCAGGGGCCCGCGGCCTCACCCGGACCCGGGGCCCAGGCTCACCCGGCTCCAGGGGCCCGCGGCCTCACCCGGACCCGGGGCCCAGGCTCACCCGGCTCCAGGGGCCCGCGGCCTCACCCGGACCCGGGGCCCAGGCTCACCCGGATCCAGGGGCGCATGGCCTCGCCCGGACCCAGGGGCACGTGGCCTCACCCGGACCCGGGGCCCAGCCTCACCCTGACCCAGTTCCCAGCCTCACCCGGACCCAGGGGCACGCGGCTTCACCCGGATCCGGGACCCAGCGGAGTTTCGTCTTCTTGATCCCAATTCCTGTTGGTCAATTCCCTCTCAGCAATTCCTTCGGCCATTTTCTCAGAGTTCCAGGGGAGCCACCGCAGAACTCGTTGGGCGGCGGGCTCGGCAAAGCTCCGGTGTGCCCGGTGCGCGGCGGCGGGCTGGTCCGGGGTGGCTGCGTCGGCCCTTGGGTCAGCAGCGGTGGCCGGTCGCCGAGCGTGCGCACCTGGCCACTTCCGCGGCGTTGAGATTCTTGAAGGACTCGGAGGTCAGCAAGCGCGTAGTCTCCCGCCCCATGTCTCCCAGGGGCTCGTCTGTCCGTGCTCGGCAGCGAGTGAAGCCTTCCCCTCAGCCGGAGACCGCTGGGGGAACTGTGCCGAGCACGTTCCAGGCCGCCATTGTGTCGCCTGAGCCGTAGTTTTTAAAGTGTGGTCTTTGGGTCACCGGCATCAGCTTCATCCCGCGTACCCCTCTCTTTTATTCTAGTTGTATAGCATCCGCTCAGTTAGCCCTCCGGTGGTTCTGGATGGTGTCCGCTCCTCTCTCCCGTTGTAGTCTCAAAACCGTTGTGGTAGGCAGCAATCAGGCTTCTGCCCTATGCCTCCATCTTGGTCCTTGTTTGTATAGTTAAGTCTTGATTGTTGTTGGTGTCACTGGGAGGAATTGTCCTCCAGGCCTATTGGCCGTGCGGACCCTCTGTTGACACACCATTTTTATCCAAAGCCTATAGTTTACATTAGAGTTCACTCTTGGTGTTGTACATTCTATGGGTTTGGACAAATGTATGACATGTACCCATAATTATCACACCATACAGAGTATTTCTACTGCCCTAAAAGTTTTTTGTGTTCCACCTATTTATCCCTCCTCTTGCCCCCAAATCCTGATCTTTTGACTGTTTCCATAGTTTTGACTTTTGAAGAATGTCAGATAGTTGGAATCATGCAGTATGAAATCTTTTCAGATTGGCTTCTTCCACCTAGCAATATGCATTTTAGATTTTTCCATGTCTTTTTATGGCTTGACAGCTTATTTCTTTTTTAGGGCAGGGTAATATTCCATTGTATACATGTACTAAAATTTATCCATTTACCTCCTGAAGGACATCTGGGTTGCTTCCAAGTTTTGACAAGTGCTGGAAGCTACCCATTGTCTATGCCAGTGGTTGGCAAACTGCGGCTCTGTTGACTAATGAGTTTGCTGACCACTGACCTAGACTCTCGATTCCAATAATTACAGGCTGTTGTTGTTCCTTGTGATTAAGCCCCTATCCCAGTGGTCGGCAAACTCATTAGTCAACAGAGCGGCAAACTGGTTTGCCGACCACTGGTCTATGCTATCAGGAAAGTGTAAATAAGGAACCCAGAAGGTTGATGGACCTTGAGCTCTGGCAAGGGCCAAAGCTATACACCAATTGTTTAGTTGAGACAATGGTGGCTCAAGCAATTTCCTGACCTAATAGTCTCAAAGTAAATCTTTACTAATATTTACTGACCTTTAAGATAGTCTGTCTGCTACCGGAATTGCCTGCATGACTAAGGGCAATATGTGTATCTAAAATTGAATAAAAGGCTGGCAGGGCCTGAGCACCAGTGAAGCCCTCCCACTAGAGTTGGGCTCTCTGCCTGGCCCCCTGTTTCCAAATTCATATTTCTTGTCTAGTCTCATCATTTGTGCATGGCCCTTCTCCAGATCCTTCCTGAACCCAAGCCACGCAGGATGTGGTTATCACAACTTTCACAGACAAATATGAATAAAACTGGGTTCTTGTGTGGACAAAAGTTTTCAGCTCTTTTGGGTAAATACCAAGGAGCACAATTCCTCCATAATATGGCAAGAGTATATTTAGTTTTGTAAGAGACTGCCAAAATGTTTTCAAAAGTGTCTGAACCATTTTATATTCCTATCAGCAATGAATGAGACTTTCTGTTGCCCCATATTCTTGTCAGCATTTGGTGTTGTCAGTGTTTTGGACTTTATCCATTCTAATAGGTGTATAGTAGTATCTCATGGTTGTTTTAATTTGCATTTCCCTGGTGACATATGATGTAAAGCATATTTTTATATATCTGTATATCGTCTTTGGTGAGGTGTCTGTTAAGAACGTTGGCCCGTTTTTAAATTGGGTTGTTTGTTTTCTTTTTAATGAGTTTTAAGAGTTCTTTGTATATTTTGGATAACAGTTCTTTACCACGTGTCTTTTAAAAGATTTTCTTCCAATTTGTGGCTTGTCTTTTTATTCCCTTGATACCTCTATTTTTAATCTACCTTTTAATTTATCTATTTTTCTCTTGAAAATTGAGGCTACATTTACTCATTTCTGAAGCACTCCCATTTCCTCTGGTTGCTAAAATATGATGACAACATTTTCAAGATTTATTTCTGAGGTAGTTTTTCAATCTTTGCCCTTTTTTGTTTTCTTTAATCATTTGATGCCACATAATTTAAAAAATTAATATCAATCAGTATCAATGAGAATCAGTTATTACAGTTGAGGCAGGAAATTTTATTACCTGGGGCTTTGGAAATAGCCTTGTTACCGACATCAAAGACCTGATTGCATTGCGATAATGCCTGTGTTGTGAGACTGCTGTTACCTATGTTAATACGAAATCTTTGTTCCATACTCGCTTCTGTATAGGTCTGGATTATTAGGCTGGGTTCCCACCTTTACATCTACATTAGAGACCTAGTGCATGGATTCGTGCACATTGAAAGGAAATAAATTAGAAGAAATAATTTAGAGGCTGGGGAGGGGCTGCAGGAGGGCTCCAGGGAGTGTCCGGCCTGTCTCGCTCAGTCCCAATCAGCTGGACCCCAGCAGCAAGCTAACCTACTGGTCGGAGCATCTGCTTCCTGGTGGTCAGTGTGCATCATAGAGACTGATCGAACAGTTAAACAAATGGTTGGACACTTAGCATATTAGGCTTTTATTATATAGGACTAGAGGCGCGTTGCATGAAGAGATTCGTATAATAGGTCTTCCTTCCCTTGGCTTCCAGCACCGGTTTTCCTCTGGCACCCAGGACCCAGGCCTTCGCTCTGGTCAGTGTCTGCCTTCTTCATCTTTGCTGCAGACTCTGGCCAGTTCATCTTCACTGCTTCACTGCAGACTCCAGCCGGAGTCTGCCATCTTCGTCTTCACTGCAGACTCCGTCCAGAGTCTGTCATCTTCGCTGCAGACTCTTCTACTCACTTCTTGTTCCTAACTTCCCTATCCCACCCTGCATTTTAAAGGACTGAAACTTGCCTTAATACCTTAGCCTGCCTAACTAATAACATAATACAAGTATCTGCATTTTAATATTTGAACACGCTCAAAGGTTAGATTTTTCTTATATCCTCACCTATGATGGATTTAATTATCATTTAATGGTATCTGATTCTTTCCAATATAAGGGAAAATAATGCAAAATTCAAGTCAAACATTTTGTGAAAAGAGTTGACCTCAGTCAATAGTACTGCTCTATCAGGCACCTATCCCACTGTGAATTTCCTTGAGGGAAATATATGTCCAGGGAACAAAGTCAGGCAAATGTATAAAACTGCTCCATAAATGTAGAGCAGAGCTATTTGTGGCCATCAGCTTTGACCTTGTCATTCTCCTTTGCATAAACATTATGGTGCTGTTAGAAATAACCATCTCTCCCCAAAGTCCTTTAATTCTTCAAGCCCTTCATACTGCTCCAGGGGATTGGCCACTTAATTCCCCAAACCCTGTCTTCAATGGATATTTCATCTCAAGTAACCTTGTAAATAATTTGATGATGTGAGATCCTGAAGTTCTATCAATTAATATAAGCTGGATTTTCACTGTTCTCAATTCCAACCTGGCCCTCGTTTCCCATAATGAATTATGGTCTGCAGCCATGCCTCTTCATTTGCTCTATCATTTAGCAAATGAAACTAACTTCACTTGGTTTAAGCAGAAAATGGTTTTATTAAGCAGATACTGGGTAACTCATCCAACTTATTCAATGCTATAAAACAAAGAACAGTGATTAAATTACAACACATAAATAATCTGGTGAAAACACTACTGCCACCCGCATTGTGCACTTAGCTGGAGAGTATCTCATATTTCAGCTTTTACAGTGGGAGGAGTGTTCAGCCTCATGTGGTAGGAATTCCCCAAACATGGAAAAGGCATTCATGTGTCCAAAAGCCAAAAAGGAATAAAGATGTACACCACACTATCTTTAGCTTATACTGTGGCAGATAAAAGAAACTATAATTGGTCTACATTCTTTAACAGCATACATTAATACATATATTAATTTGAATGATTTATATATTACCCAATCATCAACAAAAAACTCCATTCTTGTATAAATTTATAACAGAACAAAATGAGAAAATGTGAACTCTAAATAGTCTTAAAATGATAGAGGAATGGATTAAAAATATCATAAAGATGATATGGAAATTTGACCATTCTTTTTCTCACTGATGTGCAAGCCTAAATTCTAGAACCCCTGAAAATTTCGATTGATACAAAAGAAATATAAACCAAGGAAGAATAAGATTTCACTTGATAGATTTGACTTTTTCCATTAACCACAGTATTGTTTGCTTATTTTTCATGTTCTATGGAATTTATTTTCTTTTAAAAAATGTTTTTATTGATTTTTAGAGAGAGAGGAAGGGAGAGGGAGAGATAGAAACATCAATAATGAAGAGAGAGTCATTGATCGGCTGCCCCCCACTGGAAATCAAGCCCACAACACGGGCATGTGACCTGATCAGGAATCGAACCATGACCTCTTGGTTCATGGGTCAATGCTCAACCACTCAGCCCAGCCTAAGAGAAATAATTTTAGATAATTGATCCAAGTTCCATATGTTTGTACATTTGGTTCTCTATTAATGCAGCTCCTATTGTCCTATTGCTAACTGCTGCAGTCATTTCATAGGGATTTAGATTTTTTTTCTAAAACTCTTATAGAAAACCTTTTCTTTAATTTTTGTATTTTTATTGATTCTAAGAAATACACTCTTGGAGCACTCATTACACAGATGAACTTCAGTTTATGTTTTATTTTTGAATTTTCTAAGTGAATACAAATTTAAAATAATAATCGTCAAGCAACTATGTCAAAAAAGACAGTTGATGAATTGTAGAAAAATATAAGATGAGAACAATTCTATTTTGGAGAAAAGAATATTTACAAATTAAATTATATTCTCAAAAATAATATAATGGGTAAGTAAGATATACATTTGCAAATTGGTTAACAAGTGGCTTTAGTCATTGGCATTTCAAATATGTGCTTTGAGTACCAAAACTAATTTGAAAGTAAAAACATAATTATATAAGCCAATTTCATTCTAATTTAATTTTTACAATCTTGATCACTCCACATTTTGTCTCTTACTAAACCTAAGAGTTTTGTCTTATATAGAAAGCCAGTGATTTCACTATTTTCCTCTTACCTGCCCCCCTGAATTTGCTTCCAGGTTGTCTGATATGTGTACTTTTTTTTTTTTTTACCCAAAATTGACTCAATAATAGTTGCAATAAATTAGAACCCTAAGCAATATTTGGGATAAAATTGGAAATATGGTTTTCATGAAAATAACAATATATGACCTTGAGGTTGGCAACCTGAATTAAGGTGGTTATTTGAGAATAACTGACCTACGTGTTGAATCCTCTTCAGCACAGTGTGTGGTGGGTCAGGAGGACTGGAGCCAATTCATCAGGGTGTTTATTGTAAAGTGACTATGTTAACAGGTGGTTTATTCTGCCTCCCATCAGGTTCAGTTTTACCTGATTCTGTTTAGCATGGGAGAAGCTGCAACACTGCATAGCTTGAACACTCGAACTTCACTTCTTCTGATATCCACTAAATCCTGGCTTCAGGTAGTTAAATAATTTCCTGGAGTAGCAAACACATTTTTCACTATGGTAACAAAATATGACATCCCAGAAGTTTAAGTAATTAATCAATTATAGATAGAATATCTATAATAAAAAAAGCACAATATGCTAATTAAGGACAGCCAAATGACCTTCCAGACATTATTCTGGATGTCCTTCTGGCTGAAGCCGCCACGGTGGGGGCCGAGGCAGATGTGGTTAGGGGCAATAAGGCAGGCAGGCAAGCAGTTAGGGGCGATCAGTCAGGCAGGCAGAAGGTTTAGGGGTAATTAGGCAGGCAGGCAGAGGATTAGGGGCAATCAGGCAGACAGATGAGTGGTTAGGGGTGATCAGGCAGGCAGGCAGAGTGGTTAGGGGCAATCAGGCAGGCAGACAGAGTGGTTAGGAGCCAGCAGTCCCGGATTGCGAGAGGGTGCAGGTCGGGCTGAGGGAACCGCTCCGCCCCCTGTGCATGAATTTTGTGCACTAGGCCTCTAGTCTGAAGAATAAAAACAATAAAGGTTAACGTGGTAATGCACATAAGCATATTATCCTGTCAGAGAAACTGTCCTCTCTCTTTAAATTAATGATTTAGTAAATAGTGTTTTGAGATAGTACAATGCTATATAAATTAAAATTATTATGCTTTTGAAGCATTGGTGACTTGTCATAATTTTTTTCTATGTGAACCCTTTGAAGGATTTTTGTCAGATGACAGGTGATTATCCTCATTGTAGCTAATAAATATTTAAAAAGCTATGTAGAGATATAACATGAGTATCATGGTGAGCTGCCAGCACAAAGGATATCTCTACAAATGGAATACATTTTAACTAAATCAATCTGTATTCTCTTTTAAAAAGATTTCTTGTAAAAATTTCATTCCATTTATTCTAACTATTTCTAACTAGTTACATATGCACAATAAACCCAACTGGAGGAATATTTAGGTTGACCTACAAGGGTAGTAGATGTTATTAGCTGAAATGTATAATGCAATCTCTAAGCCAAGGAAAAGTGAAGACAGCAAGAGCATTCTCTGTTTTAAAATATTTTCAGAGAACCATAACTTAATTTGTCATTTAAGATTAAAATATACTTTTGAAATGAAAATTGTAAGGTTAAGTAAAATCTAGTTTTTTATAAAATACTGATTTTATTAAACATTTGATTGATTCTAAAATACACTTGAATTCCTTATATGCCAAGATTACACTTAGTATACATTTATGCAGCTGATCCATAAGGTCTGGGGGAAAAAAGTTCATAGTGGAAGCACTAATATTTCCTTAAATATACATAAATCTTTGCTATCATGATCTGTTTTATATTCATATTTACCTATGGATCATTTATTTTACAGATTTTTCTAATATGTCAAATGAACAGCAGCTGTTGAAAAGTATGCTTATTTTTATGAGGAAATAAGAAATAAATGGCTAAATTCTAAGTTAAATTTAGAATTTTAATAATTAAAAATTTGAAAACACTAAAAAGTGTGGTTTCTCTGTCCCCACCTTCAGAGGTTTTACCTCAGATACAGTGGTCGGCAAACTCATTAGTCAACAGAGCCAAATATCAACAGTACAACGATTGAAATTTCTTTTGAGAGCCAAATTTTTAAAACTTAAACTTCTTCTAACGCCACTTCTTCAAAATAGACTCGCCCAGGCCGTGGTATTTTGTGGAAGAGCCACACTCGAGGGGCCAAAGAGCCGCAAGTGGCTCGCGAGCCGCAGTTTGCTGACCAAGGCCTTAGGAAATCAGAAGTCTCAGTTGCAGTTCCAGTGGCCAAAGCCAGATGGTGCTCTATGGTTGTCAGTGTATCAAGTCCATATCCAGAGGTTTACTGTAGTTGGAATTAAGGGCTTAATTAAGTATGTATTTTATGGTTCAATTAAGGATGAGTTTCAGATTTGATCCATCTCCTTTTCTTCTTTCACAGACTTTTTTTTTTTAGGGATCAGGAAGCATGCTTTCCCCGTTTATTGGCTTCGTTATTTCTTGTCCCACTTGTAGCCCTTAATTCAACACCAGTAAAATGATCAAACTTAGTGTTATGTATATATATATATATAATCCTAGAGTAATATTTAAGGTAAATATGCAGCATTACACAGCTAGTCAGACTTTTACTAGAATTAAGAGTCTGGTCTTTGCCCTATGAAGACTAGTCACATACCTAACGAAATGAGGAAGTATAGGTAGGAAGACTAAATTCCCATTTTGGGGGGAAAGAATTAGAAGATCCAGGAATGAATCCTGGTTGTTCTGTTCCTTCCATCATCAAAGGAGTTTTGGCTCTCTTCCTGAATAACCTCATTGTCCTCTGTACAACACTCTGAAGATCCATTGATAGAAGAGCAAAAGGAAAAATAGGAAGGAAGAGGACTAGAAAAAGCTCACAGATTAGCATATCCCATGTGTCAGGCACCAATTTAAATACTAGACATACATTTTCTTTTTTGAAGCAATTGGCAATCAAAGGAGGTGTAAATGAATGATCTCTCTCTCTCTCTCTCTCGACTTGAGAGAGAGAGGAAAGGAGAAAAAGAGAGATAGAGATAGAGACAGAGATCATTCATTTGTTGTTCCATATTTATGTATTCATTTGTTGCTTCTCATATGTGTCGTGACCCGGGGTCGAACCCTAGACCTTGCATATGGCCAGGGCTGTTTGCTTTATTTCTTATAATTGATATAAATTATCTTGTTTCACAGTTTTCTAGTCTATGAGTGATCAATAATATGTGTTTTGTCGATAAAGTAATTTCTCAAGAATACAAATAAAACTTCCAATTAAATTTTAGCAACCATCTACAATTATGTTTTTATGCATATACACCATAAAGAATGTAAAGAAATGGAAGACATGATTTCTTCCTTTATGTTCTTGATAAATTACTGGATAAGACATGTATAAATATTCATTCATTACACATTTATTTATGTGCAAAAGAGGCCTGGGCACTGCAGGGGATCAAAGGATGACTGAGTCAGAGCCCCTGACCAAAAGGATTGTGGAACAAGGACCTGCCCTGGTACTGCCACACCCAGTATGCTTTAAAAGTGATGATTTCAATGTGAAAGACAAAGACATCCAGGTCAACCAAAAAAGTTTGAAGACCAACAATTACAAGCATATTGGATGAAGATGCATGTCAAACTCAAAAACGACTTGCAGAAAGATTAAACATTGCTAAGCAAACAATTTCTGATCATTTACAAGCAATGGGAAAGATTTTAAAGGAAGGAAAATGGGTGCCACATCAACTGAATTAAAGACGAATGGAAAACCGAAAAGTCCTAAGTAAAATGTTGTTTCAACGGCACGAAAGAAAGTCTTTTTTGCATAGAATTGTGACTGGCGATGAAAAGTGGATTTATTTTGAGAATCCCACATGCACAAAATCATGGGTTGTTCCAGGTCAACCATCAACATCGACTGCAAGGCCAAATCGCTTCAGAAAGAAGACAATGCTCTGCGTTTGGTGGGATCAGGAAGGTGTGGTGTATTATGAGCTTCTAAAACCAGGTGAAACCATTAATACTGATTGCTACTGACAACAAATAATCAATTTGAACCATGCTTTGATCGTGAAACGACCAGAATGTTCCAGAAGACACGGCAAAGTAATTTTGCTTCGTGATGTTGCATCACCACACACTTCAAAACCAGTTAAAGACACGTTAAAAGATCTTGCCTGGGAAGTACTAACCCACCCACTGTATTCACCAGACCTTGTTCCTTCAGATTACCACTTGTTCTGATTGATGGCATATGCACTTTCCGAGCAGCACTTCAAAACATACGAAGAAGTGGAAAATTGGGTCTCTGAATGGTTTGCCTCAAAACAAGAAAAGTTCTATTGGGACGGTATCCACAAATTACCTGAAAGATGGGGAAATGTGTAGTTAACGATGGACATTACTTTGAATAAAGCACTTTTGATGTTTCTCTTGAAATTATAGTGTTTTCTTTGATTACAAAATCCGCTATTATTAACCGGTATACCTAGTAGTCTCAAATGAAAAGATTTCATTCTTTTTGTTGTTATTGTTGTTAATCCTCACCCAAGGATATTTTTCCCATTGACTTTTAGAGAGAGTGAAGGGAGGGGAATAGATAGAGAGAGAGAGACACACATTGACTGGTTCGTCTCCCACATGCCCTGATGGGGCCGGGGATGGAGCGTGCAACCAATACATGTGCCCTTGACCCAAATCGAACTGGTGACCCTTCAGTCTGGGGGCTGATGCTCTATTCACTGAGCCAAACTGGCTAGGGCTCATTTTTTTTTTATTGCTGTGTATTAGATTCCATATAATATTATTATATTATATTATTGTATTATATGGAATCTAAAAACAAAACAAACAAAATAAAAACAGAGACCAAAGGGATGCTTTCCAGAGAGAGGGATGGAGGTATTGGTAAAAAGGGGAAGGGGAATATAGTCAATAATATTGTGATAAGTTTACAAGGTGATGGATGATTACTAGAATTAGTGGGGTGATCATGTTAGAAGGTATAAAAATGTTGAATCTCTATATTGTATACCTGAAACTAGTGTAACCAATATAAAAATGTATACCAACTATACTTAAGTTAAAAAAAAAGAGTGTTTTCAAACTGTAATCAATTATTATGTTGCAAAGCTGGAAGTCATTAGTTTATCCACTGATTTTTGAATACTATTCACTTTCTGATTCAAGATAATTTAGAAGCTTAGTAGCTGACTTCTATGTGATCTCAGCAATGCTCAGTGAGACCTTTTCTGATGGCTAATTATTAGAATGGCCTTACTTCCAACCAACCTCTCTTTTCCACTTCTTGAATTTGTCTCACTAAATTTAATTTTACAGTTGACATATTGTAGTATTTCATTTGCTTTTTACAACATTTGACTGTAGTATTATCACATAACTGGGAATGAAGCTCATACTGAAATGGAAAGCTATTGTCTATGTGTAAGTTTTGTCAGAGGTGTAATTTTTAATATCTTCATTTTCCATGGTAGGTGCAGCTTTGTTAGCCTGATAGGCTAGGATCAATTTTACATCCACTTACTACCAGACCAGTCCGGATGTACTCCGAGCATCAGAGTCAAGGAGCACAATGTCTAGGTAGGTTAGCATCTGCTATGTACATTTGATTTCTGACTCCAAAACTTCTCAATCATCATAGTTCATTTTTAGTCCTTATAGATTATGAAGAGCTATGACACATTTTATCCCATTAAATCTTTGTGATGCCTATGATTTCTTTTTTATTTTTTTAAACCTCCAAATTACCTATGAGGAAACCAAAGATCAAAGAAGTAAAGGGTTTTTGTGGGGTTTTTTTTTCCTCCCCAGGGCACACAACTAGTAAGTCTCATGGAACTGGGATTCAACATTAGGACTAACTCTAAATTGAGTACAAATAGTTCATATTTATTTATCATCTACTAGAAGCCCGTTGCACGAAGTTTCGTGCAATAGACTTTCCTTCACCTGGCTGCCAGCACCAATTTTCCGCCAGCAGCAGTTTTCCTCTGGCCACCTGCCGATCGGAGCGCCCCCAGCCAGCGCGATTGGCCACCTGGCACCATTTCCTCTGGCCACCCTCCGATTGGAGCGCCTCCCGAAGGCTGGGGGCAGGTCTCCGGGTGGGGTGGCCGATGGCGCTGGCTGGAGGCGCTCCGATGGGCGGGTGGCCAGAGGAAAACTGGTGCTAGTGGAAAACTGATGCCAGCAGCCACGCAATCAGCCACCCCGAGTTCCGCCACCAGCGCCTTCTGACGACCCCATGGGTCCTCCCGCAGTCCCGGCCCGTTAGGCCGGTGAGAGGAGCTGGGGGGGGGGGGGGCGGGGACTCGCGGGCCAATCGGCCACCCTGAGTCCCATCCCCCGCGCCTCCAGCAGGCCCAATCGTGGGCTTAACGGAGTGATGCAATTTGCATATTACCTTTTTATTATGTAGGATTATGTAGCAGGTACAGTTCTAAGCACTTTATTAACTCACTTAAACCTCACAACAACCCTTTGAGGGAAGTATTACTTTTGTCCCTATTTTACAGATGTGTAAACTGAGGCACAAAGAGGGTAAGTGACGTCTCAAACTCCCAAAGCTACTAAGTGGCAAACCTGGCTGGAAACTAGGGCTGAACTCCCAGAGCTCTGCTGAATCTCTGCGTAGGACATGGTAAGTCTGATAACCCCTTTGACATATCACAAAGGTGTTAGGATTTAATAGGATAAAATGTATCATGGCTTTTTGTAATCCATAAGGAATCAAAGCTGATGGCTGAGGAGAAATTTTGGGAGAAATGAAGTTCGCATATATTACATTGGTGAGGCACATTCCAACCAGGTAAAGATGAGGGTATAAAACTATATAATCAACAGATAGAATCAGAATATGTGCTGACAGCAGCTTTCTCTTGATTTACCATCTTCCTTATTGGAATTTCCTTTAGGTGGTTAAGGAATAAAGATCAGAAAGTTAAGGACAGGAAATGAAAATAATTATAGGTCATGGGTCTATTCCATATTATTATTAATCTATATATATAAAAGCCAAGCAACCAGAGCGACCGGTCACTATGATGCGTACTGCAGCCAGCCAACTGGCCTGATCGGGGGCGGGGCCAGTGGCCAACCTTCCGCAGCCCCTCCCCCTCGCCAGCCCTGCCCCAATTGGCCCCAATCAGGACGGGCCGGCCGGACCCCACCTGTGCGGGAATTCGTGCACCAAGCCTCTAGTCTACTATAATCTGCTCTTGTCTTTGTTTTTAGATTATCACATTCTCATCCAGAGTGGATTTACAGCCTGGCCAGTGTGGCTCAATTGGTTGAGCATCAACCTATAACAAAGAGGTCACAGTTTGATTCCCGGTCAGGGCACATGTCCGGGTTTGGGGCTCACAGGAGGTAGAAAATCAATAATTCTCTCTCATCATTGATGTTTTTTATCTCTCTCTCTCTCTCTCTCCCTTCCTTTCTGAAATCAATTAAAATATATTTTAAAAACAGTGGCTTTGCAAGTTGCCTACTTGGAAATTAAAGAGCTATATAGTGAAACAAACAAACAAAATGGAAAACAAGCCGTTTTCCATTCAGATTTTGAAAATCTTAAAATTTCACTAAGAGAATAATTTTTCCGCATGTTAGATGTTTTTGACATCAACTTTACTCATGTGTCATGGCAACTGTGACAAGACTTTTACATCAAATTTTTTAGGACATTTTGTCCTGATCAACTCCTATTCTGAATTTCCAGGTTGGTCCCACAGTGGAAAACTCATTTATTTTTGCCCCAGGTAAACAACTTATGTCCATTTATAACTCAAAGCTGCCTGTGCAATGGGTGATTACCTAGTGAATCTGATCAATATAAACAACCAAAGTAGATAATAAAAGCTGAAATGACTTTTAAAAATTAAACTTTTATTGCCCATCTATCTAGGTCATTGTGTCTCTTCAGCACTTATTTTCTCCATGGGTGAAGCTTAAGGGGTCTTAATAGATGACCTCAGAGAAAGCATCGGTTTTTCTCATTGTATTCTTGGAATACTGCTAGCTATGTTTTGTCTATATATAACCTACCTACACAGATGTTACTTGGCTATTGTGCTTTATGAACATGGTGCCTCTCAGCAGAGCCCACCAAGTCTCAGCAGGCTGATGAAATACTTCACTCAATCCACATTCACCTCTGACTGCATTTTCTTCCAATTCCTGCAGCTATTTGCTCTAAAATACTTAGAATTTGGACTCAAAATTTTTTTCACAGGAATCTATACATTGATAATATGTATTAATAAAGAATATTGCTTACAGAGATACTGAACATAGAGCATGCTCATATGGTATATTTTCACTGTAAATTGTATCCTCCAAATGCATAGTAAATTTGGCAAAGTGGGAAGGAAAGAAAAGGTCCTTAGAAATCTCAAAACTATCTATAATAATCTATAATAATAAAAGCATAATATGCTAATTAGACAGGACATCCTTCCAGACGTCCTTCCTTCTGGACAAAGCCGCAGCGGGTGGGGGCTGAGGCAGAGGCGGTTGCCGCTGCGGTGGGGGTCAAGGCCCTTACACAGATTTCGTGTATTGGGCCTCTAGTTAAAAGTATAAATCACCAGTAGATTTTCTTGGTAATCCCAGCATTATACCCTAAAGAATAAATATTTATAGTCCTTGTAATTTTATCTTAGGTACTCTAGTTCTATTCTTAGCTTTATAAATGTGTTATAATTTTTTTTTTCACTCTCACAAAACTTTCTGCTTCAGTATCTTCTAGCCAGTGAATTCCACTTGTGTTTTAAATTTTAAGAAGCAGGACAGATTTTTAAAGTTGGTTGCTTCTGCTGACTTTTAGGGGTTTTTTAAATCATGATCATTTAATATTCATTTTATTTTTTTATGGATTTATCATGCATTAAAATTTTTCTTGAACTTGAGATTTGTTTGATTATTTCTTTTGCTGTGCAGAAGTTTTGTGTTATTTATTTATTTATTTATTTATTAAAAAATATTTTTATTGATTTCAGAGAGGAAGAAAAAGGGAGAGAGAGAAACATCAATGATGAGAGAGAATCATTGAACAGCTGCCTCCTACATGCCTGCCACTGGGGACTGAGCCTAAAACCTTGGCATGCGCCCTGATCAGGAATAGAACTGTGACATCCTGGTTCATAGGTTGATGCTTAACTACTGAGCACACTGGCTGGACTCAGTTTGTGTTTTTAGTGTCATATATAAAAAAAAAAAACAACACAAAAAACAAACATTGCCAAGATCAGTGTCATGGAACTTCTTTCCTATGTTTTCTTCTAGGAGTTTTATGGTATCAGGTCTTATGTTGAAGTATTTTAATCATTTTGAATTAATTTTTGTGAGTGGAGTAAGATAGGAGTCCAATTTTATTTTTCTGCATGTGGGTATCCATTTTTCCTGGCACCATTTGTTGAAGAGACTGTCCTTTCCCCATTGAGTGTCCTTGGCTCCCTTGTCTAATAGTAGCTGACCATTTATTCAGGGTTTTTTTTTCTGGGCTCCTTACTCTGTTCTATTGATCTAGGTATTTATCTTTATGCTATCATCAGAGAGTTCTAATTACCACAGCTTTGTAATATAGTTAAAATTTAAAAAAGTATGATGCCTCTGGCTTTTGTCTTTCTCAAGATTGCTTTGGCTACTCAAGGTCTTTTATGGCTCCATATAAATTTTAGAATTGTTTTTTCTATTTCTGTGAAAATGCCATTGGAATTATGATAAGAATTGCATTGACTTTATAGATGGCTTTGGGTAGATGGGTACTTTAACAATACTAATTTTTCTAATCCATTAACATGAGATATCTTCCAATTTATGTCTTCAATTTCTTTCATTAACCTTTTGCACTCGGATGTCGAGTGTGACTCGACACGGTTAGCATCGGTAGCAGCTCGTATGTCGAATTGTATTGAATGTATCAATAATTTGAAATATAAAAAAATCCAAATAAATAAGTTTGTATGAAAAGAAACTCCAGTTTTTTATTCTACTGCCGCGCTTTGTAAAATCTGGGGTATTTAAAAAATTAAATCCCGAGTAGAATAAAGGAATCGAGAAAAAAGCAAGCGAGTGCAAAGGGTTAAAGTCTTGTAGTTTTCAGTGTACAGATCTTTCACTTCATTGGTTAAATTTATTCTCAAGTATTTTATTGTTTTTGGTGCTATTGTAAATGGGATGATTTCCTTTTTCCCCCAGAGATTTCAATGTATACAAACACAACTGATTTCTGCATGTCAATATTATATTCTGCATGTCAATATTATATTCTGCAACTTTACTGAATTCATTGATTAGTTCCAACAGTTTATTTTTTACTTGCACATGACCTTTATTATTTCTTGTCTGTCATAATAATTGTGATGGTTATTGCCTCTCCTTTTATATACCCTATCTTTAGGAAATGATTGCTATATGCCATGCACATGTATTTTACAGGTGAAGAAATTGGGCACAGACGGATTAAGTAGCAAAAGTTAGTCATTACAGCTAGTAAGTGGCAGACATGGGATATAAAACCAAGTCAGTCTGACTCTAGAGTTTGTCCTTAAACAATGTGCTTTATTACCTTTTAGTTTCCAAATGGCATAACAATTATTTAAATTGCCTTTGAGATAGATAGAAACACACATTGAGCTGTTGAAATAGTCAATTGTTAAAAGTGTTTTAGAGATTAATCATTAGATCATCTAAACATTGCAACATCTATTCTTGCAAAAAATTCCATAGTTGCAGTCAGTTACCCAAAGAATAAAGCATACTTTTTGTAAGGCCTGACCTCTAACAACTTTTCAGAGTCATCTGCACCACTCTCTACAATTCAGTTGACATCAATCTGCTCATTAGCCCCTGAAATGACTGTGCACCTTGCTACTGCCCCGCCTTTGCTTATACCGTATTTTAAAGCCAGTTGAAAGTATTTCTCTTCTGCTACCCAAAGGGAGAATTGTTAACACTCATGTCTTTCTGTTCCCAACCAAAGAGCCCTTTTTGAGTTTGTCTATTCCTTTAGAATCTAAATCTAAGCTCCCTGAAGACGAAGTCGGACCTCACTCATCTCTGTGTTCCTTTTGTGCCTGGTTCAGAACTGAGTAAATGTGATCTGAAATGCATAGCACTGAAAGATCTTGGACAATAAGTTACTTGCCTGTGGTCACTCAGCTGTTTTGGTTTGGGGCTAAGACTCTCAAGCCAGGCCTTGTAAATTCCCATCAGATCTAAGATCTTTCCACAAGATCATTTTGTTGATACCTACACTCTTAAACTCTTTATTGTGTTGCCCACCTATTTTTACTAGGATGAATTCTTTCCCATTTCTTCTCTGTGTTTGTATCTATTTATAACATAAGCAGGCTGCACATCCAATCTGTTGTTAATATGTGGGGATTTTTCAACACTCTTTTTCTCTTGACTGCTCTAGCACCAGCCAGACTATGAAATATGTTTGTTTGTTTGTTTGTTTAAATTTATCTTTAATGTTGAAAGATGAATTACATACATTTTAACTTGCTAGTCACAGAACAACCTCCTCTCCAATCTCAGTTTTCTAATATATCCAAAGCATCATTATTTTTATACTAGAGGCCTGATGCATGAAATTCGTGCAAAAGGCTCGGCCCTTGCAGCTGAGGCAGCTTGCCTCAGCCCTTGCAGCTGCAGCGGCTTGCCTGGGCCCTCGCAGCCCCAGCTTCGTCTGGAAAGTCATCCGGAAAGACGTCTGGAAGGTCTTTTGGCTGTCTGGTCTAATTAGCATATTACTCTTTTATTATTATAGATATCCTTGACTTTGAGGTCATGTGCTTTAAACATCTCCATATACTACTCTGAAAGTTCATGTTTATCTTAGTCATCTCACTCTTTTCTCAGTCAGTAGTTCCATTAACAGCACATCCTAATATGTTTTTTCCATTCTACTTAAGGGCCAGTGCTTATGAGCATTGTTCAGTAATTTGTCCAAAACACATTTTTACTTCCCCTTATTACTTTGATATATGAAAAAAAATATGAGAAGAATTTGGGCTAAGTAAGCCATTTCCTATAGAAATATTTGCCTAGATTTTTAGGGTTGGGCCTGAGAAATGTTTTCACATTCTTCCACAGAGTCAATTTTTTCCCTATAATACCTTTTTCTCTTCACTATACATATATTGTATGCCTTTCAATCTTAAAAGAAAATGGCCAATGTTGCCTTAATTCTCTTGCTTGAATTTCCTCTCAGATTTAAAATATTTCCTTACTCTTATTTTTCATCATTTCTATATTTTTTTTATCTGTGAGTAGCAGATGTGTGTAGGCTCAGTTATGCTAAAGCAAACATTAGGTACCAAAATATAATCTTTCACACTAAGTTGATATGCTTAATTTCAGGAAGTAGGTGATGATTATGTGCAAGGTTCATGGGTAAATAATTATCTGCATTTAAATTATTAAAGTTTATATTACAAATAAAGATATGGATTCAGCATTAAGAGCCTTATATAATTAGAATTAGCAAAAAAATTGAAAAAGAAAGATAAAAAGGAGTTAAAACATATAAAATAAGAAAAAAGGTTAAAGATCAGCATTCTCTAGCCATTCACTTCATAAACAAGTGTTGGATCCATGTTATCTGCAATCACTAAGGGAAATATAAGGATACAGAAACCTGAATGAAACCTGCCTTACCAGAGCTCACAAACATTAAATTTCTTTATTACTGGCAAAAAATTTTTTTTTGTTAATCCTCACCTGAGGATATTTTTCCATTGATTTTTAGGGAGAGTGGAAGAAAGAGGGAAAGACATAGAGAAACATCAATGTGAGAATGTGAGAAAAACACATCGATTGTTTGCCTCTGCACAAGTCCTGACCAGGGCCCAGGCTGGGGAGGAGCCTGCAACTCAATGTATGTGCCCTTGACCGGAATGGAACCCGGGAATCTTTGGTCCGAAGGCTGATGCTCTATCCACTGAGCAAAACCGGATAGAGCTTAATGGATTTTAAACAAGATAGAAAAGATATGTTAAATTCAGGGAGTTTTACTTTCATACAGCTATGAAACATTAGAAAAGGGTATATGTTTTAGGATTGTTTGTTTGGCCATAGCCGTCTCAAGGATCTATCAAAATTTAGGTCTGGAAAAGCTCAGATTTATCTGTCCAATTCTATCACTTTACAGTTTAGGAAGCTGAGATCCAAAGAGCTTAGATGGCTTATCCAATGTTGGTGAGTTTAGATGATTTATCCAGTGTCAGTGACATATAAGTGACAGTGTTGAGAGTAAAAACCTGGACTCTTCATTCTTTGTTCACCTTTCTAGGAACCGATAATTCCTTTAACAAATATTCAAACAGACATGGGATACAACATTTTGGGAATGTAAAACAGATAATGGTTTGTTCTGAAGGTGGTTCTTACACAGCAAACTAACAAGAATAGGGTAACATTACAAATGAGATCAAACATAAAAGGGTGGTCAGGTTGGTGTGTGGGGATTCTCAGATCTGTGCTTTTTATACATCAACAGATAGCTTCTTGTAAGTCAGAGTGGCTTGGGTCACATAGGAAAAATGTTAGTAGACTGAATAAAGATGCTATCAACTGTAGAGAGTGCCTGGGAAGGCACATGGGCATTTCTTTAATTATTGTCAGCTGAATCCAGAGGCAGGAGTGTTGTCAGCTTGACCTTCAGCCCAGGGGCCAGGGGGTGGGTTTCATTATCTAAATCCAGTCAAGCACCAGGAATGAATACGACTTGGGCCCACCCAAGAATGCACATAATCTCCTTTGTCTTGACCTTTAGTAAAACTTCCTGGTTTTTGCTGTATAAAATAAAGACGCTGTATTGGCTCTAGATTCCATGCACTGGGCCTGTAGTAGAGTATTACTATTGTGAGTTATTAAGGGTTGTTTATATCAGTTATTCAAGAAAAGAAAGTTCCAACTCTGACAGTCAATTCTTATTAACCAAAGATATGAAGCTATTGTTTATCATACACTGCCGACTGAATTACATGCACTAAAAAGATAGTGTGTCGCTTTCTTAATAAATACAGACACTCAATGTTTAGTACAAGTTCATATAGTATATCATATTATTTAAAGTAAAGGCTGAATTTCAAACATTATTTTTATACTGCTAGCTAGCTTTCTTATATTAAAACTAGAGGCCCAGCGCACAAAATTGTGTACAGATAGGGTCCCTAGGCCTAGCCTGCGATCAGGGCTATCTTCTGCCTGCTCTATCCACTGAGCCAAACTGGCTAGGGCAGCATGGTATATTTTATTTTATTTATTTATTTTTAATATTTTTTTATTGATTTTAGAGAGAACGGGAGAGAGAGAGATAGAAATATCAATGATGAGAGAGAATCATTGATGGACTGCCTCCTGCATGTCCCCCACAAGATTGAGCCCACAACCCGGGCATGTGCCCTTACTGGGAATCCAACCAGGACCTCCTGGTTCATAGGTTGATGCTCAACCACTGAGCCATGCAGGCCTGGCTAGCATAGTATATTTTAAAGATAAATATAAGTATTTCTGAGATACTCCAGAACCCTAGCATTTTGCTGGTAGTTATGTCTATAATCTGGATGCATTACATATATTTATGGGTGTATTATTGAAAATGAAATTTTTACTTTTGCAGAATTTATAAAAACCCTAATCTAGACAAAGGCAATTTTTGATGGTTAAAGAATATAGCTACTGTTAAAAGTTATTAAGTTGGCCCATAATATTTTAGAAATATGTAAATATGCTCTAGAATAAAATTTTAAATCATTTGTAGACAAATATTACTAAAGGCTTTCAAGTCATCTATTTGCCTGACATCATGTATTTTAGTTGTAATTTATGTTTTCCGCTATATTTAGAATATTGTAATTGATTATTCTTGCTAATGTTGGCATTTTAATCCCTAGACTTACATTTATGTTTGAAGTAACAAAAAATTATGGTCTTTTGGCACTTGAAATGAGATGGCTGGTAAAGGTATATATGTAATTTCTGGTCATATTGTTACTGCTTGCTTTTTTGTTGTTTGTTTTGTCATGTATGCACAATCTGCAAGGCACTATTTTTTTTTACCTAATTACAATAATATCTCTTGAGAGAGAATAAACAGAAACTCCTTTTTTTTTTACACGGATTAATGGCATATATTTCCTCATAAATCTGAATATAGTCCTCTGGAAAGAATTTAAATAAACTATAAGAAAAGCAGATAAATTTGAGGCAATTGTATGATATGAAGTAGAAACATTACAGTCTATATTATTCAACAGTTTTTTGTTTACAACTAATAGTAATTTAAGTTCAGGTTAAAATAAAAGAGGGAATTTGTTGACGAACATTACAGAAAACTCAAGGGTTAGGTCCTGCTTCAGGGGTTGCTAAATTCAGATGCTCCAGAGATTTCTCTTTCATTTCCCAGCTCTAATTTGCTCTGTGTTTGTTATATGTTTCAGGCAACTCATCTACATAACGTGGCCTTTAGGAACTCTAGATTTACTCTTAGCTATTCTCAATAGTTCTAAGAAAACCCCAACACTAAGTATCATTGGATAACTTGAGTCATCCTTGAAGCAAAGGAGGTGGAATCTGTCCACGGTGCAAGACTAGGTCACTAGGGCTATTGTTATCTCCAGCCAAGCTCCATAAACTGAAAGTGGGAAAGCTGGTTCCTAAAAGGAAAACCCGATGATATTAACAGAAGAAAGATGTTGAATAGGAAAAAAAGAATAAATGTCTTCCTTACTCTCAAATTCAGGTTATTGTAGTCTACTTACTGGTAGGTAACTTCTACTGACACATTATCTTTTCCACATAAGATACTTATTTGAGTTTTAAATGACTAGCATTAAGAATGTAGGCTCATCTTGATCTTTTATGGTGCCAGAATGGACAGATAGAACTTTTGGAAGCAAGACTATAATGAATTATGTCTTGCCTCAAATCTACATGAAGGAAAAAGGGGTTTAATTACTTTCATTCATGATTTTAAAGCATATTTGAAGTTCTGTTATTCTAATATTTCTATAGCACCCCTTTTCTTATTTTATCATCGGTATAATACAAGTCTAATATATTTTTAAAATACATGTTTGTCTTTCTTTTTCCTTCTTATTGGTAAGCTGGTTTTCTCTCCCAACATGAAGTTCACCATTATAGTCCAGGAAAAAAGACAGAGGAGGGAAGATGCCTTCTCTGGAAGGAAGAAGTTATGATGTAGTGGGAAGCCTGCCCGCTTGGTCTAGGGGTTTTTGGAGGGAGTCAAAGGCAGGACAGGGATCTTCAGTACCAGATTGGAGAGACACAGTCAGCTGGAAGAAGCCAATGGATCCTGACTAAGCTGAGATGGGATAGACAAGGGATTTATTAGCATCAGACACTAGCAGCAGGTGCAGAACTGTGATTCATCCCAGTATGTATAATATGACAGTACTGGCTGTTTATAGCCAGTGTCTGTATTTATAAGTGTCCATGTTGTACTGTGTATTTTTTTTTAAATTTTTGCTAGCACAACCAATCAATGACAATCAGATTTCAGCAGTTGGTTAATCAATGCATATCTAAGGACAAGCATGAGAACTCTCTTCCCCAATGCCATGAAATGACTTAGATTTTTCTCCCACACATCAAATGCCATCTTGAACAGAACTAGAGGAAGGATAATGAGACATTGTTGCAGGATTGCTTCAGGATTATGCTAATAATCTGTTCAGATAATTGGTTGGACTAATATTTGAGACAGATTAGGCTAAATTTTCAGCCTTACTTCCTACTGAGTGAGGTGGGTTGGGTCATGAAGATTAGATTAGTTATAGTGAAATGAAGAAGTCACATTATATGCACATTCAACTTGTGGTATATGTAAATTTGCAATCCTGATGCACATATAAATGGATTAGCTTTGAATGTTGAATCATACTATTGCCACTAACTACGGGCCAGTTAATTTACCCATAGACATTTGCCTGGAATCTCTTGTGATGTTAAAACATAAAATATAATAAATTATCATAATCTATAATAATAAAAGCAAAATATGCAAATAGACCAAATGGTCAAACAGTGAAACGACCGTCCGGACAACGTTCCAAACGACCTTCCAGATGAAGCTGGTGCTGCAAGGGCCTACTCTTGCATGAATTTTGTGCATCGGGCCTCTAGTATAAAAATAATATAACAAAAACATAAAGTAAGAGTGGACTTGACTGTCATAAATTCTACTATGACACAACTGAAGAATAATCTATATACAGAAAAAACCAGCGACTGGAATGCTGGGACAACCAGAACAACTGGAAAGACCCGAACAACCAGTCCCTATGACACCCTCTGCCCATTTGGGGGTGGGGCCAGCTGGCCAACTGCCCACAGCCCCTCCCCACTGCCGGCCCGGCCCACATCAGGGCGGGCCAGCCAGACCCCATCTATGCACAAATTCGTGCATCACAAGGAACATTCAAAACCATCTTTAGATGGAAGTTTCAGGCATTATTTTTCTGTTTTCCAACTACTTATAATTTAGTTAGTAACTTTTAAGTGGCTAAATGTGTAAAGAAAGAAAGCTCTCTTCTAAATGCAAAAAACCCTGGATTCTCTGTTGCCATGTCATTAACTGTGGGAACAGAATTGAAAAATTAGGACTCTAGTATTCTTTACTATAGACATCATTCCATGCAATCTGTTCATTCAAGTCTTTTAAAGTCTAAAAGTACGTTATTTGTGGTTTATAAATAACTAGAGGCCCAGTGCACGAAATTCGTGCACGGGGGGGGGGGTGTGGAGGGGTCCTTCAGCCTGGCCTGCACCCTCTCCCAGTCCAGGAGCCCTCAGGGGATGTCCAACTGACTGCTTAGGCCCGCAGTCGGACATCCTTAGCTCTGCCGTGGAGGCAGGAGAGGCTCCTGCCGCTGCCGCTGCGCTCACCAGTCATGAGCTCCCCCTGAGTGGTGCTCCCCCTGGTCAGTGCACGTCATAATGATTGGTCATCCTGCTATCTGGTTGATTTGCATATTAACCTTTTATTATATAGGATGAGTATAGTAGAGATTCAGTTTTAGATTTATTTCAAAATATTGTTTCAAAGATTATATAGAAATGAAGCATTACTATCTGGTAATTACTATCTGGAGTTTATAAACAAGAATATAAATAATGCATTTAACAAATTTGTTAGATGCTTAAAATATTTCATGAATTATGGAAAAGTTATAGAATAAAGAAAGACTCATTAAGCAAAAGCAATAGATTAAATACCACTCAACAAAAATATTATCAATATATATTTTGTGCAAATCACTGTGAAGTAAATATATAGAGAATCTAATTAGAAAGATAAGATTTAAAAATGAAAAGTTACATGAAATATAAAGCAATGTTCCATTTCTTCAAATTGGTATATTTTTGTGTATTCTATTTAAAATGTTTGCTTATCATCAGGTAATAAGTATATTTTGCTACATTGTTTGAAAAGTTTTATTTTGTTTATATTTAGATCCATAACCCAGTTGGAAATTAATTTTTAAAAATATGGTGTCATGTAGGAATCACCTCCTCACGACTTATTGAAAACATGTTTTGATATGCTCCTGTAGGAATCCCTTTCACATCCCGCGTGGTTCGGGGTTCCAGTTTCAGAGTTCGAATTCTGGAGAAGGGCCGCACACAAATGAAAGGAGACTTGAAGAAATTCAATTTGGCGACATGGGGGGCCAGGCGGTAGTCCAACTCTAGTGGGAGAACTACTCCCTGCTCTGGCCCTGCCATCCCTTTTATAAGGGTTTGGGGAAAACATCTTAGCCAGGATAAACAGAAATTTACAAGGGAAAAACAAAGGTGGAGGCTGCTTCAGCTAACAGTGTAAACAACTAAAGGGTCAGTGGTTAGAGCAATTAAGGTTGTTGACCAGCCTTCCTGGCTTCCTGTCAACATCTCTCTTTTAGTGAAACTGATTTGTTTCCGGCATGCTCCTCTCTCCAACACCCTGCTTACCACTTTTGACATAAATCATATAAATGTGGGTTTGTCTCTTGCGCCTATATTCTGGTCTATTTGCCTATCTTTACAACCATACCTCACAAACTTAATTACGTTAGCTCTATAATAAATTAATATTTGGAATTGTAAGTCCAACTTCCATCATCTTCTTCATGATTGCTTTAGTTCTTCGTATTTTTATACCCACTTTGGAATCTGCTTATTGATTGATGCACACTGAAAAAAAATTAACTTTTGGTATTTTTATTAGGATAACATCGAAATGAATTAGTTTACGGGAAACTGGTGTATTTACAGTAGTAATTTTATTAATTCATACATGGTATAGCCACCATTTACTTAGGTATTTAAGATGACCTCTATAATTTTTTATAATTTTCTGTATAGAAGTTGCACACCTTATTAAAATAATTCCTTTTCATTTTGTTTTTATTGCTGTTGTGAGTGTTTTTTTAAAAAAGAAAATTTCATTATATAATTATATATTGCCAGTTTAGAAATAGAAATAATTCTTATATACTGATTGTAACATTGCTGTATACACTTATTAATTCTAGTAGTATATAAAAATTCTTTTGAATTTTCTACTATTCCTTTGTGTTTTCTGTGAAAAATGAGAGTTCTGTTTTTTCTTTCTAATTCTATCATTTATTATTTTCTTGTCTTCTTTATATTAATAAAGTATTTCTAAAATCTATTTCCTCTGTTATTTCATTTATTACACAACATTCTTTTGCTATTTCTTTCATTGTATATCATAAAGATTGCAACATGAATACTTAATAGGGTCTCATAAAATTTAGTCGTTTTTCTGTCTCTCAGAAAAGTTCAATAAACTTTTAAACACTTTATTGACCTACCTCCTTCTTTTCATATACATATATTTTTTAACTAAAAAATACATTACATTTGATTTTATCAGTCAAAATCTATTTAGTTTTATCTACTTATCTATTTTTTCCATTGGTTTCCTTCTTTCCTGATTTTTTGTACTGACATCTAGGATATTTTTCCTTTTGTTTGTAAAACTTCCTTTAGTATTTTATTGTAGGATGTGTTGGTGATGAAATATCACATTCTTGTTATTTACTTTTATACATATATTTATTTATTTGTTATTAATCCTCACCTGAGGACATTTTTTCCATTGATTTTTAGAGAGAGTGGAAGGGTGGTCTTCATCATACATCTGTATGGTTATTTCTATGAACTGTTCTTCCAGTTTTACCAACCTCCCTTTCTATTGTGACTAATTTACTGTTAAACCAATTTATTGAGCTAGCTTCAATTATTGTGGTAGGGTTTTTGTTTTTTGTTTGTTTGTTTGTTTTACTTTTAGAATTTCCACTTGAGTATTTTTATAGAATTAAGTTTATGTTAAAAATTCTCCATTTTCATCTAATTTTTGGATATGTTGATTAACTGTAGTATATCCTAATCCCACCTCTGACTCTAATGACTTTCCTAGCATTGGACAATATAAAGTTCTATGTAACTGTGTCTTATCTACCAAATAAAGAGATCTGTTATTGTGATAAACTAAACTATGTTTATGTTACTTGAAGCATCACCTTTCAATATTGAGCTAAGCTTAGCCACAAACTTTTATATAAAAGTAAGAGGTTTATGTAGGATTATCTCTAGGTTCTTTTCTAATTCTACAAGACTAAGTCTCTGGCTATTTTGGAATATCCTCAATGTTTGGCACCGTGCTAGGTATGGAGGGGATATTTTATCTAAAATTAGTATTCAAGGCAGTGCTATTTAAACTGAAAGCTCATTGGCAATTCTCTATCTTTTTCACTGTTCTCCTTGTCTCCCAGTACAGTGCTTGGGGCAGGGCCTGAGCTCAGTAAGTGCTGGTTGAATAAATAAACGAGTGATTTAATTAACTGTATTAGAAATACAGATAAGTAGAAGTTATAGTCTTTCTGCTGAAGGGATTAATATGAAATGGTAATTGGCTGAACATAGGAACTTAAAGAATAGGGAGGAGTTAAGAAATGAGCATTTATTATATACTAGTGGCCCAGTGCACACAATTTGTGCATGGCTGGGGGTTCCCTCAGCCCAGCCTGCACCCTCTCCAATCGGACATCCCTCTCGAAATCTGGGACTGCTGGCTCCTAACTGCTCACCTGCCTGCCTGCCTGATTGACTCTAACTGCCTCTGCCTGCCTGCCTGATTGCCCCTAACCCCTCTGCCTGCCTGCCTGATCACCCCTAACTGCTTCTGCCTGCTTACCTGATCGCCCCTAACTGCCCTCCCCTGCGGGCCTGATCTCGCCCCCAACTGCTCTCCCCTGCCGACCTGATCTGCCTCTGCCTGCCTGATCACCCCTAACCGCCCTCCCCTGCTGGCCTGGTTGCCCCCAACTACCCTCCCCTACCGGCCTGATCTCACCCAGTCTCTGTCTCTTTTTGTTTTTCTCAGCATTCCTCCAGGCCTCCCTGCCGCCCTGTCTCCCTGTCTCCCTCTTCCTCTTTCCAGGCTGAGAGGGGGCGGGGCCAGTGGGAGCTGCTCCACCTTCAGCCTGCCCTCCCGTCCATCCAGGCCTCCTCAGGCCTCCGTCTATTTTGTTTCCTCATTCTGAGAGAGGCTCTAAGAGCGAACTGGGAGGAAGGGAAAGAAAGGGAGAAAAGGCTGTGAGCTGGAGGGCACTGTGTGTGTCTGTGCATGTGTGCGGTTGTGAGTGTGAGTGCCAGCCCCACCTCCCCAGTCCCCATCTCCACTGCCACAAATCCCCAGCCACCAGAGCCTACTGCACGCACAGCCTGGGCGTTAGGTCGAGCCTTTGGTCATTGTGGATGTGATGGACCCAGGTTTTTTATATATTAGGATTAGGTACTCTTCTGAATGTTCCATTTACATTATATCAAATAATACAGTTTCTTTGTGAGGTAAGCATTTAGAGTGATGTTAGGTTTTCTACCTGAAAATGGCAGTAGATTCAGGTATAGATTAATATACATAAAAGAGATAAATATATTTTTGCTTCTGGAAATTTTGTTTTCTCTTCTTTGGTGCCTTTTCTTAACTTTCTAAGAAAATATCCAACATCTTCCTCACCAATTCATAACCCACCTGCCAATGAGTAGAGAATTTTTTAAAAAATTTGTACAATTTGAAACAGGGTTATTTCTTCACTTTCTAGAATATAGTTTTAATTTCATCACGTGCTGGAAATATATTTTTGAAAAACATTGGCATACACATAACATATACATAGTTACACATGTATTAGTATACAGGAGAGAGAAAATATGTTTTTCCTTTACATAGCAGATTGGCTGGAAAATCAAGTTCACTTGTCTAGTAGCTAAACATACAATGACTTTCAGAATTGGAATAAGTGTTCTTGATTTATTCTTCACAAAAAATCTCCTTTGAATGACACTTCAGTGAAGGGATGTTATATTGTTTGCAAAAAAAAAAAATTAAAAAATTTCTTAGAAAGTGGAGCTATTTTATAAATCTTATTTTATACACATAGCCTGAAAATGACACATTGTTATCCCAAGGATGAGAAATAAGGAGCCTACAAAGAATTTAAAAGGATAAATAGACCAAAATAGAGCAGAGCAGCTTCTTCTAAAATGCCCAATAGTCTTCAAATGAGCACCTCTTTTTATTGCCAGCATAGCTTCAATAGTAGACAACCATGCAGCAATTAGAGGCAACCCAGCCTCTCAGACCCCACCTCATACTTTTCTCTCCTTTGGCTCCACTTTAGCATCACTGGCATTTGTGTTTATTGAACACATGGATACAATGGATACATTCTTAACTCAGGACTTTTGCACTAACTTTTCCTTCTGCCTGAAATATGCTTCCCCCCATGTGTCTCTATATTCCACTCCCTCACATTTTTTAGGTTTCTGCTAAATGTTACCTTTCCAGGGAGGCCTCTGATCACTCTTTATAAAAGACTGACCCCATGCCCTGCCTTACCCTCAGCATTCTCCCTGACACTATCTCCTTTTTTGCTTTATTTTCTTTTATCGCATGTGCCATCATCTGCCATACTATGTAATTATTTGCTTATTTCTGCAGTTACTAACCACCTCTTTCTTTGGGATATAAGCTCTATGAGGGGAAAACTTTTATTTTGTTTGCTTTTGTGTCTCAATGACTACAGAGTGCCTGGCACATGGTGGCACTCGATAAATATTTGTTGGATAATGAATGTTGAATGCATCATAGGAAACATTTTCAGGAGGTTTTTTAAACTCTTCTAAGCAATTGAAAGATAATTATTCACAGAAATTAAATTCGATCTTCTAGTTAGAACATAGCAATGACATGTTAAAATTGCAATGCATTCCTCTCTCCTAGAAGAATCCTTATACATATCTGCAACTGGTTAAATCACAAATATTGATGGAAATATTTGTAGCTATCTCCATCACAATACATGTAAGAGACATGGACTCTTATCTTCCTTGTTAATGGTTGTTACCCAAGAAATAAAAAGAGTGGAAGGGACTCAATAAGTATTTCTTGAATATGTATATTTACTCTCCTGTAAATACATCTCTATGTCATTAGAACCTCTTGGTTATTTGATGAAGAAAGATTTTATTTTCTCTTGCATCTCCAAATAAAACACAAAGCCAAATGTTTCAACCTTGTAAATTACCAAGGTATTAACCAAAGTCAGCTGCAACTTATAAATGCTTTTTTTTTAATAAGAAGTCAATTTGGGCATGTGTTCTCTTTAGTATTACATAGCACTTGATCTCTCTTGTCCATGCCATCCAATTTTTTTTATAGTACACAATCTATCTTTATGAGGATTCCTTAAGCCCAACAATCCATTCAGCATTCTCTAATAACACACACACACACATATTCATTTTTAAAGTTCATTATTTTTACACAGCATGTGGTGACATAATTTAGGATTGAGGCTTTTACTTTTTTATGAAAAGATACCTATGATACTAATTAACTCATTTATATGGGTGGCAACATAAACCATGAAGAAATTGGACAATAGATTAACCAAAGAACTTATATGCATAACCCATGGACACGGACAATAGTGCAGTGAAAGCCTGGGGTGGGGTGCAGGGTGGAGGGAGTCATTGGTGGGGGGCGGGGGGGGGCAGTGACATTTGTAATACTTTCAACTATAAAAATAAATTTAAAAAAAGAAATTGGGCAATAGTATTAGGAACTATAATATTACCTTAAATATGCAACAAATAGACGCTAGAACAGGCAACTCAGTTTTGCTTAGAGCACAAGTCATACTCTGGTAAAAGGCATTTAATGCTAAGCACATGAAGTCTTGCAAGCCTCCAGAGAGTTATTTTAGAACTAGGAGATACACAGCACAGTAGCACAAGCACTGGGGAGTCTTAGGCCTTGGAAAGAAGGTGGCAAATTAACAATACTCATACAAAAGCTTACAATACTGCAGCAATGATCAAGGGCTTCCACTGATCAATAAATACTTAGGGTCCGATCTGATTCCCGAAAATAATTCTAAATACAAAGGTAAGCGCCCTAGGCCCTTCTCTCTGTTGACATTTTGTTGGTTTATTGTGTGCTTTAAACCTGGGACCATCACACTGGGCATCTACCAGTGTGCTGTTAAAATATTCATAGAGCCTCCTTTCACTCTTGAAAGTGTGCCTGTTTGTATATAAATTATCGGATCACCCTGCTTATTTATTTACACCCCTGTATGCAGTCAAGTAAAAAGAGGTTCTTTGTCTCAGAGGCAGAAGCCACCCCAGAGCCTTCTCTTTTCAGACCATACTCTTGGAAAGGCTCCTTAAGATGAAAGACACAAGAAAGGCCTACGAACTGATTTACTTTTGATCATTTAAAAAATACATCTTGCTGTTTGTAAATAATTTCAAAATAATGGTTCCATGTGTATGTATATGATTTTAAAATATGGATAAGTTTTACTTTAAATGTAGCCTTGTTCGTAGAAACACTAGTAAGACCCCAATATTTAAAAAAATTACACAAATACCAGGTTTGGTTTTTTGTTTTGTTTTGTTTTTTTAAATATATTTTATTGATTTTTTACAGAGAGGAAGGGAGAGAGATAGAGAGTTAGAAACATCGATCAGCTGCCTCCTGCACACCCCCTACTGGGAATGTGCCCGAAACCAAGGTACATGCCCTTGACCGGAATCCAACCTGGGACCCTTCAGTCTGCAGGCCGGCGCTCTATCCACTGAGCCAAACCGGTTTTGGCTATAACAGGGTTTTTATCTTCTCTTTTTCCAAGATAAATCCACAGCCTCCAAAATATGGAAGGATTAATAAATAAAGGAAGGAATGTCGGGAAATTGAGTCCTGCTATCTTTTTTTTCACTAGTTGCAATGTGACAGCGTAGGGGTGCCTGTCTTTCACACAGAGCCAGAACCCCAGGATGACTGAAGAGGAGGCATTGACTAGTGGCACAGGCCTCAGCCACTCACTGGATTAACTTCCCTGCTTCATCAGGGAATTATGTGAATGTATATGGTCTTTACAAAACTTTAAAAAGACAGACTCAAGATTTATATCACTGGATTATTAAAAATAGTATTTTGCTGTCTTATGTAAGGAGCTTAAGTCTAAAAGAAACCTAAACATTAGATCAACATAGAATTTTTAGGTTTGATTTATTTCACCAAGTCCCTAACCCACTCTGAAATATTGTGTTTAGTTTTTCCTTTCCTTTCTGTATACCTGTAAGTGTCTTTGTGTTCATAATTATAGTTATGATTCATGAAAAGCAAAGAGGTCCCTTACTTAAGTTTTCTCTCTCTCTCTCTGGAATCCTCTTGGTCTTTCCCCACAGTCTCCTTTTCTCCTTTCCTCAGTTTATCCAAGGTGGTTACACAGGAGTTATCCAGGGTTGTAGCAACTTCAGTTCAGGTTCATCGTCACCCTATTGAGGTGCTGGATCTGTCTCCCCTGAGGTGTGGTGAGACTTTCTGAAGACTGAGGAAACTCACTTCTTCTTTTGAGATTTCTGAGGGCAGGAAGCTTGCTGGATTCCCCTGCACTGGCAGGACATGTGCTACGTAAGTGAAGGATTTCTAAGAAGGAGAGGACACAGCACCCCTGGGAGAAAGTGAAGTGAAGGACCTCTTTAGTTTTCATGATCCCAAGTGAGAGTGGCTGGAATTAGCTGAGGGACAGAACTCATAGACCTGTACTGGCAGTTGCTTAGTGGTGGTTCTAGAGGCAACTGGTGTCCAGAAGAGGATACGGGACAGACCATTGGTGGGGGCTGAATGAAAACACTCCTTGTGCATCTTCCTAATCATGAAAAATTACTGGTGTCATCCTCTTACGTCTTGGATCTTTGCAAGGCCTTTGAAGCTCGTCCCATCATGGGACTAAACTTTGACTCTGAGCTGGCCTTGTGACTTGCTTTGGTCAATAGAATGTGGTAGAAGAGACTATGTACCTGTTCTGAGCCTAAACTCAAGAGGCCTTTGCTTGCTTGCACTCTGTCTTCAACCGCTGTGATATCTTGGTTCAGGTTAGCCTGTTGGAGGATGAGTTATCATGTGGAGGAGAGATGACTTGTTCCAACTGAGCCACCATATTACCAGCCTATCCTCCTGACACGAACACATGAGAAAACCCAGCTGACCCAGCCTGTACCTGATGAACATTAATCAGCAGACTCATAAGCAATAATAAATGGTTATTGTTTTCAGCTGCTGAGTTTTGGGATAGGATATTATGCAGCAATCGCTAATGATATCTGCAGTAAAGAAACTGAACACAGCCCTGGCTATTGTTGCTCAGTGGTTAGAGTGTCAGCCCCCACACTGAAAGGTCCTGATTCCTGGTCAAGGGCACGTACCTGGGTTTCAGGTTCATCCCAGGCCTTGGACAGAGCACATGCAGGAGGCAACCAACCAATGGTTGTGTGTGTGTGTGTGTGTGTGTGTGTGTGTGTGTGTGTGTATCTTTCCCCCTCTCTCCCTTCCACTCTCTCTAAGAATCAATGGAAAAAATATCCTTCAATGAAGGTTAACAACAAACAAAAAAAAAAGAAAAGAAACTGAAGACTGCCTGAGAATACCATCTATGTCACCTACTATGAGACTGTCATTTAAAAAGAAACCACCAACATTAGACTGACCTTGATGGAGAAAACAGATCTTTCCTCTACTTCAAATGGCACCCAGCTCCTGATGTAGCCAGCATCCCAGGGCTGGGGCCAAATCTGAGTGATGGCTCCACAGCAGAACCTGCTGATCAGTGTCCACGGCTGGGGACAGGATTAGCATGCGAGTATCAGTCTGGCAGCCAGGGCAAGCAGGTCTTTCGATAAAAGGCAGTGGATTTTAACGTGCCTGTCCAAACACTAAGAGCTGTGAGGTTCTTATTAAAAATAAAGAACTGCTCTACCTAGGAAAAAAATATTCTGTAGTTTTTGGTTAACTCCTAAAGTGCTTAAAAATAAGTATAGATTTATGAGCTATCATTATTTCCTTCACTAGCTATGTTTTATGACTTCTCATAATGACTTAAAAGGGTTTTATAAACATAGAAGTTTACATTTAAGATAGGTAAAAATGGGTTTATGGTAAAATAATTTGACAGCAAGAATGTCCTTGACTATCAGAAAATAGGTAAATCTGTCACCTTTGATAGAGAACAGAGTCTGGCCAAATTTATCTTACCTTGCCTTAGTTGAATAGTCAAAGCACTTTACCTCGTTTACTATCTTAGATTTTTTTCTTTTAGGTCAGCACAGATTAAAGCATGTTGCAGCATAGCACCTGAATAAATAAAATACTTAAATATATATATATATATATATATATATATATATATATATATATATATATATATATATATTGATTTCAGAAAGGAAGAAAGAGGGAGAGAGATATAGAAACATCAATGATGAGAGAGAATCATTGATCAGCTGCCTCCTGCACACACCCTACTGAGGATCAAGCCAGTAACCCGGCATGTGCTCTGACCCGGAATTGAACTGTGACCTCCTGGTTCATAGATTGATGCTCAATCACTAGCAGGGCAATAAAATACTTTTTTGTTCAACTAATTTAGTTCATGATTTTCTCTGAATTAAAATTGATACTTGTCTGAAACAGAGACAGGTTTATTTCATATTTTTCTCTTTCACCTATTTTTATCTTGTAAGGGCAATTATTATGTTTGTGACCAGGTGTCTATGAAGTGTCTGCTTTGCCTTGAGCATCTATTCAGATGGTTTACAGGGTGATGTAGGGTTGCAAACATGTGCTTAAAAACGTTAGTTGAAAAAGTGATTGTAGACAAGGTTCCAGAGCATAGTGGATAAGAGCCTGGACTATGCAATGAGATGGGCTTGGGAGAAAAATCCTGGCTCTGTGAGGGTTTGGTTCAGAGCCTTAGTCCTAAACTGTAAAAATAGGACAATAGAATTGTTGAAGGCTTTTAAAAAGGTAAAATATGTAAAACACTGTACCTAGCACATGATTTTTAAATGATTCCATGAGAATCTCATAGCATAAGCTAAATAAGTTCTAAGTTGAAAATAAATGTTCCCGAAAGAGGTTAGAGTGAAAAAAAAAAAAAACCAACAATTTTGTAGACATAATGTACTAGCTAACCATTTATAATGTACCAATCGTGAATTGCATTAATATTTAAAAATTTTTATATTGGATTGGTTCTTTAAAAACATTTATGAATTAGAACAAAGTTTAATTAGGCCATTCTAATAATAGATTAAACAAAGTTTTGTTCTAATTTTCAATAATGAAAAGTTACCTTAAGTTTGGAAAAGGAGTGAAGAGTACCTATGATGAGGACATTTCCAACTAATTACAGTCCTGTCTTGACATGTTGCTGTCCCCAGGGTGCCTATTCTGGGAGTCTTTTACAGGGGAGAACAAGTTATCCTGTGATTATTTTAGCAGTATAATAATTCCCTTAGGTATAATCCCCAAATGAACATACCATTTTTCCATACAAACTCAGAGATGTAGTCTATACTTTGTCATTAGAAAATTATATGTCTTCAGTTCCATAATCTTCACAGGCCTCATATCAACAAATACTTAAAGATTAGTTCAGAAAAAAATAATTTATTGTATTGGGTGCTTTGGGTATTATTAAAAGAAAGAAGACACAATTCTAGTCCTCAAGGAGTTTACAATCAAAACGGAGAGACAAATACAGAGGTGTTTGTGAAACAAGGAGAAGTAGATTGTTCTTAAAAAAGTGAAAATTGTGCTCTGCTCCTAAGAGGCAGGGGAGGGGTTGTTGGGTGGGAGGAGGCCAGGAAAGGAATCCTGTTATAGATAACGCCTAAAATAAGCCTCAACGACTGGCAGGATTTTAATAGCCACTTCGAGGTTCCAAAGAAGGCAGCGATGTGGATGAGAACGTGGAGAAAGCATGGGGCGTGTTTATTATGTGGTTACAAGTAATTCATCTGGCTGTGCATAATGTGCACAACTGAAGAGGGTAAATTGAGGTTACACTGTTTAGGGCCTTGGATTACAGGGAAAGGATTTCGTTCAGTAGGAAATAAGAAATTTCATGTTCCTCATCTGAATAAGGAGGAAGTGGGCTTGTTCTCTGTTAATTCTTTCAACAAATATTTATAATAGAAAAAGTAAGCTCATCATTTCACAAATATTTAGTTACCACGGGCCTTCCAGTACTATGGTTCTATGACGATTTGTAAGTATATGTATGTGACCGACAAAAACAATGACTGTGTTTCGTTCACTGTAATTTTCTGACCCTGACACTTGCACATAGGAACAATTTCCCTCTCCTTTGAACTCTTTCAATATTTTATATCTACTCTGTCTATTGCATGTTGTATTTTCATTTCATATTATCATTCTATATGCACACATGTCTTCTCTTTCTTATCAAATGTTAACTCCAGGAGGTGGGGCCCATGTTCAACCCATCTTTGTTTACTCCACAGGGCCCTGTTTACGAGGCTTTAAAAAATATGTGGAGAATGAGTGAACAGTTTAATTAATATCTGCTTCCGAGTGAAATCACTAGACTAAGTTCAAATGTTTTAAGGTACATACTCATTTTTACCTAGACGATTCCTTCCGGGAATGATTGAAAAGAGTACCTGAAAGGTAAATTTCTTGGCTCTTCTTAACACCACTGTTTCATGAATTTGTCAGAGATATACTAGTACATAAAACCCCACACTTATTTGTGTTTGTTAGATTTTTATTACGACAGTAATACATGTTTACTGGAGAAATTTCATATAGCACAGATAAGCAAAAGGGAGAAATAAAAATCTCCCACAATCCTAACTCAGAAATAAGTTACCGTTTTAGGAGTTTATGAAGCAGATTTTACATGCATTTTTAAAAGCTTTTCACACACATGGCTCAGTAGAAAGACTAAAACTCCTTTTAGAGTTATTGAGAATGTTCCTCATTTATGCCAATCACTAATATTAATCCTGGCAAAATGGGTAGGAGAAAAATCATTCCTTTATACATGTGCTTTTCTTTGATACTAATTAAATTGAATATTTTTTCATGTGTTTGTTGTATTTCCCTTGTGAATTGCCTCTTCACATTTTTGCTTATTTTTCTATTGGGATATTTCTCTTCCTCCCTTTTAAAAATGATTTCTGAGAACTGGATGTGTATTAATAAACATTTTCCCCAGTCAGGTGTTTGCCTTTTACCATATCTCCTTTCAGAGTCACCGATCTCTAGAAGAGGGTCTAATAAACTGAATGAAAGTCATATCTATGATCATCTCTTCCTCTCACGTCTAAGCTGAGTCAATGTCATGAGCTAGAATGTCTTCCAGGAATCTGTAAGCAAACATAACAACCAGTGAAATATTATTTTCTCTATGAAGAGAATTATTTTCAGAAACAATGGTAAAAATAGTATATAAAATTTTAAAAATGCCCTAACTTACTTTTGATGATGCCTAAAAAGTTACCACTTAGATGATAACTTTCTTTTTGGTCTTAAGACTATCATATATAGTACTGGCCCAAAAAGAATAGACTGGGAAGTGCATGCTAGTGATGACAAGTCAGATTTGGTAATTACAGTGAACAGTAACGTCTGTTCATCTGCTATTGATGCAGTGAAGTATTTCCATGGGCTATGTATGGAAGTCATGTATGGCTGTGCCCCATAAATTCAATAAAGAATGAACACTTTTATGGTTTGGTAACTAAGAAATTAGCTGGGGGCAATGCTGAAATTCTTCTTGGAAGATGGAAACTATGAAAGAGGAGAAAAGTGAAATAAATTACAAAAGGGGGAAAAAACTACATGGCTGGGGAATACAAAAGTACAAAAAAAAAAAAAAAAGAAGAAGAAGAAGGAAGGGGAAAAATAGCTATCAAACAAGAGATTGAGAAGTGAGGCTTAGAAAAAAACACATTCTTTAAATTTATTATCAAAATCCAGTACAAGTTAACTTAAAGTTGTTTAAATTATGTAAGTGGGCATTACAAATATGGAACAGTTTTTTTAATGCATTAAATGGAATTATCTCTAATTTATTTTACTGGCATAAAAATAGTTGAACATGCCTTTTAATGGGTTATACATGGTGAAAGCAGTTTGTTTTTGAAATTAAAAAAAATTTTTTTTACGTACATACATGTGTTAAAAGTCCCTCAAGCTGTTCACCGGAATTCAAAGTCCTGTCAGATTCTCCTGTTGTTTTCAGATGTTTGTTCACCAGCAATCGCTTCAGAAGCAAGTGGAAAGACTGGTCATTTACAATTTTATTTGGGTTAGATAAAAAAGAGGCTCTTGATTAGACATGAAGTCACTTTAAAATTCAATTTTAAAAAATTGGATAAAGGACCATAACCTAGGGGTACAATAGTTTGTGATCATGAAACCGATCCAGATTGGAACCCTTTCCTAAAAGAAAAACACAGAATATTTACTGATTTGGGGATGTTGGTATATCTAGGAACAAAGTGGACAACAGGTAATAATTATTTCAAACCTTATTTATTCATTTCTCACTTTCTTCCAAAAACTTTAGTTAAACATTTTGAGTAGGAAAAGGAACAAACTTAAGATACAAACAAAAATATAAGTGTTCGGCTATTTTAAAAACATCTTATAGATTAAGAAATTATTAAGAAGTTTTCAAAATAATGCTTTACAGTTAAAGGTGGATTACCTGTACTAAAACACAAATTAGAGACACAATTTTGGACTTCCTGTTCGATAGTTTGCCTTAAATAGTACCAATTAAATGCAAATATGATGAATTTTCTAGTCTATTACAGAACTAAAGCCTGGCTACTCTTATTTCAATTTACTAACAATTAAAAGGTAAAGTTCAGTTGCTTAGAGAAAATAAAAATCCAAACAGCGGTAATCCTTTTAAAAAACTTAGCAAACGATCACCAAAAGTCTGATGAAAGTTTGTGGATCATGTTTTCAAATGACCATTTGAGCAGCGTGACTCATGTGCTATCCTCCCTCCTTGGCCTCTTTCCACAGTCAACCAAAAATTAGTGATGAAAATCACACAAGGAGGAAATTCATCAGTGGGTTTTAGTTCCTGACATATAAACATGGTTTGCATCACTGTGGATGTAAAGCTCTAAAACTGCAGGTATTTTGATAATGATGAAAGACAGGATTAAAAACCACGAGTTGACTCTTAGACAGTTTCACTTCAATGAAGTGGAAGCTAGCTATCTCCTAAAATTTTTTAACATTTTAATTTTTTTGTGAGATTGATTTTAGTTATTTTCTGATACGTGAGACCTGGCAGGTGAAGCGTATGGTAACTTTTAAGCTTAATGATTTTCACCATTGTGGATCAATAAAATTTATCCTGTTTCCCCAACTGGGGTAATACTGAACTAAAAAACACTAAATCAATATATCTCTTTTCTAACGACTAGATTACGCTTTGAAATTCGATATTGGTTCTATTTTTTTCAAATATATATGTGTATATGTATATATACATACACATACACACATATACTCTATGTATATGCATACACATGTATATATCTACAAATATACATATACGTTTACTAAATACGTAGATCTATATCTACATATGTATGTGTGTATACCTATATATACTCTACACACACAGAAATCTGTAGACAAATGTCACCTTCACATATTCAAAACGATCCCAAAGGGTTCAAAATCCAGGAAAGATACGATATTTAAAATCAAAAATAGTTTTGCGCCCTGAGACAAACCCAAGTCACACAAACCTGTACATAAGAGCATGCATGATTGGAAGGCAGGCAGGCTCTTTTGATTCACTTTATGTAAACTGACCCCCCAAAAAAGTGAAAAATGAAACATAAATGCCATCCTTTTTTAGCTCAACTGTTAAAAAGCCAATTATCTACCTGTGAATGTATGCCAAACAGAATACTTTGAAGACATTTCGTAATCAGAAGTGAGAAATTGAGCACCTGGCATCCGACCATCATCCTATCTGTTGAAACTGCTAATAAAACATAAACCTGAAATGCATTATTTCCACCCCTAAGGCGACCTTGTTACAATTAAGGGAGACCTGGGCACGAGTTGGCGGAGTCCTGTCTTGCAGAGTCCTCCGTCCTCGCCGAGTGGGAGGGTCACACTGGGAGAGACTAATAAGGGCAGAGATGCGTCCCCCTTCCCCACTCGCAGGCAGCTCCCTCGGGCCACTCCGCGGCGGTGCGGCAACCCGGCTCGGACTCCACTGCGCCTGAGGGGCTCACGCACACGGTCAAGGTAAGCTGCGCAGCTCTGCGGCCGGCCGGCCCTTTCACTTCACCTCTCGCACCCGGGCCGCGTCTGGGTCCTCCGTTCACGTGTCGGATCGTTCGCGTGCATCTGCTTTCCACGAAAAGGTAAAACCTGTGCTGCACACGGGAATCTGTTTGGGTGGACGAAGAACGCACACCTGCAATTACGCATTCGCACGGGCAGCGTCCTGATGGGACCGAGAACGTTGGGCACGACGTGGCCGCTTTCCTGAGCTCCGTGTACTGCAGTTCGCGTCCTCTGGGCACCTAACGCAGGCTGTACGCGTTCTACTTTAGTTCTAGGTGGCTTTTCGGGCTCCGTGTGGGCAAAGCAGAGCTAAGAGGACTGCGGATGCGGGTGAGAACAGACATCAAATGCAGAATAAAAAAAAATATTCGCGGTGTTAATTGCACAAAAACAAACAATATCAAGGCACGCCGCTGGGTATTAATTTCGGGTCGAGGTCTAGAGATGTTACCCCGGGAAGCGAGGAGACGTGTTCCGGGGCCTGGGTCTCCGACCCGGGTCACTTGTCCCGACCTGCGGGTATGTCTCCCAAGTGCTACTTCGCGGGGGGCGCGAGCGCCGGGATCCCGGGACCCCGGCCCCCCCCCCCCGGCCTCCCCGGCCTCGCGCGCCCGGAGCCTCCGGCCCTGCCCCTAATTACCCTGCAGCGCGCGCCGCGCGGCCGGACTGAGCGCGGCCGCCGTCCCCGTCCCCGCAGACGCCGCCGCCGCGGGAACGTCCCGGCCCGGCGCTCGGAGAACGCGGCCCCCGCCTCCGCCGCCTTCGCCGCGAGAACGGCCGCCGCGGCCGTCAGTGCGCCGGCGCCGGCGCGGCCGGCGAGGCGGGGAGCGGGGAGGCGGCGCCGCGCCACCCCGCTGGGGCGCCGCAGGGTCCCGAAGAAGTTTGTTGGCCCGGAACCAAGCGTGTCGCCTCCGCCGGGCGCACTAGCTCCTCCAGAACGGACGGGCGTGTAAGCAAAACCGGCCCCGCGCAGGCCACCGAGGGCGGGAGGGAGCGGGCGAGTCGCGGGGCAGGTGCGCTGGTGCACAGGCCAGGTGACGGGCGCCTCAGGGAGACACTGATTTGGGAGAGGGTGGAGAGGGTGTGGGAACACAGTGCTGGCCTCAGGGGACGGTAGCTGGGGGGGTCAAAAAGATCCTGAAAATGCCGAGAGTTTTCATGGAACCATCAAGGAATTGCAGCAGTGAGTGACCAGGAGCCACAGCTTGAAGTTGGGAAATGCAAGGGTAAAGGGGAAAATTGGGCTGCCTCCTGCCACCCCCAGTGCCAAGACGTCCTGGTCCCATCTGCTTGGAGGGGAGAAGTCTGTGGAGAAACAAGATGGGAGGATGGTCAGGAAGCTCAAGAGGAATGTCTATCAGCCTGAGAATGGAGGGCATGAAATACCCCAACCCCACCCCTGCCCCCGACCATAACCAAAAACAAAGAGACAGAGACAGAGACAGAGAGCGCGCACAAGGTGCTTCTGATTCTGCTCAAATCAAGCACGACTGTAGTTCTTTAAGGGGTTCTTAAAACCTGCTCTGTTCAAATGTGGGATCTTTTCGCATCCCCTGGCTGGTGCCTGGCGAGAAAACTAGGACCCTCTCTAAGTGGAGATCTTTGCTAGGTGCCTGCAAAGGAGGAGCTGGGATGTTCCAGTGTCCAGATGGTGCAAAACGCACCTAAAAGCCTATTTTTGAGGAGAGCGGACACGATTCTTTGAGCGGGAATATTTGTCTTGAGTGGCAAAAAGGAAGGGTGATCCCCAGGGGTGGAAAAATTCGTTCTCTCCCCAGCGGATAGAAAATGGAGAAAGAAACTGGTAGGTGCTTCCGTGAGGTTTTGTCCAGACTGATTTCTCAAACTGGTAGGCAGTCTAAGTAGCCTTTCCTGGGAAAGGAGGGCGAAGATGAGCAATAGAGCAGGGAGGTGAGCCTGAACCTGATACGAACAAGTCAGAGAAAGAGCAAGAAGGTGAAAGAAAATCAAATGTGATTGTTATCGCCGTTTGGACACTATCTCTGTATCTGAATCATCATCATCCAAGGAAACCATCTAAAACAGATGGGAGCCCATGATATTCTCCAGAAATGGAAAATTTCCATCTACTTTCTGGTCTTCCAGTTTAATCTCTCCTGCTGCAGTTTTAGTTCATCCCTTCCCCCCACCCCCCAGACAAAAATGCCCAGTGGGTACACAGAGTATTGGTTTTAGAGGCAGGAGAAGAAATGGAGGTATTGTATTGCTAATTGGTGTCATAACTGCAATTCAAGAGAATAATGAAAAATAAACAGAAATAAAAACTAGCAGAACTTAGAGAGATGCAAATTTATAACCTGGAAAGGATGCTGGAAAAAATAGAATGAATGTGACTGAGTTGGATTATTTAAGGCAGGCCATGTTGAGGACATATATCTTAAAGAGGCAGAGAATAACAAGGCATAGCAGAAGAGAGCAAGAGGGAGGACATTCCAGCCAGAAGGAATGGCATGTGTGAAGGCTTAGAGGTGGGAGTGAGTAGTCATGTGCCTGGTAAGGCAGAGAATCCAAACTGGGGTGAAACCTGAGATGAAGAAAGCAGATAGCACCTGCCAAGGAGAGATTGGAAAGGAGAGGCTAAGAGGCAAGGGGCTCTTTAGGGTGTTATTTTATAGGCAAGTGGCAAGATAATCAGGTAAGGAAATTGCCCATTGAATTTGTAAATTGATGGAAAGATGTTGAATGCAAGAGTGAAACAATAGGTCTGTGTTATCCATCCATCGGATTTATGATCTCTCTCTCTCTCTTTGAGAGAAATCAAAGGTAACTCATTAGATTGTAAGATTATTCAATCAGAAAGCTAGTAGAGCTCTTCAAATGGACATTTAGAAAAAGTTAATAAAGTGGGAAAATCTATACATATACATATATAAATTTAAAAAAATTAAATTATTTTTTAAAATATATTTTATTGATTTTTTACAGAGAGGAAGGGAGAGGGATAGAGAGTTAGAAACATCAATGAGAGAGAAACATCGATCAGCTGCCTCCTGCACACCCCCTACTGGGGATGTGCCTGCAACCAAGGTACATGCCCTTGACTGGAATTGAACCTGGGACCTTTCAGTCTGCAGGCTGACGCTCTATCCACTGAGCCAAACTGGTTACGGCAATAAATTTAAAATTTTAAGTGGCAATGGATTATTGACATAGATAGATCTTTGGAAATGGAGCTAAAGAATTGAAATCTGAAAAAAAAATGTAGGTCAGTCATGAGGGTTGAGATTGAGAATAGTTTCCATATGGGATAGAGAGGATGGATTAAGCATGCTCAAGGGGAACCTGAAGTTAGAGATCCTATAGGAAGTAGGCACTAGGTTTGAAGTGACAGGAGAAATAACATGGAACTCTGAGAAAAGGTGATAAAGTTGATACATTTTAGAGGACTAGAGACATTCAGAACCAAGGAATATATTTTTTTGTGAAGAAGAGAACCTTGATAATATTTTTTTTTGTCCCCAAAAGAACTGAAATTGTATGCACTGAGCCTTTTAGTAATTTTCCTATAATTTTTTTTACTTCATCCATACCCTATCTAGATATACTACTCAACAGTTCCAACCTTTCATTTGTTTAATTTTAGTACAAAGGTATTGCTTTAGACTATATTGATCCTACAAATTGAACAAATGAGTACCTACTAAATGCCAAGTTTAAACAAAACGCAACTGATAAGTTGCAATCATTTTTCTCCAAGATGTTGACTATGGGTAGGAGACAGAATACACATAAATTGTTACAATGCAACATAGACAATGGGTACTAAGCTCTGCTGGCTCTCAAGGCAGTGAGTAACAAACTCTATATCTGATGGTTCTTGCAGACTTCTTCCACATTTGAACTGCATGTGGAAGGCAGAGTTAATGTTCACCAGATGGAGAGAGAATTAGAAGGACATTCCAGCAGCCAAAACAGTATGTGCCGAAGCCTGGCACATTTGGGGAATTGTGAATAATCTGATGGAGTAGAGGTCATTTGGAAGGAGGAGCAGGGCATGAGACTGGACTGATGAGTTGAGGCCCTACCGTCAAAGAGCCTTGAGCACGTCTCTGAGGATTGGGCAGTGAAAAGCCACCAGGAGACTTCAGCAAAGCAGAGCACTAAGGTGATTAAAGTTTTGGTTTAGAAATGGAATTATTTAGCAGTAGGAGATGCAGTTAAGGGGAACAAGACTAGAGGAGCCTGGCTATTGTGGCCGCTGGGGGAAGGAAGGCCTACTCGTGCACCGATTTCGTGCATCGGGTCTCTGGTATTTTATAAAACGACTGAAGGAAAGGAGTCTAATTAGGAGCCTATTTCACTTTTCCAGATTAGAAATAGTAAGGACATGAACTAAGGCAGTGTTTGTGAGGATGAGAAAGTTGGTATGGATTCCAAAGACATTTAAAAAGTAGATTTGATAAACTGAAATTTGATATGGAGGGTAGAGAAGGGGTTGAAGATGATTTTGAAATTTCTGATTTAGGCTCCTAAGTTAATGATGATGCCTGTAATTGAAATATGAAGGTCAAGAGGTATCTGTGGAATATAAAGAGGGTAGAAACTTTGCCTAAGCTGCAAAAGACTTCCCAAACTAACCTGTTTCATTACTACAGTCAATGAAAAATATCATGAGATAATGCTAAATCTAGTTCTAATCTTAGAGGATATTTCTCCTATTATTGGCTTGGAGTTTTAACTCTATAGGTATATCTTTGCAGTCGGTTTTCTCCAATAGTCTATAGACTCTAGTATAGCTTCATGAAAGATAGATTCTAAAGATTGGTAAAGAACAGATGTAAGACACCTGTTGTTTTGCTCATTTACAAGATGTGTCACTTCATAACAGTATGGCCAGATTTTTTTGGTGGAGTTACATACAGGCATACTGAAGGGTAGTCAAGATGGTTTGATTTAAACACATATGTAATACCTTAATCAATAAAGAAATTTAAAAAATAATAATAAAATTTACCTTCTACCCACCCATATAGCATATCTCTTTATAATGAATGCTCTGAAAAAGGGTTCTTTCATTTAACAAATCAAGCCTATTTTTTTGAAAGTCAAAATATTGTGTTGCTCATTTAACAGCCTATATAAAGCCAAAGACAATGTATGTGTTTATTTATTTTCGGTTTTGCTGACCAAAGTGACACCAGGGATTCCCCTTAATTGTCTCAGTGCTGTATACCCAATGACTACTGGATCCCCAGTGGCACACTGTAGGAACCTCGTCCTATCAATGGGACAAAAGACTAAGGTTTCCCAATGTCCCTTTCTGTCCTTTTTGTGCTCTCTCTACACAAATATAGATTAATAAGGGATTTAAAAAAATCTATGTCCCAATTCAAATATTGTTAGTTTTGATAGTTGCCTCATAGGATTTCAAGTGCTGGATTAAGGAAGTTTAAGGGATAGTGACTGTTTTCCCTTTAATAATTCCCTTAACCCAACCAGTATCCAAAACTATTCTGGTTGGCAGAGGATGGTAAGAATAATGGGTTAGAGGTGGAGAGAGGTCAGAGGCAGGCCTTTAGGCAGCTTTTATTTCGTTGTTAACATGGGAATGAGAAATTAGTTACAGGCAGGACTGTCTGGGTGATTTTTGAGGTTCATAGGCTCTAGCAGTATTGTCTGCTTATGACTACCATTGCTGGGCGCACTAACAATTATGACATTAGTACTTGGTAGCCTCAGGAAGGAACTGTCTGGAGTCTGACTTGGATACTGATAGAGAATAGCTGAAAATTTAAAAGGAAGTGTATAGAGTGTGCTAGGTCTGTCCCACATCCTAATGGTAAACATGGTGTAACAGCAAAGACTTATTAGTCAAGCAGACCTGGACTTGAATCCCTGGCTGTGGGATCTTCTCTATGAGCTTTAATGTTTCCCATCTGTAGAACAGGGACCTGCTGCCTGTCTTCAGTGCCACCCTGAGGCCTGGGCAAAAGGGTCCCTGCTCTGAGCCCTCTACTTTAGAAGGCCCTGGTATGCCCTTGCTCTGGATGTGCACCGGCTCTCAGTATTAGGAGTTAAGAGAAGTAAGGGGACTTGCCCAAAGAATGATCTTCTGGACCAGGCTCTGGGTACGCAGGATCCTGAAATTCCTTGGCTGAATCACCTTTAGTCCTCTTGCAGGATCTGGAAGCCCTCTTCCTGGGATCCATCTTCCCAGGGCCAGACCAAGTCACTAGGTGTGAACACTCCTAGGCCCAAGGGAGTGGTCAAGGAGTGGCTGTTTGCAGGTGCTGTGCACGAAGCTTAGAATTATTGGGATGTTCTCATATGTGTGGTTGAGGCGCCTCATGGTGTAGACCAGTGATGGCGAACCTATGACACACGAGTAGCCATTTCTGATGACACGCGGCCGCATGCTGAGGATGAAACATTTGCTGCTCCTGAGGATGAAACATTTGTGACTAGAGTCTTGGAGTTAGTTTTTTCCTCAGAGTGACACACTACCCGAGTTATGCTCAGTTTTTTGGCAAAGTTTGACACACCAAGCTCAAAAGGTTGCCCATCACTGGTGTAGACAGAGCTAGGAATGGGAAAGAGTGAGGGCTGGACTTCGGTCCAGGCCAAAGGCCAGTGTATTCCTTGCAGTCTGCGCTGTCAATTTTAAACTTGACTCTGGCTTTCAGGTTTTTGTCAAGATATATTTACCAAGATAAAAGACCAAAAAAAAAACCCCCAACATATCTATTATCAGTTTTATTAGCTTTATTTTTAACTTTCTAATATTTGACATATGGTATGTAGATCTCTTGCCCTAACCCTGATGATGTGAGGGGCAGGCATGCCTGCCTCTTACGTTATTCTGAGTATTAAAATAAAATACCATATATACTAGTAAAAGAAGTTCTACTGCAGAAAATGACAACAGGTATGACCAATTTTCTTCATATCCTTCTTAAAATGAATCATGAGACATCCTTGTACACATTTGGAAAAAAAGTGATTTGAAGGCCTTAAGAAAGCTCAGCATGCACATATATTATTCTGAGGTTCTACATTACTCACTCCATTGGGAAAACATTAAAGGTCTGTGTTAAAGTTTAAATCTTACCTGGGATGAACAACATATTAAACACTGGCCTAGATTCATTTATAAAGCTAACTTAGTAACTATGTAGCTGGGATCTGAGGGACAGAATAGCAAAGAGGCAAGTTTTGCTGAGGAAGGAGATTGTGAACAAAGCCCAGAATTGAGAAATCCTGGGAGGGCACCAGGGAAGACAGCAGGAAGCAGCCTGAGAACAGCAGGTGTCTGGGGAGAGTGAGAAGGATCCAGAGGAGAGTCCAGAAAGACCCCAAGGAAAGCTTTGTCCTCAACAATTTTTTGCGGGGAGTCAACCCTTGTCAACAGCTTACAGCAGAGATTAAAGATCTGAAAAAGGTGTTGTTTTTTTTTCCTTTTTTAACATATACAGGATTCATTTTGAGAATGCGATAAAAAGTTATGTCTAATATTCCTAGCTGAGTGGAGTATGTCTCTATTTAATTAAGGTTGGAGCAACAGGAACATCAGATAGTAAACATATTTTAGAAATGGGCAAAGAGCAAAGGTATTCATTATAGCAATCTTTGAAATATAAGATTCTGAGATGCCTTAAGAATTATAAAATATAAAATTATTGTCACTATAGATTCAAAGATAAGTATTATTTACTCTATCTCAAGATTTGAAAACTGCCAGCTTTTTACTTTTTAAAATTGTGAATATTTAAATTTTTTTATTTTTCAATTACAGTTTACATACAATACTAAGTTGTGTTAGTTTCAAGTGTACGGCCTAGTAGTTAGGCAATCATATGCTTTACAAAGTGGTCCCCCTGATATTTCAAGTACCCACCTGGCACTGTATATGTTTATTATAATATTATTTACTATATTCCATATGGTGCAGTTTACATCCCCTGGACTATTTTGTGACTACCAAAATGTGTGGTTCTCAATCTCTTCACCTTTTCTGCAAATATTTATTGAGTCTCTGCTTTTCCAGGTACTGTGCCAAGTGCTCAGGACACAGTGATAGAACAGACACACAGTAATCCCTGCCCTCAAGGAGCTTAGCATTGAGTGAGAGCAATAAACATATGTACACAGACAAAATAGTCTGAGCTAGAGAAAAATGGGGCCAGGACATGGACAGGTAATGGCTTTTCCACTTAGTAACATTTAAATTGAAAGATGTAAGGAAGAGCAGGATCCAGCATATTCCCAGATACACAAAAGCCCTGAGGTTGGAAAGAGTCAGGGAATTTGAGGAATAGGACATTAGTGAAGAGAAATGTACCAAATGAGACTGGAAAGGTGGGTAGGGGCCAGATTATTCGGGCTTCTAAGCCATAGAAAGGATTTTTTGGGTTGCATTTGAAGTATAATGGGAAACCACTAAAGGGTTTAAAGCTGGAAATGACACGATCCAACTTTGATTTTTAAAAAAAATCTCTCTAAGGCTATGTTGAGAGTGAATTTTGTCCAGAGTTGATGGTGGATGAGGGAAATTAGTTTAGGGAACTGTTGAGGTGTCTAGATCAGGACAATCTGACCTAGGATAGTGGTAGAGGACTGGAGAGCAATGAATGGATTTGAAATGTGTTCAGGGTAACACTGGTATGATGGTTTGGGTGTGGGAGATGATAAGGAAGACAAAAGAATGCATGTGTGCTTAGGTTTCTGGTTTGAGCATTTTGTTGGGTGCTAATTATTGAGATTGGGAAGAGAATGAGAGGAACAAGTTGTGGTTGAGAATCAAATGTTTAATTTGTATAGTTACAGATGTCTGTGTGATATCTAAGAGAGATTGAGTAGGCAGGTGGATGCAAAGCCTAAAGTTCAGAGAAGAGGATTGGGCTGGAGATGTAAATTTTAGATTTATCATCTGACAAATACTACTTAAAGACAAGAGAATGGTGAGATCACCTAGGAAGACATTATAAAGAGATAAGAGAGGAGGGCCCACAGATTCGAGAGTTAATAAATCAGGTATAAAAAAAGTTCTGAGAAGAGAATTTAGAAGGAAATCCCAGAGAGTATGAGAGCAGAGAGGCCAATGAAAATGAGGGTTTCAAGGAGGAGGTAGTGGTCAGCTATTGGAAATGACACCAACAGTTGAATTAGATAAGGAGAGAAAAGGATTCTTTTTAAAAATATATATTTTCATTGATTTCAGAGAGGAAGGGAGAGGGAGAGAGAGAGAGATAGAAACATCAATGATGAGAGAGAATCATTGATTGGCTGCCTCCTGCATGCCCCACACTGGGGGTCAAGCCTGGCAACCCAGGCATGTACCCTGACCAGGAATTGAACTGTGATCTCCTGGTTGATAGGTCGATGCTCAACCACTGAGCTACACCAGGCTGGGTGAGAAAAGGATTCTTCTTTCAAGATCTTGCTGAACTTGGCCAGTGACATTTCAGTAGGTTGGCAATGGTGATCTCACCATTTCAGTGGAATGGCAATTCTTTAGTGAATAGAATGCTTAGTCAACTAACAATAACATCTTGTTCTTCAAACCTTTTGGATAAATGAAGCTGAGTACAATTATTCTCTAAGCGGCTCAAATAAATAGATTGAATTCATATGCTTATGGCTATATAGCCCTCTGGTTCTTTGTTGCTGAACAGGGACCAAAACTTCAATGAACAATTTTTAGGATGCCTTGGCACTTCTTCATTGTGCAAATATCAATATTAATATCAGGTTAAAGAGAGAAATGCAACTAAATTTTTACTAATTCTTATTTATGAATATGTAGAGTGAACAATTATTGTAGCAGGTACTTTTTTTGAACACTTACTGTGTTCAGGGCCCTCTGCTTTACTCTTTCCAAGTATTAAATAGTATTGTTCCTGGTTTTTCAGGTGAATAAATGAAGGTTTGGTGAAAATACATAAATAGCAAAGCTCAGACATGAAGCCATGGCTTTAGCTACTATATTATGCTGCTAATTTATCAACTAATAAAAATCACTTTGTTTAAAAATGAAAGTGATCAAGGATCTCTCTGAAAGCTAGATCAATATTTGTGAGTTTGATCAATGTTTGTGAGCTTGTTTCTTTGAAATAGAATTAATTGCTTTAACAGTTACCAACTGACTTGAAGTAATAGCTAGGATAAGGTTGCAAAGTCACATTGGGACTAGGACTATATCTAGATGAGAGAGTTCAAAAGAAATAAGTATAAAACCAGCTGTTTGATATTTAGAACCATACATATGATTTTAATATTACAATTGCAGCTTCTAGCTATTCACTCAGAAATATCCAAAATCTTGAGTTAATTTTAAAATGCTGATCTTAGAGGGTTTGGCACATGCAGAATACCAAAGATGGTGGCTTTAGTTTTCTTCTAAAGAGTGTCTATGGACAACATTTAGGCACTGGTACGATGGCTTATTTTATATTTGACTCTTGAGTAGACTTTGAATGGTGGTAAATATATGACATAATATTATTTGCATATTTAGAACTCTTAGAATAGCTATTCTAATAATACTGTGTTTGTCAAGTACACTGAAGGAGCCATTATATTTTTAATTGCAATTCATTTCCATGTTAGTTACTGCACTATAAAAATTAATTTAAGTAATGTTAAAGTTTTCCATTACAGGGATTCTATTTACTAAATCTTTTATTGTAATGTCTGTAGAGTAGTAGTCTGAATTCAGAAAGACAAACAATTTGGGGAGTAATACATTAAAATTAAATATGATGTTCGTGGCAGGCTCGATGTGGTGGGCATTGCATAGATCCATTTTACACTTTAAATAGAAGGAAAAAATATTTTTTATGTGTGCAGTAATTACACCAGTAGCAGTGATTATTCAATCCAGTAACAAAATAGTTAAGTTTATAGAAAATGTGATTATATTAATTAAGTCAAAATATGGATAATTATTATTCAGAAGAGAAAATAGAATTGTAAGTAATAAAATTACATTTTAAAGATATAAATAATTATATATGACACCTAAAGAACAAGCAATAAAAGGAAAATTAATTTGGACTACATAAAAATAAAAAATTGTGCTGCAGAGACCACAAGAAACAGAGTGAAAAGGCAATCCACCATGTGGAAGAAAATATTTGCAAATCATATGTCTGACAAGGCGTTAATAATCAGAATATATAAAGAATTCCTACAAGTCAGCAACAACAACACAAACCAAATTTAAAAATGGGCAAGATTTAAATAGACATTTTTCCAAAGAAGGTACAAAAATGGCTAATAAGCACATGAAAATGTTCAATATCACTGATCCTTAGGGAAATGAAAATTAACACCACAATGAGATACCATCTCACACCCATTAGGAGGGCTGCTATTAAATGCACGCGCGCGCGCGCGCGCGCGCGCGCGCACACACACACACACACACACACACACCAGAAAATAATATTGATGAAGATGTGGAGAAATTGGAACTGTTGTAAATTGTTGCTGGGAATGTAAAATGGCTCAGCTTCTATAGAAAACAGTATGGTGGTTCCTCAGAAAATTAAAAATAGAATTATAATGTGATCCAGCAATTCCATTTCTGGGTCTGTACTCAAAAGAATTGAAAGCAGGGACTTGAACAGATATTTATATATTCATGTTATTTGAATATCCATTATTCACAATAGCCAAAAGGTGGGAGAAACCAAGCTTCCATCAAAGGGTGAATGGTTAAACAATACATGGTATAAACATACTGTATAATATTATTCAGCCTTAATAAAGAAGGAAATTCTGACACATGCTACAACATAGACAGACCTTGACAAATTATTAAATAAAGTCACAAAAGGATAACTACTGTGTGATTCCATTTATATGAAGTACTCAGAGTATACATATCTGTAGAATAGACAGTAGAATTATGATTGCCAAGGGCCGGGGAAGGGAGAAATAGGGAGTTATAGAATTTCAATTTTGCAAGATGAAAAGTTATGGATGGTGGTGATTCTTACACAACCATGTGAAGGTATTTAATGCCACTGAAATATACAATATTAAATTTTATGTTAGGTGTCATTTAACAGGATTAAAAAACAATAAATATATAAATTATTATAAGTGGTATGACGTTAAACATTTTTTAAAGAAGACAAAATTTAAGTTATAAGAGGCTGTATAGACATTGATAATTAGGAACTAATCTGAAAATATATTCAGAGTTCTTTCATACACATTAAGGTATATGTTGATATATTATGAACGTATTTGGCAATGATACATCTGATAAAGGGTTAATATCTAAAATATATAAGGATCTTATACAGCTTAACAGAAGACAGACAATCCAATTAAAAATGGGCAAAGGACATAAATAGATACTTCTCCAAGGTGGACATACCGATGGCCAAGAGACATATGAAAAAAATGCTCAAAGTCATTGATCATCAGAGGGATACAAATTAAAACAATGAAATATCACTTCACACCTGTCAGAATGGCTATATCAACAAATTAAGAAATGAGAGTGCTGGTGAGGATGTGGAGAAAAGCGAACCCTAGTACACTGCTGGTGGGAATGCAGACTGGTGCAGCCACTATGGAAAACAGTATGGAGTTTCCTCAAAAAATTAAATATGGAACTGCCATTTGACTCAGTGATCCCACTTCTAGGAATATATTCTAAGAAACCCAAAACACCAATCAGAAAGAATATATGCAGTTTTAATAGCTAAAATCTGGAAATAGCCCAAGTACCCATCAGTAGATGAATGGATAAAAAATCTGTGTATTTACATAATTGATAATTAGGAACTAATCTGAAAATATATTCACACCATGAAATACTATGCAGCAGTAAAAAAAAAAAAAAGGATCTCTTACCCTTTGAGATGGCATGGAGGGACCTGGAGAGTATTATGCTAAGGGAAATAAGCCAGTCAGAGAAAGACAAGCATCACATGATCTCACTCATATGTGGAATCTAATGAACAAAATGGATCTAGAGACAAATAAGCATGGAATCTCAGAGGAAGGCGGAGGTGGATGGATGGGATGAGATCAACCAAAGAATTTATATGCATATATGCATAGCCCATGGACACAGACAATAGGATGGTGAAGGTCTGAGTGGGGGATGGGGGTAGGCTGGAGGGGGACAGTGGGGTAAAAAAGGGAAAATATAATACTTTCAACAATAAAGATTTAATTTTAAAAAGGTGTATATTGCATATATAATCAATTTGCATATATAATCAATATCCAATTATAGACAGCCCTCTGTACCTGCAGGTTTTGTATCCACAGATTCAACCAACTTTGGATTAAAAATATTCAGGGGGAAAAAGCGCAGAAAGTTTCAAAAGGCAAAACTTGAATTTGCCACTTACCAAGCACTGTGTTGAATCCACTCAAATGAAGTGATATGTGAGATAAGCTAAGTGAAATAAGCCAGTCAAATGAAGTGATATGTAGCCCATCTGCAAATATAGATTACTAGAGGCCCAGTGCACAAAATTCGTGCATGGGTAGGGTCCCTAGGCCTGGCTGGCTATTAGAGCCTATCTGTGAAGCGACTGGTGGGGTGATTGGGGCCCCTGCTGGTACCCACCTTAGCTGACCTGGTGCGGCCCACTCACCGGCCTTACCCCCCTGCTGCCACTGCTGGTCGGGCTTGAGGGCTGGGGGCAGCTCCTGTGTTGAGCGTATGCCCCCTGGTGGTCAGTGCATGTCATAGCGACTGGTTGTTCCACCAGTCATTTGGCTGTTCAGTCGATTTGCATATTAGGGTTTTATTATATAGGACTAGAGGCCCTAGCGCACGAAATTCATGTGCGGGTATGGTCCCTAGGCCTGGCCTGCGATCAGGGCCATCTTCCCAGCTGCCTGCAGCCAGCCCCACCCCCCGCCGCCACCCACCCCCGGTTCCGCATTTGCCATCAGGTGATCGGTGCCTGATGGGCGGGGAAAGGGACTGAGAGGTTGGCTGTTCCTGCTTGCTCACTGGCCCCGCCCCTGCCACGGGTGGCCATCAGGCGATCGGAGCCTGCCAGCTGGGGAAAGGGACCAAGAGGTGGTCAGTGTGCCTCATAGTGATTGGTCCAGCAGTTGTTCTGGTTGTCCTGCCATTAGGGTCATATTACCCTTTTATTATATAGGATAGAGGCTTGGTGCATGGGTGGTGGCCAGCTGGCCTGCCCTGAGGGGGCCCCAGATCGGGGTGGGGGGGTACACCCTGGGGGGGCGGGACCAGCCTGGATGAGGGGCTGCAAGTGGTTTGTAGCCGGCCACACCCCTCATTGGGTGGGGTTCCCCACTGGGTGGCAGGGTCGGCCTGGGTAAGGGGCCACAGGTGGTTTGCAGACCAGCCACGCCCCCGATCGGGTTGGGGGTCCTTACTGGGGGGTGGGGCCAGCCTTGTTGAGGGACTGTGGGTGGTTTGCAGGCCAGCCACGCCCCCGGCTTTGTCAGGAAGGACGTCCGGAAGGATGTCCGGAAGATGTCCAGTCTATCTGGTCTAATTAGCATATTACCCTTTTATTACTATAGATATGCAATTACTATGCCATTTTATATTAGGGACTTGAGCACCCAAATATTTTAGTATCCTTGGGGGTCCTGGAATCAATCTGCCATCGATACCAAAGGACAACTGTATATAATTATACATAATGTAAAAATCTATTATGTTCTCTTTGGTGATGAGGATTTTCTGGAGATACAATGAGAGGAATTACATAATAAGCTCAATTCTAATATTTTGTTCTGTTGCAGATCTGTGGTCACTTGTTCACATGGTTTCGAAGCACAATGAGTCACGCTGGCTCTTGGACACTTTGGCTCTGGGCGGCAGTGCTCCTGCTTCCTGCTTCCACTTCCGTGACGGTCAGGGACAAGCCAGGTATCCAGGCTACCTCTTTTCCCAGTCATCAGATGTTATTTATAGTCTTTAAATTATTTTTTAAAATCATGAAGATAAACCTTGTTAAAGTTGAAGAGGCCAGGGGTTAACTTTATTAAGACAAAATAAATAATACATTGTTTTCCCCATTCACCTTCATTTGAACATTGAGAATTCCTAAAATCATCTCATTTTTTTTCATATGCATATTATATTGGTCTAAATGGCCTTTTCTTTCTCTCATTGATATTTGCAAATATACATATATTTGTGTTCATTTATCTGTGTGTATATTTCTCCCTTTCTCCTTTAAGTTTTAAATTATTTGAGTTATTCAAATTATAAGTACAGAAACTCATCACCATTTAGGATTAACTGGGGACATAGCTAATCTTAATTAGGAAAAAGTGAAAAACAGAATAGGAGATATAAAAGGAATTGTCGTTTAATTATAGGTTAGTTTTGTAATGTCTCAGATGAGGTGAACAAAAGATTTGAACTAACTAGGTAATACTTATTTGTAATTGTTAGATTATCAATCTCATAAATATTTCTAAAGGGCTTGAACGTTTAATTCTACCTCTGATTTTTATAAATGATTATGTGACTAATTTGGAAGATTTTTCTTGAGCACTGAGTATGTGTAAGGTACTGATCTCGATGTACCTCATAATTAAAAGTTGAACTGGATACATTGAAAAAGCCATTTTCTAAGCAAAAAGAAACTTCAACTCTTCTTCTGTGCAATTACATATAATGTATTCTGATTATGGTCACAGGTGATGATATATACTGAGTATGAGTCTCATTGTGCTTATTCTTTTAAATATATCCTTTAATAATTTTTGCCAAACACGTATGAATACACACTAGTAGAGACTTTTGAGTGTGAAGCACACATAAAATAAAAGCAATCTCTTATAAAGCTATAACAAATTTTAGTTTCTGAGTGTTATGTGAGTCTTTATGACTATTTTTTTTTTTTTTTTACTAATTTGGCAGGAGGTACATTTCCTAAAATAATTTACATGAAAGTTTGTGTATCCTACCACTGTATAAATGACATCCTGTGGCTGTCATACTTTTTTTTGGAGGGGTGGGGAACTCTTTAGTGAGAAAGAAATCAGGAAAGACTCATGGCAAAAAGAAGTACATGGAGCAGGGGAGTTTATTCTGACAAAGTTGTTACTATTCTGGATTCCTTTATGACTCTTTTAAGAGAGCTAGAGGTAAAGCAAATTGCTACTGAGAGGGAACAGGACTGTTTTTGGTTAGAAAGGAAAATGAATCTTTGATTAAGTAGGACACAGTTTTTAGGCACATGCTAGTGTGTAATAAATGATTTTGATGATAATTATTTGAAAGATCTACATAAGTGGATTTCCAGTCTTAGTGTGAGCATGTATCATTGGGGGTATTGATTTGCAAGCCCCAGTCTCAGAGATTCCCATCATGCAGGACAGCCTTGGGTGGGATTCAGTCATTTACATGTTTAGCAAGCTCCCCAGGTAAATCTAATGTAGCATGTCTAAAGAAAGCACCGTTAGCATAATGGCGTTAGTTTCCTTGCATCTTATGCTATTGGGTTCCTTTTATTTTATTTATTTATTTTTATTTATTTATTTATTTATTTATTTATTTATTGCTTTTAATAACTTTTCCTTTATTGTGGTGAGAACACTTAACATGTGATCTACCCTCAACAAATGTCTAAATCGATAATATAGCAGTGTTGACTGTAGGCACAGTGTAGGACAGCGGATCTCTGGAATGTAATCATCTTGCATAACTGAAACTTTCCAGCTTGGGATTCCCCTGAATGTTTTGCTTTTGCAGCTTTGCTATCTCAATTCTTTAATCAGGTTATATTGTATGTAGGACAACGGAAATGTATGTATGCTGGCCCATTAATTTACCAACTTAATCTGTCTGATAAATTTTCATAAGAGTATGAATTCAAAATTAATCTGAACTCTAACAGGATTCACATAACATAAAGTACTAAAGGAAATTAAGAACAACATGAAGAGCTGATTTTTATCATGCCATTAGGTAGTAGGTGCTCACAAAGTAATGCATACTGCACGTGCCATGGAAATTGCTTAACTCCAAGTATCATTCGCTTTAATTGCCGTGTCAGCACAGCACTGTCATGAGGATTATTGAAGATGATGACCCACCAGGCATCGTCGTCTTGTGTCTTGTGTCGCTGATTCACAGCGCAGGTTCCAGTTTTAGTTTCCTCATGTGCAGACCTGTGCATGCGGTCACTAACCATTTACCGGAGGGAAGTGATTACATCTAAAAATAAAATATAACCAATCTGAGGGAGAGGCTAGGGTTTCAGCTCTGGAGTCTGAAGTTGTCAACAGTCTACTGTTAAACCTAAATATATGAAGGATAAATCGAGTCTTTTAATTGCTTTACTTTGACTCTATGGTATCTTTAACAATTACTTGAATATTGTCCTATTTGGGACAGAATTCAAGTGTAATATGGAGTGCTTCAATAACAACTTGAATTTTAAAATCATGAGGCTACTTAGAATTTGCTTCATGTTTTTCATCAATTGTACCATTATGTGGAGATTATGAGATAAGGCATATTTGTATATTTTTATGCTGCAGATGAACTTCTGTTCGAATATGGCAGTTTCAACTTAGTTGTCAAAAGAGGGTGGGGAAGAGAGTTGTATTAAAAATTATACAGCATGTAGATCAACTCAAAACTTACTGTACTCAGTACTTAAAACTTCCTTCTTTGATAGCTACTTATGTATCAAACTAGAGGCCTAGTGCACAAATTCGTGCACAGGTGGGGCCCCTCGGCTGGGGGGGAGGGACCCCGATCAGGGAGAGACCGCAGGAGGTTGGCCAGCCATGGGAGATTGGCTGTGGGAGTGCACTGACCACCAGGAGGCAGCTCCTGCATTAAGCGTCTGCCCCTGGTGGTCAATGTGCATCACAGCGACCGGTCGACGGGTCGTTTGGTCAACTGGTTGTAATAGTCGCTTAGGCTTTTATATATATATAGCTAATTAAAGGTTCCTCTTTTCTCTTACTCTTCTCTTTCTCTTTAAGATAAAATACCAAATTATCATCAACAGTAACAGTAAGCAGAAAACCAGAATAAGGAAAAGCATCAAAAAACAAAACCAACAAAAAACAAACCCACACAACTAAATATAAAGAAATATGATAGAATGCCATCTAAATCATATATATATATATATATATATATATATATATATATATATATATATTTACTTATGGTAAAATTTCAAGTTAAATATCTAGATTGAATTGATTATAAACTTGGGTCCCAAACTATACACATAAACCATTTTAAACTAGTTTTATATTAATTTCAAGAAAAAAAATACATTCTGAAATTTGGCTTTTACCAAATGACAAACATTGCACTCTGAAATTCAGAGTAGAAAGTATGCTGTCATATAGAAAATATTTTGTGTTTTCAAGAATTTCTCATGTTCAGTATGGCACATGTAAGCATGGTGCTGCTGACCAAGGCACTTTGTGACTAAGTGGAGGAAAGCTTCACAAATGTTCAGTAAAGGCATCGCTCCTCCACCAGTGTTCTCTCCTGTGGAGGAATAGCTTTGGAAACAAAATAAGCACTGAAGATTCTGTGACCTTTTGTGATCTCTCTGTTAAAATAGCTTTCTTCCTCTCCCCCTCTTTTTTCTTGTTTGATCACTTTTCTGTATTATTATTTTTTTTTATATTCTGGTCCAATGTGCTTTCCCTATTTCTCTTAGGTTATTGAATATCTAGGTCATAGAGTTCAGGTATATTTAGCTTTTGTAAGTGCTGCCAAACAGTTTTCTAAAGTGGTGGTCCTGTTTCTACTCCCACAAGCAATGTAGGAGAATTCTCCTTGCTCCACCTTCTCATCAGCACTTAGTGCTGTCAGTTCTTTAATTTTTAGCCATTTACTTGTATCTCATTGGGGTTTGACTTAGCATTTCCCTGATTACTAAAGATGTTGAGCAATCTTTCATATGCTGGTTGACAGTTTGGATATTCATTTTTGTGAAGTGCTTAAGTTGTGTTTGTATGTGTGTGTGTGTGTGTGTGTGTGCGCGCGTGCATTTTCAAAATAGGGCTTCAATCTTTTTCTTATTGATTTGTGAGAGTCTTTGTATATTCTGGATAAGATACTTTATAGGATGTGTATTGCAATAGTCTGTAGTTCCTAGTCTGTGGCTTGCCTTTTTGCTCTTTTAATGTTGTCTTTTGATTAATAAAGATTTTAATTTTAATGAAGTCCAATTTATCTTTTATAATTAGTACTTTCTGCATCCCTTTTAAAAAATCTTTGCTACCCCAAGTTTATGAAGATTTTATGTTTTATTTTTCTTTATTGTTTTACCTTTTAAAGTTAGGTCAAAGATAATCTCTAATTTCTGTGAATGGTGTGAGATAAGGGTCAAGGTTTAGTGTTTTCCTACATGGAGATCCAGTTGACTCAGAACCATTTATTGAAAGACGATTCTTTTTCCACTGTATATCAGTGGCCCTTTTATGGTAAACAAGGAGATCAGATATGCAACGTCTGTTTTTAGACACTTTGTTTCATTGATCTATTTATCTATATGTGTACCAATAAATACTATGTTATAAAAATTCCTGATATCTGACTGTACATTTTCTAGCTTATTCTTCTTTGATTTTGCCTTAGCTGTTAGTTTTTTTGTAGTTCCATATAAATTTGAGAATCAGCCTGTCAGTTCAAACACACACACACACACACACACACACACACACACACACACACACACTCATACACTCATACACTCACACACACCTTGTTGGGATTTCAATTGCCATTGCATTGAATCTGAAAATAAATTGACAGTTGACAGCTTAACAATATTGAATCTTCCTATCTAAATACTCTGGCTAATCTCTTCAGTTACTTAGACATTTAATGTCTCTCAGCAATATTCTCTAGTTTTTGGTGCAGAGATCTTGATGAGATGCTTGGTTTTTATGAAAGCGAGTATGGCCCTAGCTCAAGCATGTCAAGTTCAAAGGCTAACACAGGCCAAATACACAAGGTTTAAGTTTATATGGACCGCAAAAAGACAAAAGCTTCAATTTTCATAGAAACGTAGGCTTCTTTTGATATAGAAATGCTGAATACAAAGGGCTGAAATAAGTGAGTAATCATTAACATAAAATAATAGAACATTTTCATAAAAGTTAATATTTTTTTCTTGAACATTAACTTATCAGACACTGAATAACTGCACAAATTAATAAGCGTAATGCAAATAAACCTATTTTTCTTGTTCTTTGAAAGCGAAATATTTCCTGTTGCACACAAGTAGTCCAAGACTAATGATGGGCAATCGGCTGAAATGGTGTGCCTGCATGTAAGGGAAATGAATGCAACACGATTATAGTAATCAGTCATTAGCGAATGTTGTAGTTTGTTATTAATAATTATGTATAACAGGATATTGTAAAAATTAAGTTACGAAGTTTTTATTAAAACATTTCTTACATACCATTATACTGGCTGAGCCGCAAAAATATTGTTGTGGGCCACATGCGGCCACGGGCCGTGAGTTTGACATGCTTGCCCTAGCTGGTTTGGCTCAGTGGATAGAGCGTTGGCCTGTGGACCAAAGGGTCCCAGGTTTGATTCTGTTCTGGTCAAGGGCACGTACCTTGGTTGCAGGCTCCTCCCTGGCCCAGGCCCTGATAGGGGCTCATGCAGGAGGCAACCAATCGACGTGTTTCTATCACTTCGATGTTTCTCTCTGTCTTTCCCTCTCTTCTACTCTCCCTAAAAAATCAATGGGAAAATATCCTCAGGTAAGGATTAACAACCAAAAAAAAAGCAACTATGAATTCAAGTTTAAAAATTGGTAATGTTTGCAAAATGTCCAGTTTTACTATTATATAGGACCTGCAGTTATATTTATATCTTTGAGGTAGAAATTTCCATAGTAGCTAACTAAGTAATCTCAACAATTATTCTGTGTTATAATTTCCTTTATGTGTATTGAAGCTTTTGATTAAATGGTAGCACTATTTAGAATTTGATTTATTATTCTGGTTAAACATATTAAGGTGATGCCCTGAATTTTGTGATGTATTTGTTAAAGAAAGGGCTCAGGAGCCCAGAAGTTGAACTGGAGAATCAGTAATTTCCATTTTCCACAGAGCAGAAGGTCAATTTGGTTTTAAGCAGTTTATCTCCCCTCTGAATTCAAAACTTTTAGGTCATTAAACCCAAACATGGGTTTTAGATGTGGAGAATTAAGGTTGTGATTTACATTTCCAGAATCTAGCCTAAATTAGATTTAAACATACCCAGATAATAAAAAACTAGTGTCTACATGTACATTACCGTTTGAGTGTGTTGTGGTACTATTGAATATGTAAATTTGCTTTGAGTAGAGACAAAATGTATCTTTTATTTCTTTGAATATTATTAAGTGTCTTAGCACATAATACTTTCTCAATGATTTTCTTTTTTTTCCCTCATTATAGGCCACTTTTGTTTATAGTAGAGGCCTTCACTTAAAAAAAAAACACACATCCAATATATACAATTATTGATTTCAGAGAGGAATGGAGAGGGAGAGAGAAATAGAAACATCAATGAAGAGAGAGAATCATTGATCAGCTGCCTCCTGCACACTCACTGCTGGGGACTGAGTCTGCATCCAGGGAATGTGCTTTGACTGGGAATTGAACTGTGATCTCCCGGTTCATAGGTTGATGCTCAACCACTGAGCCATGCCAGCTGGGCAAGGACTTCACTCTTGCTTTTTAATTTTATTTTAATAACTTCTATGTATGTTGCTGCCTTAGTCAGCAATACCATGGTGCTATTAGACTGGGGGACTTAAACATCAAACACATATTTCACGCAGTTCTGGAGGCTGGGAGGTCCAAAGTCAGGGCACTAGAGAAGTGAAGTTCTGGTGAGGGTCCTCTTTCTGCTTTCCTCACATGGCAGAGAGAGAAAGAGCTCCTGTCTCTCCATCCCCTGATAAAGAAGGACACCAATCCCATCATGGGGGCCCCACTGCTATGATCTCACCCAAAATTGATTTCCTCCTAAGGCCCTACCTCCAAATACTATTACATTATGGATTAATGCCTCAACATATGAATTTTGGACACTCAATCTGTCCATATTAGTCCCCTTCTGTTTTAAAGTTTAATGTCACCTGACACCAAAATCTGAATTAAAGTCATGTTGAAATAAACAGTGTGGTGATTGTGGTGGTGGAGGTGGAGGTGGTGGGTGGAGGTGGAGGAGGACATAGAGGGATAAATGGTGATGGAAAAAAGAAAAGAAAAGAAACATAATGGTAGTTTACTTGTTTTAATATTGGAATGTACTTTGAATATGAAAATTTGATGATGCTAAAGCCAGCTAATTTCCTAATGTCAAGTATATAGCAACAATTAGAATGTTGGAATAATAATAATAATAGTAATAATAGTGATAATAGCTAACACTAACAACCATTTACTGCGTACCAGGTACTGTTCTGAGCACTTCACATACATAAATAACTACATGTAATCTTCACAAACACATTATTAGGTAGGTAATTTTCTTATCCTCATTTTAAAGAGATTTAATAAATTGGTTTAACTTATTCCCATTTTTAAGTTTCTGGTTATATTGTGTGATTCAAATTTATTTGAAAAAGTTGATAGGAAATCCTTACTACTTTTTCTTTTTAATAGAAAAACAATGTGCTATGCTGAGAACAGAGGGACATCAGTTTTTCCAAGACAACAGAGATAAACTTGAAGTTTCAGGTAAGCATTATAATCCTTTACAAAGACACATGCTGTGTCAAATTATCACCAAATATGAAATATAGTGTAGGTAATTCCTTGACATTATAATTTAAGATGGTGACATCAGTATAAAAAATGAAAAGCAAAGAAGATGGATGATGTAGAAAATATGCTAAAAACAGATTTCTGTATTGTTTTAAGACCAACAACAACTCAACCTTTTGGAGAAAAAAGGTTATTTAAGACTAGAGGCCTGATGCACGAAATTCGTGAATGGGTAGGGTCCCTAGGCCTGGCCAGTGATCAGGGATGATCTGTGGGGCAACTGGCAGGGCAATCAGGGGCCTCCTTGCTGGCACCTGCCTTGGCTGGCCTGGGGCCTGCGGGCTGGGGCAGCTCCTGCATTGCGCATCTGCCCCCTGGTGGTCAGTGCGCATCATAGCTACTGGTCGTTCCGCCATTTGGTCTATTTGCATATTAGGCTCTTATTATCTAGGATAGGATTGCCAGTGCTCGTCATATGTACCAGCTGGTTGGTCACGTGCAATTGGCGCCAGTGACAGCTTTATATGTATCATGCATGCGCAAGTCAACATTGCGCATCATATGCACCAGACGGTCAGACAGTCAGTCGGTCACTTAGCCTTTTATATAGAGAGAGATAGAGGCCCAGTGCATGGATTTGAGCACCGGTGGGGTCCCTCGGCCTGAACTGTGGGGATTGGGCCGAAACCGGCTCCCTGACATCCCCGAGGGGTCCCAGATTGCGAGAAGGCATTCTCCGGTGATGCACCCTGGAATGGGACTCCCTCCTCTCTGGTTCTGGGTACATCACCCGAGAATCGCAGCTGCCAAGTCACTGCAGTTCGGCAGCTCCTGTGTTGAGCATCTACCCCCTGGTGGTCATTGCACATCATAGCTACTAGTTGGAACGTCTGCCCCCTTGTGGTCATTGCACATCATAGCTACCAGAAGGTTGGCCGGTGGCTTAGGCTTTTTAGCCTTTTATATATATAGATTATAGAAGTTGTATACATTGTAGAAATTTTGAAGAAAAATATGAGAAAGAAGATCTCTCTACATTTCCCCACATCAATATGTATTTTTCTAAAGTATTATATTTTTTAAAAGGCTGCTTAGTTTTCAGTTGAATGGTGGTAATAACTTTTACTTAACTGACTTTCTGTCTTTAGTTATCAGAACTGCTACAATGAACTATTCTGATTATTTACTTAGGATAATTCCTTGGGTCAAAGAAAATTGATATTTTAGTCTCTTGAAACATATTTTATTCTTCTACATCCCAAAAAGAGAAAAAATGAAATAAAGAAATTTTGCTAATCCCAAACAGCAGGACTTTAGTTAAAATAAATCAGTGCATAGATAAGGACAATGAAAAAATCTTATTTAAAAATCAATATCGTTTTGAGTTTACTAAATTTAATAAAACTGCTGGATTAAATCATTTGTCACATCTTACAGGTTTTGATCTAGGAGAGAGCTTCTCTTTGCGACATGCATTTTGTGAAGGTGATAAAACCTGTTTCAAATTGGGAAGTGCACTTCTTATTAGAGATACCATGTAAGTAAAATAATTTTTCTTTATATTTAAATTATACCACATAAACTATTTTCTAATGGGGTCCCAAATAATTTGTTAAAAAATAAAACATTGAACTACTGTCATACTCACTTGAATGCTGTGATAAATGTTCTGTTTATAAATCTGTTGTTTTTAATAGTCTTTGCAATCTGATCTTGCTCTATGGTGTAAATACCACTTACACATACAGATAGTGGCATAATCTTTAGAGACTAGCAAATAAGTTTGCTTCTTGAAGGAATATTTTCATTTAAAGTAGACATGACCAACATGAGATTTTAAAATATAAATGTAAGGCACAATTTAGAGTTGGAGACAAAAAGCTTAGATTTATTATATTTATTTCTATATGTTTTATGCATATACATACGTTTCATGATAAATTAAAATAAAAGAATGTGGCCCTTAGATATTTATTTTATATGTTGTGTGGAGGAAATAGTAGAGAAAAACTGTTTTTCAGTTTTATTTTTGGTCTTGATACTTGTTTCATTTCAAAATGGTTTTACCAAAGGTTTCCTTTCTTATTTTTACTATTCTTTTTTTCTGATAAACTTGGGATTAAAAAAAAAGTAACTTACCATTGAAATACTGACAATTGGTCAGCAACTATTTAGGGTAATAATTAATTCCTCATATGGTTGGCTATATGTCACTGGAGGGTGGATAAATAGCAATTCAGAAAGCTTGAGCCACCAGAAAGGCAGATCTGGCATATATGGTCATGATATTTAGTCCTGTAGTCCAAGATGAACATTTTAGTATATGAATACACTGCAATGAAAAGGCATCAAAATTATTTTTGGTTTAAAATGCAGCATAGCTTTTCTTGTGTGAAAGCATATATGAATGTTTTCACGTCCTGTTGAGTAGCCTAATATTTAAGTTACCAAACAGGGTTGTTGAGACTCTCAGCATTTGAATTCTCATTTTATTGCCTATCCTCCGATGCTCCATATAAACCATGTTTTTAGCTTGCTTTTTTTTTTTGAGAAAAATCTCTTTTAGGCCTTCTATTTTGTGATAATTTAGATACTTTTAGTTTAATGATATGGTTCATTAGAAGTAAATTGCTTATTAATTAATAAAAAATAAGAGTGTAAAGGAAGAGAGTAATTTGATACTGAGGGGTATAATGAGTGATCGTCAGGTGGGGCACTTCAGCAGATGTAACTATTGTGAGTGGATTTTAGGTAGTTTCACATGTAGGCATGAAATCCTCAGGGCAAGGCAGTTTCATAATTGGACAGTCATATGCAGTGAAGTCAAGTTAATATGTATCTCATATATATTTCACATATAGAGAAAGGTATTTCTTTACTAGTAGGTAAATTTAATTAATGAATTTAAGAAAGTCAATAAATTCTTTCCAAAAATTAAGATGTATTTTCTTTGATGCCCACTTCTTAATGATTTAAACCCCTGAAGTTTTGGCTAAGTGATTAAAGGATTTGGAGTGATAAATCTTTTTAAAATTCATGGAGCCTGTACATAGGAAAACTTAGCTAATTGTAAGTAGTTATATTGGAAATTTTGCTGCCCCGTTTAGGCAATGCCATTTCTCTTTGAATAGGTGTGATAATAAATATTAGGTACAACTAGAAATTTATTTTCCCACTTTGGCTCTGAATCACTGTGCGATCCCTGGGCAATCAGCGAAAGTGAATTCTCTGACTCTGCACAGCAGAGCCCTGGTACCTCCACTACAGGAAACTGGAGGGTATCTGGTTAAGCTGACTAGCAAGTGTCAAGTAGCTTGGCACATCTCCACTTAATTTCACTCACTGAGCCAAGTATGCTAGGATGCTTCTCTTGCATGATGCCATTTTGATTTTTCAATGAGACTGGAGTAACGTTGCAGCTATTTATATATTTGTAAATAAGCTGCCTTGCAGAATTAGCATGGGAAAAGTCAGATGCTATCTTATATGAAAAATGGGGCTTCATTCTGTGCCTGAGCTTGTTTTTATCTTCCAGGTGAGAATTATGAGGGGAGGGATCTACTGAGTGTGTTGGTCAGATACCTACCTGTTGGGCACACTTGGTACCTTAAGCCTAGCTTAATGTGGAGATACCACAGGCTGCTCTTGCAAGGGCCCTTCAAATAAATGTTATACACTTCAGGGTGGCATGGGCTCAGGGAACATCTGAGGGACTTTATGTGCTTGGTTTTATTTTAAATTCATGTCCATTTCTTCAGTATTCCTTGGGATAGCAAACGGTATGTATTTGGGTGTTTTAAAGATTCTGGGTACATGCTGCCTAGTTTCCTAGAATTATCTTTTAAGAAAACAATTCCTTGACTTCTTGTATCTACCAATATCCCTTGTTATGTGAAATAAATAATTCATTATTTCTATACATATTGAAAGAGAGCTATACCATAGATTATCATATTCTGATTATCTTTAAATTGTGTTTTAGCATTTACCAGGGCAAAATTTTGAAGTTTTGAGATAAAATATACACAAAACATGTGGAACACCTTATTTTCTCAGTATAATATAGTCCTTACAGTTTTTTGTTGCTTCTATAGAAACACGTTTTAAATAAAAATGTCTTAGTAGTTGAATATTTTAGAAGAGTTGATGAATGTTGAATTTCGATACACTGGTGATTCTGAAGGGGCAACTTGCACACCCTATTTTGACTAGCCAATGGGGGAAATCAATCAATTGTAAATGCACCAGGGAAGGCAATGTCCTGATTTATCATTGAATTCAAGGGTGGTAAAGAGCCTTCTCTCTCAGGTTCTATGATTGATACCTATCTGGAATACTGTATTGAGAAAGATTCCGAGTCCATTTGGGATTCAGGGGGTGAGAGTGCTATGATCCATTGGCAAAAAGAGGGGAGAAGGGAATGCTCATATGTGTTTCACATCTTTAGCTTCTCTGGTTTAGGATGATTCCAGTGAATAACGTGTTGGTTTTTGCAGCTGAAACAGTTCCTAAGAATGGGGAAATGAGCTTATGTGTGAAAAAATAACCAACACATATTGATTTTAATAAGATTTTATGAGCTAGACACAGTGGCATAATTCACAGATATGGTCCCTTAGCTTTTGCTATATCTCCAGGGAAGAGGCATCTCTCTGTCTTTCACAAAATTGGGGGTTGCTTTCTGAAAGCAAGGGCTATTCAGTTTCACAGCTTTACATGGTAAAAAAAGAGCGGGTAGAAGATAGTCTCATTTGCACTTTATCTTATTTTTTTTCCTGGTTATTGATTTTTATTTTATTCTGACTTCTTGCTTAGAGTTTCTTTTTTAGTCAGTTATGATCATCTTATCACAATTTCTTTTCTTTAATATTTTTTCTTTATTGATTAAGGTATTACATATGTGTAATTATCCCCCCATTACCCCCCCCGCCACCACCCCACTCATGCCCTCACCCCCTGGTGTCTGTGTCCATTGGTTAGGCTTATATGCATGCATACAAGTCCTTTGGTTTACCTCTCCCCCTTAGCCCCACCCTCCCCTACCTTCCCTATGAGGTTTGACGGTCTGATCCATGCTTCTCTGTCTCTGGATCTGTTTTTGTCCATCAGTTTATGTTGTTCATTATATTCCACAAATGAGTGAGATCATGTGATATTTATCTTTCTCTGACTGGCTTATTTTGCTTAGCATAATGCTCTCCAGTTCCATCCATGCTATTGCAAATGGTAAGGATTTCTACTTTTTTGTTTTGTTTTCTAAAATATATTTTTGATTTCAGAGACAAAAGGAGAGGGAGAGAGAGATATAAACATCAATGATGAGAGAGAATCATTGATCAGCTGCCTCCTGCCCGCCCCCTACTGGGGATCAAGCCTGCAACCCAGGCATGTGCCCTTGGCCGGAATCGAACCTTGGACCCTTCAGTCTGCAGGCCAATGCTCTATCCACTGAGCCAAACCAGCTAGGGCTTCTTCTTTTTTACTACAGCATAGTATTCCATTGTGTAGATGTACTACAGGTTTTTAATCCACTCATCTGCTGATGGACACTTAGGCTGTTTCCAAATCTTAGCTATGGCAAATTGTCTGCTATGAACATAGGGGTGCATATATCCTTTCTGATTGGTGTTTCTAGTTTCTTGGGATATATTCCTAGAAGTGGGATCACTGGGTCAAATGGAAGTTCTATTTTTAGTTTTTTTGAGGAAACTCCATACTGTTCTCCACAGTGGCTGTACCAGTCTGCATTCCCACCAGCAGTGCACGAGGGTTCCTTTCTCTCCGCATCTTCTCCAGCACTTGTCATTTGTTGATGATAGCCATTCTGAAAGGTGTGAGATGGTACCACATTGTCATTTTGATTTGCATCTCTTGGATGATTAGTGACTTTGAGCATGTTTTCATATGTCTCTTGGCCTTCTGTATGTCCTCTTTCAAAAACTATCTATTTAGGTCCGTTGCCCATTTTTTGATTGGGTTGTTTATCTTCCTTTTGTTAAGTTGTATGAGTTCCCTGTAGATATTAAAGATTAAACTCTTATCGGTGATAACATTGGCAAATATGTTCTTTCATGTAGTGGGCTTTCTTGTTGTTTTGTTAATGGTTTCTTTTGCTGTACAGAAGCTTTTTATTTTGATGTAGTCCCATTTGTTTATTTTCTCTTTAGTTTCCATTGCCCTAAGACCTGTATCAGTGAAGATACTGCTTTGGCATATGTCTGAGATTTTGCTGCCTGTGGATTCCTCTAATATTTTTATGGTTTCCCATCTTATGTTTAAGTCCTTTATCCATTTTGAGTTTATTTTTGTGTATAGTGTAAGTTGGTGGTCTAGTTTCATTTTTTTTGCATGTATCTGTCCAATTTTCCCAACACCATTTATTGAAGAGACTGTCTTGACTCCATTGTATGTTCTTGCCTCTTTTGTCAAATATTAATTGAGCATAGTGGTTTGGGTAGATTTCTGGGTTCTCTATTCTATTCCATTGGTCTATATGTCTGTTCTTGTGCCAGCACCAGGCAGTTTTGAGAACAGTGGCTTTGTAATACAGCTTGATATCTGGTACTGAGATCCCTCCTACTTTGTTCTTCTTTCTCAGGATTGCTGAAGCTATTTGGGGTCTTTTTCATTCCAGATGAATTTTTGGAGAGTTTGTTCTAAGTCTGTGAAATATGCCGTTGGTAATTTAATGGAAAGTACATTGAATCTATAGATTGCTTTGAGTAGTATAGACATTTTAATGATGTCGATTCTACAAATCCATGAACATGGTATGTTCTGCCATCTGTTTATGTCTTCCTCTATCTCTTTTTTCGGTGTCCTGTAGTTTTCTGAGTACAGGTCTTTTACCTCCTTAGTTTATTACTAGGTATCTTAATTTTTTTGGTGTGATGGTAAATGGGATTGTTTTTTAAATCTCTCTTTCTGTAAGTTCACTATTGGTGTATACAAATGCCATAGATTTCTTGGCATTAATTTTGTATCCTGCTACATTGCCGAATTCATTTATTAAATCTAATAATTTTTTATGGAGTCTTTAGGGTTTTCTATGTACAGTATCATGTCATCTGTGAATAATGACAGTTTTATGTTGTCTTTTCCAATTTGGATACCTTTTATTTCTTCTTCTTGTCTAATTGCTATGGCTAGCACTTCCAGTACTATGTCGAACAGGAGTAGTGAAAGTAGGCATCCCTGCTTGTTCCTATTCTTAGGGGAAATGGTTTTAGTTTTTGCCCACTGAGTGTGATGTTGGCTGTAGGTTTGTCATATAAGGCTTTTATTATGTTGAGGTATGATCCCTTTATTCCCATTTTGCTGAGGGTTTTTTATCAAGAAAGAGTGTTGGATTTTGTCAAATGCTTTTTCTGCATCAATTGATATGACTATGTGATTTTTATCTCTCAATTTGTTTATGTGATGTATCACATTTATTGATTTGCGGATATTGTATCATCCTTGCATCCCCAGGATAAATTCCACTTGGTCATGGTGTATGATCTTTCTGATGTAATGCTGGATCAGATTTGCTAGAAATTTGTTGAGGATTTTAGCATCTATGTTCATGAGGGATATTGGACTGTAATTCTCTTTCATTGTGTTGTCTTTATTTGGTTTTGGTATTAGGGTAATGCTGGCTTCATGGAATGAGCTTGGAAGTGTTCCTTCCTCTTGAATTTTTTGGCATAGTCTGAGGAGGATAGGTTTTAGTTCTTCCTTGAATGTTTGGTAAAACTCCCCTATGAAGCATCTGATCCTGGGTTTTTGTTTGCTGGAAGCTTTTTGATGACTGCTTCAATTCCCTCCATAGTTATTGGCCCATTGAGATTTTTAGATTCTTCCTGATTGAGTTTTGGAAGATTGTATTTTTCTAGGAATATGTCCATTTCCTCTAGATTGTCTAGGGGCTTACTCACAAGGAACAACAACAGCCTGTAATTATTAGAATTGAGAGTCTAGGTCAGTGGTCGGCAAACTCATTAGTCAAGAGAGCGGCAAACTGCATGTGGCTTTGTTGGAATAGAGTTGTTCATAGTATTTTTTAACAATCCTTTGTATTTCGGTAGGGTCTGTTGTTATTTCACCTCTTTCATTTCTGATTTTGTTTATTTGGGTCCTCTCTCTTTGCTTCTTGGTGAGCCTGGCTAGAAGTTCATCAATCTTGTTTATCCTTTCAAAATACCAGCTCTTAGTTTTATTGATCTTTTGTATTGTTTTTGTTTTGTTTTGTTGTTGTTTTTGTCTCTGTGTCATTTATTTCTGCACTGTTCTTTATTATATCCTTCCTTCTGCTCACTCTGGGCTTTTCTTATTGCTCTCTTTCTAATTTTTTAAGTTGTAGAGTTATATGATTTATTACCATATTTTCTTTATTTTTGAGGTAGGCCTGTAGAGCTATAAACTTCCCTCTTAGGACTGCTTTCACTGTGTCCCATAGATTTTGGATTTTTGTGTTTTCATTGTCATTTCTTTCTAGGATGTTTTTAATTTCTTCTTTGATCTCTTTGCTAACCCAATCATTGTTTTATAGCATGCTATTCTGCTTCCAAGTGTTTGAATTTTTTGATTGTTTTTATTGTAGTTTATTTGTAATATTATGCCATTGTGGTCTGAGAAGATACTTGATATGATTTCAGACTTCTTGAATTTGGAGAGACTTTGCCTGTGACCCAATACGTGGTCTCTCTTTGAAAATGTCCCATGTGTACTTGAGAAGAACATATATTCCATGGCTTTGGGGTGGAATGTTCTGAAGATGTCAGTTAAGTCCATCTGATCTAGTGAGTCATTTAGGATTGCTTGTTCTTTGCTGATGTTTTGTCTAGAGGATATATCCAGTGATGTCAGCGGGGTATTAAAGTCCCCTACAATATAATATGATTATATTGTTGTCAATCTCCCCCTTGATATCTTCCAGGAGTTTTTTTTTTTTTTTTTTTTTTTTTTTTTTTTTTTTTTTTTTATGTATTTGGGTGCTCCTGCATTGGGTGCATATATGTTTACCAGGTCTATATCCTCTTGTTGTATCGATCCCTTTAGTATTATGAAGTGGACTTCCTTATCTCTTGTTATGGCCTTCACTTTGAGGTCTATTTTTCAGATATAAGTATTGCTACCCCAGCTTTTTTTTTTCATTTCCATTTGCCTGAAAGGTATTTTTCCATCCCTTCACTTTCAGTCTGTGTGAGTCCCTTGTTCTGAAGTGGGTCTCTTGTAGACAGCATATATATGGGTCATTTTTTTTATACATTCAGCCACTCAATGTCTTTTGATTGGAGCATTTAGTCCATTTACGTTTAAAGTTATTATTGATAGGTACTTGTTTGTATCCATTTTTATTTTTTGTGCCTGTGTTCCTTCTTCCCTTTTTATTTCTTCTTTTTACACCAGTCCCTTTAGTGTTTCTTGCATTGCTGGCTTGGTAGTGATAAACTCCCTTAGCCTTTTTTTGTCTGTGAAGCTCCTTATTTCCCCTTCAATTTTGAATGATAGCCTTGCTGGATAGAGTATTCTTGGATTCAGTCCCTTGCTTTGCATCACTTTTAAAATTTCCTTCAATTCCTTTCTGGCCTGATGTGTTTCTGTTGAGAAATCATTTAATAATCTAATGGGAGATCCCTTGTACATAACTTTCTGTCTCTCCTGCAGCCTTTAAAATTCTCTCTTTTTCCTGAATGTTTGCCATCTTAATTACAACGTGTCTTGGTGTGGGTCTTTTTGGGTTCATCTTTTTTGGGACTCTCTGTGCTTGTGTGACTTTTCTCCACATCAGAGATGTTTTCTGACATTATTTCTTCAAATAGGTTTTCTAACCCTTGTTCCTTTTCCTGTCATTCCAGCACCCCTATTATTTGTATGTTGCTTTGTTTCATGTTGTCCCAAAGCTCCCTTAGGCTCTCCTCCTGTCTTTTAATTTTTTTCTCCAATTGCAGTTCAGTTTGGGTGTGTTTTGCTTCCCTGTCTTCTGATTTGTCAGTTTGGTCCTTCACTTCTCCTAGTCTACTGTTGAAACTTTCCATGGTGTTTTTTATTGCAGCTACATCACTCTTTATTTCTTCTTGATTCTTACATAAGTTATTGATTTTTTCATCCATCGGTTTATGAACTGTATGACCCTTATTCTGAAAATTCTTTTTCTGACATATTGCATGCCTCCATTTCACTTAGCTGCTTTTCTGGTGATTCTCTTTTCTTTCTTTTGGGGGTTTCTTTGTCTCCCCATTTTTGCTCTCACCAAAGGATTTAGGTGTCCAGTCGTGCAAGGGCTGCTCCTAGGGTGGCAGTGGCTGCTCCTCAGCAGTGGTGGATCCTCTGGCTGGTGGGGGCTGGCTCTTTGCGCAGCTGCTGCTCCTCGGATGGGGGTGGGCTGCTCTTGAAGCTGCTGCTTCTCGAATGGGGGTAGGCTGCTCATGCAGCTGCTGCTCCTCAGACGGGTGTGGGCTGCGTGTGGTTGCTGCTCATTGGTTGGGGGCGGGCTGTGCGGTGCTACCGCTCCTTGGACGTTGGTGGGCTGCTCTTGCAGCTGCTGCTCTTCAGGCAGGGGTGGACTGCATGGGGCTGCCTCTCCTTGGACATGGGCAGTTCGTTCACGGGATTGCTGCTCCTCAGATGGGGGCAGGCCGCATGATGCTGCCGCTCCTTAGACTGGGGTAGGCTGCTTGCAGGGCTGCTGCTCCTCGGATGGGGGTGGGCTGTTCACGTGGCTGCTGCTCGCATGGTCACAGTGCCCTGGGCTAAAGTGTTGGGCTGGCCAGAGGGGAGTGCACTTCAGAACTCACAGGAGCTCACACCTGGGTGGCTGGAGTCTTGGTGACTGTGGGATCACAGCCGAGGTATCAGGTCTCTGACGGGGGTGGCTGTAGAGTCCTGGGTGTTATTTGAGGGCACTCTGGTTGGAGGTGAGGCTGGGCTCCCAGTCACAGCAGCTCTCCCCTTCAAAGAAGAGCAGCCTCTGTGGAAGAGCTGGCTGCTCTGGTACTGTTTGCAATGGCAGCAGAGGCTGCCTGGTTATGCAAGCCCAGTCAGCCTTCCCCCGAAGGTCCTGCAAGATCTAACTGTGCTTCACTCACACACACACACACACACCCCACATGTCCACACACTCCTCTTTTGCTCCTTCACTCACTCACGCTCTCTCCCTCACTGACACCTTTTTCATGCCTCTATAGTTGGGTCTGGAGTGTTATTGACCTGTTCATGGATGGAGTCTCCTCTCCGGGTGTCTGGTTATGTGGCTCCTCTCTACCACATTGGCCAAACAGGATAAAATTCATCTCAACAAGACATGACACAAAGGGAACAAAACACGAATGTACTCAGGACACTGATAACCCCGATATAAGTGACCACCAGAGAAAATATAATTAGGGGAGAGAAAAGAGAGCACAAATGATATCGAAGAGAGAAAAAAAATGGTATAAAAGAAGAAAATGGAAAAAAATATATATGTGGGGAGAAAACACTAGAGAACAAACAGATAAACCAAAACATACAAACACCAAATACCCAATAAAGAGGATGGGGCAGAATCTTACATACAGAAAGTAAGGTTAAGGAATTGGATGAATATGGGGAGGAACTCAGTTCAGTATAGAGGAAGTAGAAAGAGGATGAGTGGATAAGAAGAAATAGAAGGAAAAAAATAAAAATTGAAAAAAAATAATTAAAAAGTAGGATAAAATAAAAAAAATTAGAATGATGAAAAATACTGCAAAAAGAAATAGAAAATAAAGAAACAAAAGGAAAATAAAAAATAAATAACGAAATAATAAAATAAAAATGAAAAAGTGAAGTGTCGCTCCTTTGGCTGGTTTAAGATCCCACTCTTCTGTCTGCCGCTTCTCAGTTTCCTGTTGCTGGTACTGAAGGCCTCTCTTTAGGCCAGGCCCTGAGGGCTCTCAGGGACTATTCAGATTTTTTTTTTTGTATCCTTTGTGCCACTCAGGGTGTAGTCTGGGTGTGACTGTATTGGTTGCCTGGAGACTGAAGGGAGGGGCTATCTCTTTAGGAGAAAATGGCTGCCTAGGTCCAGCATGTCAGGTATAACTCAGCGCCAGATTCACAGCCATCTTTCCCCAACCCTATCCTCTCCCCAGACTCCAAAAGTCCACACCTCCACCTGCACCTGAGCCACAGGCGAGTGTCTGTATTTGAAAGGTCCTGTGAACTAGGTTTAGTGAACAAAAGCAAAGACCAAAAAGAGGGGAAAGAGCTACATCACTGCGAGCCCCCCTCCCCCCCACTTGTAAACAATACTGAATGGGGGAAAACTGCTATGGGTACTGCAGCATAATCTGTGCCCCATCTTTGCTGCTGTTGAAGGATTCACCTTTTCTACCTGAACCTTTAAGCTGCCTCATAACTTTTATTATAAATAACACTTCAACATATAGGAAAGTTGTTTCTCTCTGTGTTTAGGATTATTTCCATAGGATTTATTTTTCAAAGTGGAATTCCTAGTTCATTTTTAGAGATATTGACATATACATCTAATTATGCTCCATCTTTGTTTTATCCATCTATTCCGCATATTGCCCAATATCTTCAGTAGCATTAGACATGATTTTATAATTCTTTTAAGTTTAAAAGCATTTAGTAAGTTTTTCAAACTAAAAACATATCAAGTAAAATCTGTAGATTACTATGTATGTATTAGGAGTTCCTGAAATGTTTCTCTTTTGTTGAAGGGTGAGTAAGAGGTAGCATTCAATAAGTCACTGAAATGAATGGAGTCTAGTCTAGAGCTCATCCTTTGATTCTGTAATCTTTATTGAACATCAGTATGGACTGGGCACTTTCCTAGGCTCTGGGATGACATTATTGAAAGAATGTGGGTCTAGTCTTGCCTTCTGGACCCCGCTGGAGTGATTCACAGTGCAAGAAAAGCTATACTTCACTCTTGCCTTGACTCAAAAGAAACTGAGATGTGTTTTCTTCTATCATTCAAGCATGGGCTATGGGACTCATAAAGGCTAACCTTTCTTAAGCATCATACACAGGATGATTTTTAAGTTTCATCCCTTCCCTCTTAAGGGCCTGTTTTCTAACCCAGGTTCCATTTTTATTGCTCTCATTTGGAACCTCTCCAAGTTATCAAAACCACTTAAATTCCAAAACTCAAAATTGTGATCCTGAAGCTTCTAGTTGCTGAATATTTCAGGAGGATTGCTTCACAATTCCATTAAACTATAAAGAATGACTGTTTGTACACCCCTTGGGTTTTCATTTGGGACATGCTATTATCTTATAGATAGAGTTTCCCATATAAGGAAATGCAACTCAGTTCAAAAGCTGTCCAGCTACTTATATGAGACTAGAAGCCCGGTGCACGAAATTCGTGCACGGCAGGGGGTTGTCCCTCAGCCCAGCCTGTACCCTCTCCAATCTGGGACTCCTGGAGGGATGTCCGACTGCCCGTTTAGGCCCGATCCTGGTGGGATTGGGCCTAAACGGGCAGTCGGACATACCTCTCACAATCCAGGACTGCTGGCTCCCAACTGCTTGCCTGCCTGCCTTCCTGATTGCCCCTAACCGCTTCTGCCTGCCAGCCTGATCACCCCTAACCACTCTGCTGCCAGCCTGGTTGATGCTTAACTGCTCCCCTGCCAGCCTGTTTGCCCCCAACTTCCCTCCTCTGCCAGCCTGGTCACCCCTAACTGCCCTCTCCTGCAGGGTTGATCACCTCCAACTGCCCTCCCTTGCAAGCCTGGTCCCTCGCAACTGCCCTCCCTTGCAGGCCGGGTGCCTCCCAACTGCCCTCTCCTGCTGGCCATCTTGTGGTGGCCATCTTGTGTCCACATGGGGGCAGGATCTTTGACCGCATGGGGGCAGCTATATTGTGTGTTGCAGTGATGATCAATCTGTATATTATTCTTTTATTAGATAGGATAGAGGCCTGGTGCACGGGTGGGGGCCAGCTGGTTTGCCCTGAAGGGTGTCACAGATAAGGGTGGGGGTTCCCTTGGGGTGTGGGGCGGCCTGAGCGAGGGGCCTGTGGTGGTTTGCAGGCCGGCCACGCCCCCTGGCAACCCAAAGGGAGGCCCTGGTATCTGGAATTTATTTTCCTTCTACAATTGAAACTTTGTAGCCTGGAGCGGAGCCAAGCCTGGGGCTCCGGCAGCCATTTCTGTGGCAGTTAATTCACCTTCTACAATTGAAACTTTGTTGCCTTAAGCGGGTGCGCCCGGCCAGGGTGTGCGGAAAGCTTTGCTTCCCCTGTTGCCGCCGGCAACCCTGGCCTCTCTCAAGCTCCATTCTGCCGCCATTTGTTTGAATTTGTTTACCTTCTATAATTGAAACTTTGTAGCTTGAGTGGAGGCTTAGGCCTGCAACGGCTATGGAAAGCTTGGCTTCCTCTGTTACCTGGGAAACCTTGCTCTCTGTGGCTGTAGCCATCTTGGATTGGGGTTAATTTGCATACTCGCCCTGATTGGCTGATTGGCGTGGCTTGGCTGATGGGCGTGGCTTATGTAGCGGAGTGATGGTTAATTTGCATATTACCATTTTATAGAGAGGATTGACTGACTGTTACATATAAACTCTTAAATCATCACTGTATTTCCTTAATTATAGTTGGGCATACCAAAAATGTGAGGTGGGTCATTAAGTCATACATTCTTAAGATGAAAGAAAAAAAAGCCTGATAAGTTCACATTTACTAAATTCTTTAAAAAGCACAATTTAGTTAAGTTATATATATTAGATTAGATAGAACAGAATTTTAAGAATATTGTTATACAGAGTTTTAAAATGTATGAAAATATATTCTTCTTCATCATAAGAACATATCACAAGAACCTATCTTTTCTCCAGAAAATTCAGAGATGTTAACATCCTATATAATAAAAAGGCTAATATGCAAATCAACTGAACGGCAGAACGACCAGTCGCTATGATGCGCACTGACCACCAGGGGGCAGACACTCAATGCAAGAGATGCCTCCTGGTGGTCAGTGCACTCCCACAGGGGGAGCACTGCTCATCCAGAAGCCAGGCTCATGGCTGGAGAGCACAGTGGCGGTGGTAGAAGCCTCTCCCGCCTCCGCAGCGGCGCTAAGGACCCCTCAGGGGATGTCCACCAGCCTGCAAACAGGCCTAAGCTGGCAGTCGGACATCCCCCAAGGGGTTCTGGACTGTGAGAGGGCACAGGCCGGGCTGAGGGATTCCCCCTCCCCCAGTGCACGACATTCGTGCACTGGGTCTCTAGTATTTTAATAACAAATTGTTTTGTATAGAGAAATGTCTACTTGTTGGTTTTCAACATTGGAAATTCCCCGGGTAAAATCTGAAACTGCCCCCAAAACGTGGAAGGCAAGGAGAGACCCAAGAAAGAGGCAGACCAGCCTGGACTGGCAGGTGGCAGGTTTAATAAGCAAGGGTACTTACATATGAGGTTTGTTTTGGGCATCCACAAAACGAGTCGATCTGTCAGCCAGTATCATAAAAGTATATACAGTAACTCCTCACTTAACATCATCGGTAGGGTCTTGGAAACTGTAACTTTAAGCTAAGCAATGTATAGCCAAGCCAGTTTTACCATTGTCTGGTTGATATAAACTAGAGTTAAGTTCCTATGACATAGTTTTGGTCACAAATCATCAAACTTCTAAATAAACATTCAAACCAATTATAATGTTAAACATTGAACTAAATGTGAACTGCATATACATTTAAGAAAGATTCATAAAAACAAGTAAGATAATTGCTTTCCAACCTGATAATTCCAGTTTTAAGGGTGTGGGTAGCTGGGGCCTATGCTGGCAGCTCAGGATGCAAAGTGGGATCTACCCTGGACAGAAATTCTTCCATTGCAGAGCACTCTCCCACACTCACACCACACCCACACCCACACTCACTCAGACTGGGATAGTACAGATAGGCCAGTTCACCTCATGCGCACATCTTTGGGATGTGGGAGGAAATTGGAGTGACCAGAGGAAACCCACACAGACATGGGGAGAACATGCAAACTCCCACAGACAGGGGCCCTTCCCAGGAATAGATTTTTTCCCCCTCATCAATGTTATAATGAATGAAATGACATTATTCGAGGACCTCCTGTAAGAATGGTGGCAGAAGGATGGAAACCTCTGATTGCCAGGTCCAGCTTCCAGATTAAACCGAGATCACATTCTCTCAATGACCTCCTCAAACACTGCTAAACTGTAATATTATATGAAATATTATCAGTTTAGTATTTCCATTTACCAATTTTGGGAAAATTTACTATTATAGTCATCAAAGCTGTGATTTTCCTTCTTCAGATTTCATATAATTCAAGATTGCTTGGGAAAAAGGAAAAAGTATCAGTAATTGATCATATGTATGTAGATTCTATAACATACCAAATTTATTTTATTCTGTTATTTTGTTTTATTTCTGAAAGATCGTTTAACATATCTACCATCTTAACAAACTTTTAATTGTACAATATATTATTGTTTATTATAGGTATAGCAGATCTGTAGAGTTTATGCCTATTTTATTATGGCTAACTACATGTAAATTATCTCTTCTTAAAATGTCCTTATGCCATTTATCTTGAGAGTAGCAAGATACCAGTTAAATGTACTACTTAGGAGTAGTAATAATGTAAATATCATCATAAAGTAATACAATTAAGTTATTCTATTTTGGTAATTACTTGGGTCTTGACAGGCATTGATTAATCTACTATCAGATTATGTGTAGATTTGTTTTCTTTTTTTCACTAATTTTTTTATCCAATGAATCAAATCTTATAAGGGACAGCAGAGCTTTTGCTTGGGTGGAGGTTACATGCATCTATGGAGTGTGCACTGAGGGTTTTCAGAGTTTACAAAAGAAATAAAGCATGGAGGAACATACTGCAGTCATCTCTAATCTTATTTGGCCTATAGAAATACTATGAGAATTAATTAGTTATTAGCCTTTGACAGTTGCAAATGTATTGCTTTTATAATGGTTCTAAATCTAAGTGTAAGCATGACAAATTTATGAACTAGCCAGAGAATAGACTGTAGTATGATAATGTTTTGTTCTACTAATTCTTAAGTATAACTTTATAATAATTCTACAGATGTTTTTGTAGATTGATAGGAGTCCTTGTTTCATAAAATAACATTGAGTAGTCTAATTCTTATTATTAGGTACAGAATCAGTAAGATACAATTATGATTTCAATGATAAGCTTTATTATAATTTTAATTTTTTCAACTTAGCCACAAAGGCTAATCAGAAAATAAGCTTGACAGCCAAAGAGCTGCTTTTGTTATTTCATTGACTCATATAAGCTTGGAATATCTTGTCCATTGCCTCATTTTAGCAAGCACTTATATTTCTATAATGCATTTGTTCCAGATTAGGTGAAATTCTTATAATTTTAAATTTTAAAAAATTTCAAATAATTGACTTTAATAATTCCACTCACCATGGCTATGTCTATGTAACTTGAAAGCAATCACAGGTTGGGTAAAATTTTTAATTAATATGTATAACTGAGATAGTGCCTTGTAGAATTAACATCTTGTTGGTTGAATAGGAGATTGAATTGACCAGATGTTTTATGCCCAAGCTATTCCTCTTATTTAAACCATCCAACTTCTGCTCTCTACCACAGAATTTCTTAGCTTCAGCTGTCCTATCTCCAGGCGACCCTCCTGTTTTCAAAGATTAACCCCTTCATGTGTGCTCTTAATTTCTCCTAGCCAACCTTCTCTAAGACATTGATGAACCCATGATCCCCTTTGCTCTTCTGTTTTCCATGCCCCTCTCCACAGTATCCTGCCCTCCTCGTCTACAAATATATACTTAACCCTCCCCTATCCCAAGCATTTCCCCTTGACAGTCCCTTTTACTCCCAAACTTTCCAAAGGAATAATGTTACTGACCAATGTTACTTCCTCACACACACACACACATCTCTTAACTTGCTCATATCTGACTTCTTGAACACTGGAAATTTCTCTTTCAAAGTTACCAGTGACCCCTGTCCTGAGTCCAATGAAATGACCTAAAAGTTGCTCTGAAGTGCCTTTGTGTACCCATCCTCGATTTTTATTACCTGAATGCTATCTAGAAGTAAGGCTTGTTTTCAATGGGAAGTCATTTGCAATGTCACAGTGAACTAGTGCTAATCATAACAGGCGAAAGATTATGAGAGAGTCGTCCAAACTTTGTTTTCCCATTAACGATGTATCTGTCAGTATCCCCTCAGCAAACACAAAAGGGCTAAGATTTCAGAGTCTCTGGGGCTGTGGAACTCAAACATCATCACCCAGCTTGCAGGGAAGGCATTTCAGACAAACCCTCCTGCTAGCCAAATTGCTCGTAACGTGACAGGTGATGGTGGATGTCAGCTGGGAAAGAAATGACTTACTATAAACTCCAAGCATCTCTCACTTCACTCTCAGGAAATGTAACTTGTATCTTATTTCTCTTCCTGGAAGATATTCAGCAAGTCAAAGGCCCCATTGATACTTGTAAATACGGAAGTTCTTCATAAACCCAGCTTCACGCTTATTTAGAATGGAATAATTAATTTGGAAGCCAATTCTTGATATTTAAAAATAGAATTTTTTATTTAATTTTCAAAGTAAAAAAAAAAAAAACACGTTAGGCTTGCTAAATATGATCTGGAAAACTCAGTTCGGCTCTACCGAAATAACACTTTTAAAAAAAGGCCTTGTTTCAAGGCTTATGCTATGAGCTATTTGAAGAATTACCTCTGGAACCATTATAATTAGTACGTAAACTATTTAAACACTTTGTTTAATAAATGTACTAGTATATTACACTTGATTTTTGGAACACAATTTACAAAATGAAATTTCTCTACATTAATTGTGTCCTCTTGCTTTTCAGTTTATGAGAACTAACATTGTGAAAGTTTAGACATATTTTTTTTTACACATTTCACTCCTTGCAACACATTCCTTATTACTTAGTTAGGTAAAAGAATAAAAAAGAAACTGGTAGTCCTGGGTGTTTCTTCCTTATCCTCTCATGATGTAGTTTGGTTTTATTCTTTATATTTCCTATGCATGAGACAGGCATGTTACTTGCCACATTACAAACTATGCTTCTTTTAGAAATGTGGAATAAATACATCAAATTGAATTTACTGTATAATGAAATTACCAATTATTTAATACTAGAGGCCCGGTGCATGGATTCGTGCACCAGTGGGGTCCCTTGACCTGGCCTGTGGGGATCAGGCCGAAACCAGATCTCCTACATCCCCTGAGGGGTCCCAGATTGCGAGAGGATGGTTCTCGGGTGATGCACCCCGGAATCAGGCTTCCTCCTCTCTGGTTCTGGGTACGTCACATGAGAACTGCAGCTGCCAAGTCACTGCAGCTTGGCAGCTCCTGCATTGAGCGTCTGCCCCCTGGTGGTCAGTGTGCATCATAGCTACTGGTCGAAGTGTCTGCCTCCTGGTGGTCATTGCGCATCATAGCTACTGGTCAGATGGTTGAACAGTTGGACGGTCGCTTAGGCTTTTATATATAGAGAGATATTAAGAAATCAAGAAATGTATGAGCTTCATTATGGTCTTTATTTTTCTTGTCAGCAAACCACCAGGGCCTAGTTGTGGAGAATAAATCTACTCCTTGATTTCATCTCTCCATAAAACAACTTTTTAATAAGTACTTGCATGTACTTTAAAAGAGTGAATTATTTTTTAACATTTGTGGTTTTTCGTGGCTTTGCCATGCTTGCACTGCTCCCCATCTGGAAGGGAGTATGAGCAAGCAGTTGACCCTCTAAGGCAGTTCTACTTGGTTGGTCATTAATTGGGACAGCCAGGAATGCCCATTATTTGTTCAGTTAACATCCTTCTGTCCCTGAGAGACCAGACACTTCACCTTCATTAACTTAGCGTTGTGACTAGCTAACTGTGTTAGGCATTGACTTCACACTTCAGGGGATGAATGGAATGGAAGCTAACACTGATTCCTATGCCAGGAAAATATTAATGTAGCCTCAGTGCTAAGGGTTCTCTTTCTTTCCACAATCATTTGAAATAGTCACATTTGTGATGCTGATTTTCACATTTTAAGGAATCACTTGTCTTTTTAGTTAGATTACCATTCTATTGATGTTCTTCCTGATATATTGCTTCTCACCAGTAGGATAAACACAGAGGCAATTTTTATCAGAATACTTCAAACTTTTCTTCACATTACATGGTTATTGGTATATAAACTGTTTTCATAATTCTCACTACTTCCTGAAAACTGCACTCATTTAAAAAAAAATGCTTGGTGAGAAATCCTAATCTTTCTGAGAAATGACCTCTAAGGAATATGTAGAAAATATTCCTGATTGGTAATCACCTTCTGTAGCATGCATATCTTTCCTAAAACCCAGCAGACAGCATCCCTATTTTAAAGATATTACTGTGTGGTTTGCGATACTTCCTGATCTGTGCTCAAAGTATCATTAGGGGAAGGAACTGTAAGAATCTATCCCTCAGGGCCACTGGTCACCTAGGATTTGCAAATGTCACAATGCATACTTTGCTCAGAGCCCAAAATATGATTTATTGTTGTTACTATTACAGTATGATTGTAAACATTTTGATTATTCATTTCTTGAAATTAATGTTTTATATTTATTTACCTCCCCCCTACTCCACCCAATACTCAGAAAAGTAGATTGATTTTCTCCTTTATAGTCCCAAAAACATTACTTTTAAGTCCGGTTGGAAAAAAATGAGGGAAATTTATTCTTAACCCAGAGGATGCAAGTAACTTGATATACCAGAAAAAACTGACCTTGGAATTAGGAGTTAAGAGATCATGTCCCATCCTGACCTCTGTCTGGTGAAGTGATGCTGGAGCAGTTATTTGACAACTGTGACTTTAATTTCTCTTTTATGAAGTAAGATGGTTGATCTAAATCACTATTAAGGTTCCTTTCAGCCTTAGGAGTGTAGAACTACAGGGAACTATTATGTGGGGTGTCTTGAAACATTTCCGAGGACTGGAGAATTCCGCCAAAGCACACTTTTGGTGAAGTCTTCCTGGGGCAGCTAGTCCATTTTGTAGAGACTTTCAACTTTTGTTTGAAAGTAAGAATACTGACTGTGTTTGTTCCCAGACTTGTTTTGTGTCAGCTTTTTTATTACCCTGCTATAGAACCCCATAGGGCTTGGTTTTTCCTTCTGCTGTTTCCTGTTGAGTGTGATGAAGCACAGCCTCATGAGGTCTTAACTTTAAGGCATGATGCAAGCTAACATATTTTATATGGGATACAAGTGTTTGGGACTTATTATGACTGCTCATAGGCATCATTATGGATTTTCCATGAATGGAATAAATTGTTATGAGTACTTCTTATATGCCCAGTGTTAGTCTAGAGCAGCGTTTCTCAACCTGTGGGTCATTACCCACAGGTTGAGAACCACTAGCAGGGTCACCTAAGACCATCGGAAAACACAGATATTTACATTACGACTCATAACAGTAGCAAAATTACAGTTATGAAGTAGCAACGAAAATAATTTTATGGTTGGGGGTCACCACAACATGAGGAACTGTATTAAAGGGTCACGACATTAGAAAGGTTGAGAACCACTGGTCTAGAGCTGTGGTCGGCAAACTGCGGCTCACGAGCCACATGCGGCTCTTTGGCCCCTTGAGTGTGGCTCTTCCACAAAATACCACAGCCTGCGCGAGTCTATTTTGAAGAAGTGGCGTTAGAAGAAGTTTAAGTTTTAAAAATTTGGCTCTCAAAAGAAATTTCAATCGTTGTACTGTTGATATTTGGCTCTGTTGACTAATGAGTTTGCCGACCACTGGCAGAGTTCCTGTTTTCATGGACATCACATGTAGTTGCTGGAGACAGGCAATACATGTATAAACCAGTACATGTAAAAAACATGTTGAGTAGGTTTAAGCCTATGAATCAAATAAAACAAGGTGCTAGGTACTGACTGAGGTGAGGACAACTGTAGACCTTTCAGAGGAAGTGACCTTAAAGACCTGAGTAGTGAGGAGACCCATCTAAGTGAAGACTTCTGGGAATGGCCATCCCAGGAGAGGAAACAGGAAGTGTAAAAGCCTAAGACCTCAATGAACCTGGTGTGTTCAAGGAACCAAAATCAGGTCATTGTAACTGGAGTGTGGGTGCCACACCAAGACGGAAATAGGAGATGATGTGTCAGAGGAAGGCAGGAGTCAGAGCACATTAGGCTCTGTGAGCCATGATCCGGCATGTGCCTTTTATTATAGGACCCAGCGGACACTGTAGGAAGGTTATAAGTAAGGAAGGGACCTTGTCCGCTTTACATTTTAAAAGCTCATTCTAGCTGCTCTGTGCAGGGTAGACTTTAAGGGAGGAAAAAGAGGGAGAGCACACTATAACAGGGGTCCCAAGAATGGTGGCACCATGGGTTAGGGAGCGATAGTGGAACTGAAGAGACGTGGGCAGAATCAGGATCTATGATATTGATACAAACCGTAAGAATTGCCAATAAATTGTATGGCATGGAGGGTAATAAAGGCAAGAACCAAGAATGACTTTTAGGTGTTTGTCTGGAGCACCTAGGTGAATGGCCGTGTCTTTTATTAAGATGTGGAATCCTCATAAAGGGATGTATTTGATAGAAAACAATAAGTTCAATTTCAATTATTAAAAGGTGCCTTTAATATCCAAGTGGAGATGCCAAGTGGAGACTTAGATATGTGAGTCCACAGCACAGGCAAGGACAATAGTCAAGGTTTCTCTTGGTTACATCTCCCCTTTGGCCTCACCTCCTTTTTTCAGGAACTTTCCTCCCATGCTTCCACTGGCTCAAGGTGACCCTTTTGTCACCCAGGGCTCACAACAATGGCATCTCCCCTGGGTCTGGCTAACTCAGGTGTATTTCCTGCTCTGGATTTATTTCTCTCTCTACCCTTTCCCCATTTAAACTTCCTTGCTTTGTGACAGTCCCTGTAGATCCCAGTTCTGGGCTCTCTGTGGTGGGAATTAATGACTAGACAATTTGTTAGTAATGTGTGACTGGTTTCCAGCGACTATTTTAATTTTTAATGGTAACAGAGCTTTTATTTTATAAACACAAGCATTTTCCAGGGTGGAAAAAAGTTCTAATAGTAGAATATTAGCTGTTTTGGCTTGACAGTCAAAGTACTTCATAATTAGGGAGAATGTCGGTATCTCTGAATTTGTAACCATATATACAAAAGACAACAGTTGTAGAATCCTACTTAATAACAATTATACATGCACAGAGTGTATGCTTCCTCCATCTCATGCCAACATCTTTCATGTTATATAGATACCTTTTAGACATCATCATTTCACTTTGATTCCTAATGATTTTAAATAAATTTTGACCAGGAAAGGATTTTTCATTAGTCAAGTGAGAAAGAAAAATCTAGAGAATGTAGTTAATGTGCTATTTACAAATGTAACCCATTCTTAAAATCCTATACAGTGAATTTATTCATGGTTAATAAGATGTTAATTTTTATCCAACTCCATAAATACAAGTACTAATACTTTGTAGTCAGATATTCTGTTTGGAGTAAATGGAGAAGATATTAGGAAAAGTGTATTTTCATTTGAAGTTTTTATCATCTTGTCTTAATGTCTTATGACTTATGCATTATGAAGACAATAAGTTGGGAGTTATAGACTTTTACGATTTTTTTTTTACTCATAATAGCAAAAATAATATTTTAGTGTTAATTCTTCCTCATGATTGTCCTGGGAGAATATGATTAATTAATAGGTCATTTTAAAGGTTAGTAGTGTTTTTTAAAAGACAATTAGTACAATTTATGCAAATTGCAAGAATTTGAAAATAGAGAAAATATAAAGAAGAAAATAAAAATCTCTCTTAATTTTAACACCAAGAGGGGAAGCATTGTGACTTTAAGGTCTTTATGCCATCAACTTTTTATTGGGGTCAGCGTCTCACTGGTACTGATTGTCAGGTCTGGACATGGCCTTCCACCATAGCTGGTCATTGTAGGGAGTCCCATTTCGATCTTCTGCCACTTCCCCTGCAGTTTAATAGTGTTTTCTTCTCCTTTATGATTAAACAGAGTGCTGCTATACACAGAGAACATTAGAGAGCAGGTGAAAACTACGTATTTTCAACATTTATATAATTTACAAATTCAAAGAAGTTTAAAGTGTGTAAATTACAAGCCTTCAAAGACACTCCAGATTGGACTAGCCTTCTCAGGGTAATGTAAAGAGGATTCCACAGGTGGCATTTTTTTTGGCACCGTTGTATAACTTGGTATGTCTGGAGTTTGGCTCTCTATGAGTTTAATTAGTCCCATTTAAAAAATCAATTTTAGAGTAAACATTTTGTTAATTTGGTATACCTCACCAAATATTTAGGTGACTTTGATTAATGACAAGAAAAATAGACAATGGGAAAAATTTAATTGCACTTAAATTTCACAAAGCTCTGAGCCCTTCAAATATATATTAATATGAATTTACATGGATGAATTTTCCATTGGCAGTGTATAAAGTGGAAGGGAAGGGAGAAACTATTTCATTGAGAATTTCTACCCGAATATATATATGAATGAGTTTGGCAAATACAGATCAACAATATTTTTGTTAATGGGAGTATCACTGAATAAGCAATGGATAGAATTTCTTATAGGAAATTACACTCCATTGAAAAATATTCAAGCCTGGATATCTTAGACATAGCAAGCTGTCATTATATCTCTCTGGTAACAGACCAGTAATCCAATATGGCCTTTTTTTATAATAGGAACTTTGGCAAGACCTAGAGAATCTTTCTGTCACCGTAAGTGTTTGTTCTTGCGTGGTATAAATTAGAAACATAGTCTGTAAGAGCAGATATATTTTGTAACATTATTTTTAAAACAGAAATTTTTCTTCAAAAATTACAGTCTTGGCAAGCAAAATCAATTTGGCCTTGAAAACAGATTACGAATTCCTGAAAGGGAAGTATAGTAATTATAAAGATTTTTATCCATTATAAACAGGCTAAGAAGAGTTAATTTTTCTTTAAACATTACTAAATTTATTTCAATGTATAATCTTAACACTATATTATGTATTAACATTATTAATATTTTGCTTTATTATATTTTGTCACAGAAGAATCTTTTCATGTGATATAAGTATTTTCAATTTTTGAATGAGAATTTAAATTATTGAAAAATACCTATATTAAGTTTTATTTATGTGATATTGTAGAATCATATCAAAATTAATTATATTGTCATCGGTTTTATTTGCTGCATCAGTCATTCATTTCACAAATAGTTATAGAGTGTCCTGTTGGCATTGCACTTAGGTTTTGTGGTTGATACAAAGAGAGATTTAATGTTGTTTTTGCCTTTGAAGAATTTGCAATATCTTGCTAAGATGTGACAGGTGCTTATATAGATATAATCTTAAGTAGAAAGTGAGGAGAAAGATGTTTTCATTATTTTTTGCTTTGCAACAAACTACTGCAAAACAGTGATTTAAAACAACAATGTATTATTTCTCATGATGACGTGCGTCAAAAGTATGAATAGGATTCATCTACATGTTCTGCTTCAAGAGGTGTTCACTCAATCGCTCTCTTGGCTGCAAGCAACTTGTAGTTGGGCTAAACTAAAAGGTCCAAATAGGTATTACTGATGAAGTCAGCAGGAATGGCAAAGTAAAGAGCTTAGAAAATGCACTTATTCATAAAAACAATGATAATACAGGCAAAAAAGCCCAAAACCAGAACTCTGGAAATTAACTAAGCAAGCTTTCTGGCATTTAACTTGTCCTATTTACATTCCTCTATCCCCTACATAATGGTGGGCTTGAAAAACAACAGTTTTATAATCTCAAGTGCAAGCTAGCAGCCTAGCAACCATTGGAGAAGGAAGAATGGGTATGAGGTAAATAAGAACCCCATTTCTAGAGAACTTTCATTATTTTACCTGACTGGTAGTTCCTTGGAAAGTAACTTCTCATAGGGATTATCTTTATTTGACCTAACTCAGAGCTTTTCAGTAAGGACAGCATTTCCCCTGGCATTTGATGAAAATAACCATGATTGTGTAACATTGCAGCTGCCCAAGACAACACTTAACAACTCGGGCAAGTGAGAAGATGATAAAAAATTTTTCAAAGTAAATGTTCATAGAAATCATTAGAAAGCTCCAACATATTTGTGGGAATCCAGACACCTATGTGTATGTAAGGGCTTTGTGGGAACAACACCTCCCTCTCCCCCCCAAATTTGAAAAGGCTCTAAGCTTGTAGCTCTGGCCAGATTTTTAAAGCTCTGAACAAGCATAAAGTAAAGGCTAAGGAGAGTTATAAACTGCCTGCTTGAGCATTGAAGGCATTCTCCAACATGCATATATAATCCCACAACAGAGACTGGGATTCTTATAGGTCATAAGCATTTAACTGTTCAGTTATTAGCTGACCACTATATTAATTGAGCAGACTTCAGTGGGCCGCACATGACAGAGTGCATACTCTGAAAAATTAGTTTAGGAACATGACGAAGCAAACAAGCAGCACCAACACTGACAACAAAAATAAACAGCAACAACAGCAAATCACCAATGGGTGGAGAATAATCTGATTCCCAGAGATGCCGTGTTATATTATTTACAATGTCTACTTTTTAATTAAAAAATTATAAGAAATGCAAACAAAGTAACTATGGTGCATACAAAGAGCAGTTAATAGAAACTGTTCTTGAGGAAACCTACACATTGGATTTACTTGGCAAAGTCTTTAAGTCAGCTATTTAAACTATGTTCAATTAACTACAGGAAACTTTCTGATGAACTAAAGGAAAGTATACATCTATTGTCTCACCAAATACAAAATACTAATAAATAGAAATTATTAAGAAGAAGCAAATCAAAATTTTGCAGTTAAAAACTATAATAACAATAAAGCCTTATAAGAGGCTTCAAGAACAGATTAGAAGTTGCAGAATAAAGAATCAGAGAACTGGAAGATAAGTCAATTGAGTGTGGATAAACAGGAAAAAAAGAGAATGAGGAAAAATGAACAGAACCTCAGAGACCTGTGTGACACCCTACTTTAGCAGCAATTATATTCAATACTAGAGGCCTGATGCATGAAATTTGTGCAAGAGCAGGCCTTCCTTTCCCCAGCTGCCAGCATTGGCTTCCCTCTGGCACCCGGGACCCAGGCTTCCCTCACAGCTCTGGCTTTGTCCAGAAGGACATCTCGTCTAATTAGCATATTACACTTTTATTATTATAGGTAAATATTCAACACTTAAATAAAAAAGCAAAGATTTGCAGAACAGATAAAAAAGAATGCACAGTTCATCTACATGCTGTCCAAACAAGCTATGTGTTAGGGTCTTTCAATATAGACCATTTCAAGACCTGGTTTACTACACACAAAACTTCCTATGGGGTATTTTCATTTTTCACTAAGAATAGAGATATATGGTTCAAATTACTAAGAGTTTCTTCAAAGTTCTTTGACATTTCTGTATTTCACACTTAAAATGAATATATTTTATATCAATAAAAAAAAGATAAAGGGAAAAAGATATCTCATGAAAGCAGAAATTGAAAGAGACCTTGAGTGGCTACACTAATTGTCTTAGTCAGCTTGGGATTCACAAGGTACCATAGACTGGATAGCTTAAGCAACAAAAATTTATTTCTCGCCAGGCCAGTATCACTCAGTGGTCAAGCATCAACCTATGAACCAGGAGGACACGGTTTGATTCCTGGTCAGGGCACATGCCAGGGTTGCAGGCTCAATCCCAGACAGCTGATCAGTGATTCTCTCTCATTGTTGATGTTTCTATCTCTCTCTCCCTCTATGAAATAAAAAATATATGTATTTTAAAATATTATTTCTCACAGTTCTGGAGGTTAGAAGTTTGATATCAGGATGCTAATATGGTTGGGTTCTGGTAAAGGCCCTTTATATAATTTGTAGATCACCACCTTCTCTCTGTGTCCTCACATGGCAGAGAGAGAGCTGAGAGAAAGAGACAGAGAGAAAGGGAGAGATAGGGAGCTCTCTGGCCTCCTTTTATAAGGGCACTAATCCCATCATCAGGACCACATCCTTGTGACCTCTTTTAAACCTAATTATTTCCCAAAGTCCTCATCCCTAATATTATCATACTGGAATTGGGCTTCAACACATGAATTTTGAGGAGACATAAGTCAGTCTATAGAACAAATATTAGACAAAATAGACTTTAAGAAAAAGCTTTTAGAGGAGACAAGGAAAGCCATTTTGATAATGATGAGTGTCAATTCATCAAGATAGTATAACAGTTATAAGCATTTATGCACCCAACAACAAAGCCCCCAAAGTCATGAAGCAAAAACTGATAGAATTTGTGGGAGGAATAGACAATTGAACAATAATAGTTGCAGACTTCAGTACCCCATTTTCAAAATTGACAGAACATTAGACAAAAACTCAATAAGGAAATGGATGACTTGAACAAATATATAAACCAATTAGACCTAAGAGACAATAGAATATTTCACCCTGCAACAGCAGAATACACATTCTTCTTAAGTATACATAAGACATTCTCCAGGATAAGCCATTTGTTAAGTCATAAAACAAGTTTCAATACATTTAGAAGGGCCGAAACCATCCTGCTGGTATAGAGCTTTATAAGGAGCCCCTTCCCCAACACTAGGTTTTCCACTTGCACCTTTACTTCTAATTTTGGCTATGAACTCTGTGTCCCCATGCTCTTCCAATTTATATTACTTCTTAGATTTTCTGTGGATGTTTTCCTCTCCCAACCAATTTTAAGTAGCAATTAGGGTAAAGACCTTCCTTTTCCCATCTTTGTAAGCCTCACAGTGCTCTACGCATAGTGGGCATAGAGCAAACATTTTTGTAGGTCCAAGGTTGCGAACTAGCAGTCACTGTTTTTGTTTGGTTTGCGCAATGTTTGGTTTGTACAACCCCTATTGAAAGATGTGCTCAATATAATGAATGGAAGAAAAAGTCCAGGAAATAGTATGTCAAGTTTTATAACAGTTGAGATAAAGATATGATCCTAAAATAATTGCCAAAGTTAAAACTCTAAACTTTTTAGATAAAAATGTGGGTATTTAGCATATCTTCAAAAATGGCATGATCTGGCAAAACTCAGTCTACATTCCCACATGGTCAAGTTGGCTGGAGCTAAATAGCAGTTGGTCCCTGTAGATGGACTGGACTCTCAGTTTCTCTCAGTCTGCACAAGTGTCCTCTATGTTAGGACAAGTGTCAGGTGCTGTTATGTACTCACTTCCTGTATGTGTTTCTCCTATAAAAGACTTAAGGGGAAAGTGAAAATTTTATATGTGCACATTTTTATCCAAGATTGAAGCTAGACTGAGAGGGCCATGTGTTTTGTTTTTATATTGCTTATACCTGGATTCAGTTTATTGCTTGATTCATTTAATATTTATTGAGTACCTACCTTGGGTAGCCACTGTTCCATATGCTGGGAGCAAACAGGTGAATAGGATAGATAAAGAACATCAGGGAGCTGAAATCCCAGTATCCTTGCTGGGCCCTATAGCTACATAGATGGTTTATATCCATGAAGAAATGATGTCTTCTGTGTTAAAACCTTCACAAAGATTGAGGGAAATGAGGATTGAGACGAGGGAATGGATTCACTGATTGGGAATGCTTTTAGAATGCAGGAGGGTTGCCCTAGCCAGTTTGGCTCCGTAGATAAAGCATCAGCCTGCGGACTGAAGGATCCTGGGTTTGATTCTGATCGAGGGCACATGCTTGGGTTGCGGGCTTGATCCCCAGTGGGGGGCGTGCAGGAGGCAGCTGAACAATGATTCTCTCTCATCATTGATGTTTCTATCGCTCTCTCCCTCCTCCCTTCCTCTCTGAAATCAATAAAAAAATATTTTTTAAAAATGCAGGAGGGTTAGGGACTAAGTGGATTGTGACAATGTAGATATTCAGAGTATTCATTAAAGAAGTTTGATGGTTAGGAAGTAGTATAATGGTTTAGCAAGATTGAAGGAAGTTTTTTCTGTTTTATAGCAAGGGGGAAGACATGAGTATATTTGTAAACCAAAAAAAAGGGGGGCATCAGAGAGGGAAAAGTTGAAGACTTAAAAGGAATTTTAATCTTTTTAAATGTAAAAATGACTACAATAGGAGATGAAGCAAGGGAGAAAGAGGTCTATAATACATTCTTAGGAGACAGAAAACAGTTGAAAGACTGATAACTGACTCAAAAGATGGAAAGTTAGAACCTGTGTATTTCAGGTTGGGGAATACTGGTGAGATGTGGGCCAGTTTACCTCATCAGACACGTGGGAGACTTATCTCTGGGGTAACCAGTCTCTGCAGAAGCTGGTGAGGGTGTGTGTATGTGTAAAAATGAGGTCTCCAGGTTAGTTATCTTATTTTTCCTCATCAAATTAGACAAGAGTTGAGAGGTTTATTCTTGAGAGAAACTGAGCCAGAGAGCCTCTAGGCTGGGGATAAGCAGGATGTTGAGCACAAAAAAGAAGCATGGCACCAAAAACAGAGGAATAAAGTAAAATTCTATACTGAATTGTGGGAACCCCCCACACCCATCCTGCTCCCAGAATGTCTTCGGTCAGGTGAATAATCTTTACCTGTGGGAAAGAGGTAAATAGAAGGATTCTATTTTATTTTAAAGTGGGAAATACCTGGACTCTATAGAGAAACTGCATGTCCCTAGAGACATAATCTTCCTACATTAACATTTGAAGGATTCTCGATGAAATCCATTAGTTGTTCATGCTTCGCAGTAAGGCTGGTTCATTGATACACTGTGCCAGCATGCATAAACTTTGTGAAGTTTCAGTGTTTTATTCTTAAATATACATGGACTACAGCGAATCATCAGGGATTAGAGTATAACTTCCAACATGGAAGAGAGAGGCCAGGGTATTAAATAGGAAAAACTAACTTGGATGAAATGGAGACATTCAAGGATGCAGAGAAAACCAGGTAAAAGCCCATCAAATTGATTTTTTCAGAGATTTGAAATACTGAAGTCAGAATAGTTTGCAAAAGAGAACAAAGGAGAATTTTTTTGAGGGGGGATAACAAAAATTGATGTTGAATTGGGAAGTAGCCAAAAAGTAAAATAAATAAGGAGATGGAAAAATATAAGAGAAAGAGTAAGAAAATTAGGTCATTAATATAGATGTTAAATAATTGTCTAAAAGAGGAGTTCCTGAAAGGAGGGATAAGAGAAAATGATATGGAGAAAATAAAAAAAAACTTACAAAATTTTTTTCTTAGTAATGTACAACCCATATTGAAAGGTGTGCTCAATATAATGAATGGAAGAAAAGTCCAGGGAATAGTATGTCAAATTTTATAAAAGTTGAGATAAAGATATGATCCTAAGAGCATCAAGGTGGAGAGTGGAATAAAGGAGGCAGGACTTGGAAGCAAGGTGGAGACACAAGTTATTATTGCAGGTAGTGGTGGCTGGGGGACCTGCTGTATGGGTTGAGGTTTTCTTTTTAAAAGAGTTTTGATGCAACTTACTTGTTCAAAATTTCCACTTGGAAGTTTATGTTTTAGTTTCACTTCCCACTTCTACTTTGCCTGGTTGTTTTGTTTGATTTTTAATGAACAACATTACTTAAACCAGAACAGTAATGGTCATTATAAAATTTAGTTTAATACTGGTGTCTTTTCAGAGGAAAAACAATTTTAGAAGCTTGCTTTTATTTTGATGCACTGGAAAACAAATGATTTGCTAATCGATTTTTCACTTAAGAGGGGATATAATAATGTAGATGCAATAAAGTTGGTTACCTCTTTTTTTCTCTCTCTTTTTAGTATATCCTCAAAGAGGAAGATAAAACTAGAGAATATTTACATGGATATATATATAGTATCCCCCCCAAATGTATATACCCACTTTGAATAATTATAAAGGCAGTGTTTATTAAAATACATTTCATTTTCAAAATAAAGCTATCAGCTATTAAAGTGTGTATATATTTTGGGGATACTATGTATATGTCCATAAATGTGTGCATGTGTTAAACCCAATAAGTAAATAAGAACTTCAGTCCAGCACAGCTTTTTCAAATTACTTTGTTGATTGCCCTACTACATGTTTACTTTTTAACACAAAAAGTAAAACCAAAAGTCAGGAATTCTCCATGACAGTTTGTCAGTTTCAGTAGTTAGTTGGCAGTTTTAGTATACCTTAGTGTAATATTCAAAGTGGCATCTCAGTGCATGGTGTTTTATTTGTGTAAACAGCTTCTGGCTATGGTAGTCCTTAAGAGAATTCTTACCTACTATTCTTCATGATTTTTTAAAAGAGAAGCAAAATTCCTGCCTTGCAGGGTTTTTACATACAATACAGATAAATTTAAAACTCAGCGTGGAGGAATGTGTTTCTCCTTGTTTTCCCATGAACGTCTAGATATGAGGCATATTCATTGTTATTTTTTTCCCTGAGTTTCTTCATGAGTCCAGGGAGACTAGTGAAATAAGATAAGTCAGAAGGATAGTTGGCTTTTCTCTGCTACCTAGTAAGAATTTGCTTATTTTATTTTCCTTAGGAATGAAAAATAAGCTAAAACCTCTGTTTTCGTTTTGTGTGTGTGTGTGTGTGTGTGTGTGTGTGTGTGAGAGAGAGAGAGAGAGAGAGAGAGAGAGAGAGAGAGAGAGAGAGAGAGTCTTAAATTGATACTAGGAAGTCAGCATTAGGAAATTATTTGCAGGAGTTTAATATGATTAAGCTTATTCTTTGGAAAATATACATGTAATTGTTAGCAGTGTTCTTTGAAATGCTTTGTACTTCTCTAAATTGACAAAAACGAAAGGTACTGTTTATTCCTTTATAAATCTCTACTGTTTGCCAAACTGCAGAGAGTTCTGAGAGTCTCCTCTGTTGGAACATCTTGTTGAGTAAGGCCATATCATAATGGAGTACTGTAGCCTACTTGCTTGCTTTTATATACCCCAAGCTTTCACTGTATCATACCAGAAGATATAAAAAAGGGAAAGAACAAAAATTACAATTATATAAGCATGTTGCTTCCCTACATCTGCTAAGTAGATTACTATAAAAATGCATAATGAATCCTAAATTTATGGAGAAAAATATGACCAAGATATTGTGTTATGTAGAACTTCATACCTAGATTTTCTTTCCTTGCCTTCATCAGTTTTTCCACAATCTTTCTGTTTTCCTCCCACAGTAAGATATTTCCCAAAGGCCTTCCTGAGGAGTATGCCATAGCAGCCATGTTTCGTGTACGAAGAAGCACTAAGAAGGAACGGTGGTTTCTATGGCAGGTTTTAAACCAGCAGAACATGCCACAGGTAAGGAACCACGGAGTGGTGCTTAGGCCAAGTGAATCTTGGAGCTGTGTGTCCAAATCGGGAGCATCCAGATATTCTGTCTTTTAGAGGAGTCATCAACAGGGAAATTCAGGTACTCTCACAGTGAGCATCATCTTGCTGAAATCTGTAATATAAGAATCTGGTAGGTGAGACAATATTAGTTTTCCTATTTACTTCTAGATTAATATTTTGTCTAAAGACACTCAAACTTCCCTTCCTTCACAATTGCTTCATTGACACTAAGTCCACTTCATTGATACCTTACCTGTGATTATTTCAGATATTATGTATTATTTTTAAAAGTTGTTCATTGTTTCATCTGAAAATCCTTAGTGAACTAAGAGGGGAGATATTAATTTTGATGCCCTCAGTAAAAATTTTTAAACACATGCTATATGCTAGTTAGTGACAAAGATAAGAGATTTAAAAAGAGTAATTCCTGCCCTCAGGAGCACATGTTCTAAGGGGATGTCATCTAGGAAAACAGCATACTAGAGCATAATACAATGTGACAAGTGCAGTGATGGAGGTAAGCTCAGAGTTAGGTGGAGACTATAGAAACACAGGGAAGGACAGCTGGCCAAAATGGGGGATGGGGAGAACAAGAATCTAGGAATACTTGTCAAAGAGATGGCTTGTGGGTGCTCCAGTTAGGGGAGATGAACATTACTATTACTTGTTGGCACCATACATTTGTGATTGTTTCTATACACATTCATTGGGATGATCTTTTAATATGTTAATACAGTTATAGTTTTATGATGAAAAGATGAACCAAACTGAAAGAGTCTGTCCTCTATGAAAATGCATTTTCTCTGCACCATGCAAATTATCTAAGGTTAGAGAAGTTGATCTCAGCTTCCAATCCAAGAGAAGTTGTTATCGGTAGAAATGGGGTTCTTGGGGTACCGCTGGAATAAGCATTCCGGAGGCCCCTATGGGAGGATGAGATATGGTAGAAAGCTTTATTTCCATAGAATTACATCCCTTCCATAAAGCTAAAATCAGAGCCAGTGTCCAAAGTTTCCTTTCCATGTTTGAGCCAGGTCTAGTTCAGCATCAGGCTAGTTACAGTCCATCAGTCCATTTGTGTGGGGTCCCCATGGCCCTGGGCCATGTGGGCGAATGCAGGAGAGTGCCACAAACCCAGAGTCACACAAGTCCCAAGAGTGCCAAGAGCGGCAAGAAGAGCCAAGGGAGTGAATTCTTTTGTTCAGGGCATTAAATATCCCAAATTTCTTGCCCTTGTAGTGGCCATGCCCATTCTGGCCAATGACGGTTGTTCTCAGGTATGACTGACAGTAAGCATCTTCCCTGTGTCACCCCAAATTTATGTGTCTATCTCCCCTTTGTTGGTCCTCTGGGGAGTGTGAAGTTGCAGCTTTCTGGTGAAGCTGTCTAAATGACATGCCTATGATATCTGGCCTTCTCTTTGCTCCTTTCCTGTTATTAATAACTAGGTTAATTACAATGGTATCAAAGTGATCACGTTCTTATTCTTATAAAATTAGTAGCATTTAATTCTTGACTTACTCAAACAGAAACACACACACACACACACACACACACATACACACACACACGCTCCTAGGTGTTCTGTTTAGAAAGGAGCATATTACATTCACCAGAATACTTCAGAGTTAAACCATTATTTAGCTGAATATTTTGCTGTTCTTTTATGTTAACCAATCTGGAGGACACAGGTGTTATCTGAGACATTTTACTAAGTACCTCAGTTATACTAACATGCATGCTGAGTTTTTATTTGTGTGATTTAATAATTTCAAACACTGATTTTAAAATATTTAAAGGTAATTTGCATTTTTGCAGGTTTCTATAGTAGTCGATGGTGGAAAGAAGGTGGTGGAATTTATGTTCCGTGCTGCTGAGGGAGAAGTGTTGAACTACATGTTTAAAAATCGAGAACTCCGTTCTTTGTTTGATCGTCAGTGGCATAAACTTGGCATTGGTATACAATCCCGGGGAGTTTCACTGTATATGGATTGTAATTTAATTGCTAGCCGGCATACCGATGAAAAGGATGCTGTGGACATTCAAGGAAGGACTGTTATCACCGCACGAGCTTCAGATGGCAAGCCTGTAGACGTGAGTTGTGATGTTGATTGTAAAAGAGAAGTAGTCAAATTTCTAAATCAAGACAAAGTATCTTATTTAAAACTTATTTAATTACTATGTAAAACATGGCCTTCTTAACACTGTTGAAATTAATTTTCCATCAGATATGAGGTTAGCTATGTACTATATTTTCACATATAGTATCTTCTGTGTATTTTCACCCACTTTTCTTTCACCCGTTTTTTTCAGTCTGAGAATTTAAAAGAATTAGGGCATGCCTTAAAATATAAGGTTTCTAAAATTAAATTTTAGTAAAAGAGAAAATATAGTACAAAAAGCAAGCTTGGTGTCTAGGCTTATATGTTTTGAATAGAAAGGACTGGAAAAAGATGAACTTTAAAAGGTTCCAGATTATCTGGTGTTTTCATTCAAGTACAATAGACTATTTATTCATCCTCAGAATAGCAACTGCTTTGTATTGCAGACTATTTTTCATGAGCTTATAATGATTTTCCAGGGTTCTAGTAGACTAAAGCATAGCCACTAATTATATCAGTAGGTCACTTGGATGAGAACAGTTAGATACCAAAACTCTCTCAGATGAAAAGTTCCTTTAAAAATTACTTTTGATATTCAGATGATAAAGATTTATAATTGACTTCCTTAGAGAAGTAGGTCTATAATCTTTACAAAGCGAGATATATCTGACTTTGATGAATTTACATTTTCTTATGAGCAGAATCATGGAAAATCATAGAACCATATAAAAATAATCGGAATGCAGGTCACCAATAGGAATTGAGATTGCTGTTAACCCAAAGCACTGAACAGTTCAATTTTATTTCAAAAGCATAATTCTTTGCAGATATATATTTGGCCAGCTAATTTTACACACACACACATTTTTTCAATGAAATATTATTTTTGAGCTGTCTTCTCTTAGAGATAGTGAAAAACTCAGTGAGAATGCCATCACTGGGATTCAACGATGATCAGCAAAATAGGCAGAGCAGAAGCCCACCCGGGGACAAGATATCACGGCATCATGGATAGTGCGCTAGCTTGGGGATCAGACAGTTGTGGTCGTAAATCCTATCTCATATACTTAACTCTATGATCTGCTAATTTATCTTGTTAGCTGTTAATTTATCAGAGTTTCAGTATCCTCAATTATGAGTGTCAATAGATATAATTACTTGTTATTGTGTAGAGTATGTATTGTAGTGCCTAGAACACGATTGGCTCTCTGCAAGTTCATTATTCAGGGCCAGACATGGCATTCAACCCTAGAATAAGAAAGTAAGTGGAAGAAAAATGCTTTCCATTCCTGCCCTCAAAGTTCTTGAAGGCTAATGGAAGGATTAAAGTTTATGTTAGAAATAATAACAGTATTACCTGAAATAACAACAGTACTAGCCAGAGCTTTCAGAAAGGTCTCTCCAAAGAGAGGAATTGGAGACCAGCTGCTGGAACAACAGAGATGTGACTCCCAGCAGTACATGGAATGCAGGTAGATTGGAAGTCAGCTTCAGGGAATTCTAGCAACAGAAGTAGGGAATGGCAGTAGTACCTGCTGCATGTACCAGAGTTAGGGACTGGAATCTGGTCCGTATAGGACTAGTGAGAGCAAAGTAGGCTGTGGTTCCAGAGAGTACACTGAGAGAAAATCATAATCTCAGGGAGAAACAGCAACAAGAGAGGAACAAGTTATTGCAAGAGTGGGGGCTGGGCTCAGAGCTCACCCTCTGAAAGTTGAGTGTCTGTCCTGTTATTAACCTCTCACCCAAGGAAAAAATTCAACCAGAATCTGAGGCTGAAGAATATCAGGTGTATCCTTATAAAAACACATAATGTGAAAAGTATAGTGTGATAGTAGTTATAATAGTTCAATATGGAATCAGTTCATTTAAGAATAAAATGAAAGGCATATCACAATGATGCAGCTTTTAATACTAAATAACAGATAAACTGTTAAAACATTAAGTGGATTAATTTTTTATTATCTTCTTACAAGTTCTGTGATTCATAAGATCTGTTGTAATTGAAAATGTTTTATTCAGAATGTATATTATTGAAAAAATTCTAATGATTGGGTTTTATTTTACATATGCTACCTGTGTGCTTTTATGAGAAAGAGATAGTTGACAACACTGATAGAAAGGATTTTTTTAACCTAACAAATCCTGTGTGATAAGGGTCAGTAAAAGACATAGCCTGAACATTCTCATTCTAAAGCACTGTGTCAATGAAGGACTCCCAAGTAACTCATGAATAACAAAAGCATGATTAAACTTGGCTTGATTGTAGTTTCAGTGTCATGGGTACTTGATTAGGTTTAATAAAAATTGATCATCTACCTTCAGTTAAGTAAAATAATTCATATGAAAGGCTTAACACAGTGGTGGTACACAATAGAATTTCAATATTTATTGACTATTTTGATAAAAATGATAATAAATAAGGTTTAGTTAAGAAAATTAATTGTTGTCCCACTTCTTCATTCGACATAATGGATCGAATGTTACTGCCTGGTATTTCATTAGACTATGTAAGACAGTGTATTTAAACTTTATAAATAAAATTTAACTTTAATAACCCTGGGGAAAGTTGTAGAAAAGAAATTCATTTCATCTCATAATTTTGCACTGGCTGCAAATCTTAGGCAGCTCATGAATTCACAAGATGTCTGGAGTTCTTAATGCTTCCTATGAGCTGAATTGATTTTATCTCAGTGTAGACCAGTGGTCGGCAAACTCATTAGTCAACAGAGCCAAATATCAACAGTACGACGATTGAAATTTCTTTTGTGAGCCAAATTTTTTAAACTTAAACTTCTTCTAACGCCACTTCTTCAAAATAGACTCGCCCAGGCCGTGGTATTTTGTGGAAGAGCCACATTCAATGGGCCAAAGAGCCGCATGTGGCTCTGGAGCCGCAGTTTGCCGACCACGGGTGTAGACTGTCAGTTACAGTGTTTCCCCCCTCCCCCCCGTTTTTGTGTTGGGGTAGGATTTAGAACTTCAGATGTCTGCTTTCTATTTTCATAGGATTAATTATTATAATATTACAGTTGGGTCTTTCTGTAGAAAGTACTTACTGACCTCAAAGTAAAGCATAATCTAGCTCTGTTATTTTGGGAGACAGAGAGAGACAGAGAAAGAGGCAGGGAGGAAGAGTGGAGGCACAAGATTGTTCCTGACCTATTTTATATGTCTAATCATCATATGATTAATTATTAATTATATTATTAAACTTTCAACCACAAAGTAATTTAAAATAGCCTATTTAAGCATCTCTCACATTGAAATTTTATTAATAGTCTGTACTATTTGCTTGCTCTTATGTGGTTGTTTGATCTTGCATTTAAAGGCATGATTGTATTTTCCTGGAGCTACTTTAATTTCATGTCCAAATGCCAAAAAACATGAATCTGCTGAGAAAATAGAAGGAATCAATTATTTTTGTAAAGACTGTGCATCCTGCTCAAGACTGTGCCAATTTAATATAAAGTCCATAGGTATTAGACAGAATCCATGAAAAATAGATGAAAACAAAATATGTTTTTTTCTTATGGGAAGTGACCATCTTTTTCTGTTACTCAGATAGGTCTGGAACTATAGATAAAGCTTTTTCCAATATCTGCTCAGACCTTTGATTTTTATTGTTTTTCTGAATATTTATTTTTATATAGTCTTCATTTTGTGGGCATATACTTTATTGTAATAAATAGCAATGCCTCTCTTTAATTAAATACTTCTTTTATATTGTTTAAACAACTAGCTGAGGTTTGCAATTGCTTTCATTCCTTGATTTGCATCATATATAGACTCATCTTGATAACTGAATCTTTCTCAAATGATAATAATTATAAAAATATTAAAAATATCTACTGGTAATTTATTTGTATTAGCTTCTTTATTTCTTATCAGTTAAATTACCATAGTTCTTAATGCCTAAATGCGATTTTCTAAAAAATTAATGATATATCTTTTACTAATTTTTTAATAGATTGAACTTCACCAACTTAAAATCTACTGTGACTCAAATCTCATAGCTAAAGAAACTTGTTGCGACATATCAGATACTAAGGTAAGTTAATTTTCTTGGCATGTGAAGATGGTAGAATGCCAGTTGTCTAGTCTATAGAGCCCAAAAGTAGGGCAGCACCTAATAGCTTCTGTTGAAGCCAGGTGAGTAATTTGTTCCAAGAAAGAAACCCATTTTAGAACTCTCCCAGAGTTCTGTTAGATATTTTAATCCCAGTGTTTCATTCTGAACTTTGGGAACTATATATCCTCGCTTTGGGTTCAACATTAGTAAAAGACTATGTTATAACAGTAGCATCATCATTCTCCAGTTACAGGGGTAAAAATGTTTTTCTTTGTATCTCAGTTTTCCCAGAAGTTCTACACTTACCAAAAAAATTATGTGAAAATTTTTATCAATAGTTTAATGCAAAAAAACTATTTTTAACTTCTATCACTCACTATGGGTAGGGTAGTAGAATAATAATGTGACCAGCTGATTCAAAGCATAGATAAGTCTTTCAAACGTTTATGTTTTGCTTATGTAACTTGGTTTTATAAAGCATATTTCCAACCCAGTTTATGGCTCTTTTTTTCTTCCCAGTTTATGGCTCTTATTCCTAGTAAAATGAAAGCCAGCCAAATGTCTTTCTATAAATATCTAAAAAGATAATTTAGAATGCCAGTCTACAGCCTTGAAATACCTAGACTTCCTGGAGTCACACATTTAAATCTTGAAGATGATTTAAATTTTTTAAAAAATAATCATCCTTTTGTGATGTAAGAGCTCTTAATATAATAATTTTCTGTTATTGAAAAGTAACATCATAATGTTTTGATATATCCAAATAATATATATATATTTAAATATATATTTTTTTATTTCAGAGAGGAAGGGAAAGGGAATGATAGAAACATAATTGATGAGAGAGAATCATTGATCAGTTGCTTCCTCTGGACTCCCCACTAGGGATCTGGCATAGGCATGTACTCTGACCAGGGATGGAACCGTGACCTTCTGGTTCATTGGTCGACACTCAACCACTGAGCCACACCGGCTGGGCCCCAAAATATTCTTGACCAATAGTTACTACTCTGTGTTGTCACATAATGGACATTTTCAACTCAAATTATGAGAAAACTCTTTAAGCAAGTATAGATAGGTGTGGATTTGATAGAGTGGTTTGATTATTAAAAGTAGTGACATGACTTCACAAATTATGAAAAATAACTTTAATCATGTTTTAAAATTACTACTTAGGAGTTAGTTTTAAAGAGTATAAAATAAGATAGAAATTCATCTCTAACTATGGAAAAAATAACAAAAGACCACTTATTTTTCTGCTGATAATTATTTAGAGGGACACCAGCATTCTGTTAATGATTAACAAAATAGAACAATCTACATTTTACAAATGGGAATGCATTGTTTGGAAGATAAATAATTATATAAAAGCCATTTAAGTGCATTTGCTATAATTCTGACATCAACTGTTATTTTGTGTGTGTTTTTAATGTGTTGAATTTAGAAAATTTTAATGTACTTGCTTAAAAATATCATTTTGTTCTGGAATTTCAAATCAGACATGCTTTTTATTAATATTTTATATCATATTTCAAAGGTGAAATTTATTCAAGATAATCTATAGATATACTTCTTTGCTTTTATTGATTCAATTTTCTGTTTCTGAAGCAGTCCAGTTTCATAACTTCAGACATAAAATGAAGAACAAATAACAGAAGAAGGAAATCAGGAACATTTGCTGAAAATAAATGTGATTCAAATTTTGAGGGCCAATTAATTAAATATGTGTCAAATCGAAACCAGAGGTTTTACAATGGGAGAGGTCCTTGTACATTTTATGTTTCCTTTAGGTACTTTTTGGAGAGTGTGGACAGTTTTATAGTGAAGGCTGAGACATACTTTTAAAGTCATTTAAATCCCCAATTTAATAGTGAATCAGAGCAAAATTGTGATCTCCAACTGGGTCTTGGTTACCTGACTAGGAACCTATTAAACAGAAACTGGCTAGGAAATTGTGTCAGATCATAGTGCTATGTGGACTTTTTGGTGATAATCATGTTTCATTCTAATGTGATTTTTATACTTATGGACTTGGAAACTTATTAAGATAACTAAATAGCTAATCATTAACTCTGGAAAGAGACAAGTGGGGAGATAGGAAATGAGTCCCAGTATTTCTGGATGCTATTTTTTTATATTTTGTATTGTTATCACAAATATTAGAGTACTACCCAGTTTTCAAAATAATTTGTTTTTGTTTCAAAAGTTATGCATGTTTATTATAAAAAACTTGGCAAATATAGCCACATTCAACGTCAAAAGTAATATCAATCATGATCGTACCACAATAAAGAACCATTGACAATCTTTTAGTTTTGTATCCTGACAGTATTTTCCATGCATATCTAATTTATAGTATGCAATCATGTGTGAACTCCTTCCCCTAAATTGCAAATTCAGAGTTACAAACTGTGGTGAGGAAGGAGCCTGGTAAATGATGTTGAGAGAAAAGGGTGTATTTATCCTCTTTAGTCTCTCCATCTGGATTGATTTTTTTTTTTTGAGAGAAAATAAATTCATTGCTTCATCACCAAATTTGTCTTTAATGTTGTCCCACATGTACTGAACCCACTGAATAAGTCTAAAATTCACCACATGTCTGTTATAGTGGAGACTTTTTAATAACTTTAAAGGACAATGGACTGGAAGAAGATATACTTTAATTAAATATATAGCATCTTACAGTGTAAAAAATAATTTCTTTTCTGCTTTTACATGCCTTGACAATCATCTTGTTGAAGTAAACTATGTCTTAAAAGTTCAAATTACATTATTTTCTAAAAATTTTCCCCAAAACGTATTTACAGATGTTATTTGTGTAAATTATTTTATTGTGACAAAGCAATTACTGTAAATGTTTGTTATTACTGTACTTGTCATAGTCACCTGTAATAGCTTTAAAATGTCTCACCGAAACCAACATTTTGATGCGTTTCTAGTGTGTTGTCAGTGTAATAAAACACATAGGGGACCTAGTGAAAGAGCAAAGTTTTTATACACTTTCACATGCTAGAGTCAACTTTTGGTTAATTAGAAGGTAGTTCTAACAGGTAACCTCAGTCATTCCTAGTTGGTGGAGCCAGTGTTTAGAATGTTGGAATGTTTGAAATTCGCCCTTTTCCTAAAGCCTCTTTTTGGATTGTAGTGCTCAGAGCAGGATGGCATTGGAAGTACTGCATCATTATCACTACCCGCTCATGCCAGCAAAGTGTCTGCATATCTGCCAGCAAAGCAGGAACTTAAAAACCAGTGCCAATGCATTCCAAACAAGGTATGCTCATATTAATCTCTGCCCACTGAGAAGCCACTCCACACGGTGAGCCAGCCCCTTGAATGTGGCCCTGGTGCATGGAATGTGTTTGCCCTTCAGTGCTGGTTGAATCAAATGCCTAAGCCACTGAACCATGGGGGTTGATTAAGAGAAGGGGGTTGGGCCAGGCCTAGCATGGCTCAGTGGCTGAGCATCCACCTATGAACAAGGAGGTCACAGTTCAATTCCCGGTCAGGGCACATTCCCGGGTTGCAGGCTCGATCCCCAGTGTGGGGTGTGCAGGAGACAGCCAAACGATGATTCTCTCTCATCATTGGTGTTTCTACCTCTCTCTCTCTCCCTTCTCTGAAATCAATAAAAATATTTTTTTTTTAAAAAAAGAGAGAGAGAGAAGGGGGTTGGGGATTTCCTGGGTTTTTATCTGGATAGTCCTGAGCCCATCAGACCTTCTTTCCGGGTGTGAATTAGAATGAATAGGAAGGTGAAGGGAGGAACAACCTGTACAACACACAAGTATTGAGTACTTTCCATGTGCCAGGAATAGGCTTCAATTCTGGGGATTCTCAGTTGAAGGAAACGCAGTGCCGGCTCTTCAACACAAATACAAAGACACTACATAGTATGCCTTTGTTGTGTGGAGACTACTTATCCAGTATCCCTGACTTATAGCTAGCTCCCTCTGTCATAACTTGTATGGGAAATACTCAGAGAATTTGTCTCGCTTGCACCAGTGTGGTCGGGAAGTCTAGGCTCATGGACCTACATTCACTTCTTTTGTGGATGTAAATGGCAGTCACGAGGTCTGTGCTAAAAAGTGGGCTAAGTACGGTTTTCCTCTCCACCTATACCTGAGGGAAGGAAAACTTGCTGCAGTGCCTAGAGTCTGTCCTTCCCCTAGCACTGTGACTTAATGCATGCCCTGAGACTTAATACATCCTGTTCCTGCTTCACCCCTGGCTGGAGGAGTGGGGATCGGGATTAGGTGTAAGTTTAGAAGAATCTTATATTTCCTGTAAGGACTAATGCTGTATTGAAAGCTCCACAGAAAGACAATATAAGGTGCAAGGGCCCCACAGAGGAGCAGCACGTGTCACAGACCATGGAAGGTTGCATGAAGGAGCTAATGAGGGAGAGCCGTGAGCCTCATGAGCAAGGGAAGAAGGACACTCCATTGGAGGGCCCAGCATCAGCTCAGAGGGAGCAAGGATTTATCTTACTATTGTTGGCATAATATGTATAAACCACTTATCTTTAGCTCAGTGTGACAGATTGTTTGATAACACAGAAATTCATTTTTGCTCAGGGAGAAGCAGGATTACCCGGAGTACCAGGCTCACCAGGTCAGAAAGGGGATAAAGGAGAACCGGTAAGACACCACCCAGTACTGTTGGGGTGAAAGTGGATTTGTTCTAAAGTGACTTAAAAGTATAATTTTCTCATTTTTCTATGTCCCATTTGTATTTGGATTCAAACCCAAATCTTTGTACCTATAAACAGTAAACAAAATAGTGACGCAAGAAAGTTTAGTTTTTAGTTGTGCCCTAGCCTTCTTTAACATTCTTTTTCAAATACTTGAATTCTTGCTTCTCTAGTCTGCTGATGGGCCCCTGCTGAACTTTCTTAACTTAATAAATGTATTCCCTTCAACCATTCACTCACCTCTCCCACTACCGCCCACCCCCCAACATCTGGCAACTGCCGATCACTTCTCTGTATCTATGGCTTTTGTTTTTTTTTAGATTCCACATGTAAGAGAGCTCATACAGTATTTGCCTTTTTTTGTATGACTCATTACATACACACACAAACTATAGTTTCATTATCCGTTTATCCATCAATGGACACTTAGGTTGTTTTTCTATCTTGGCTATGGTAAATAATGCTGTAACTAACATGGGGGCGGGTATGCACATACGTTTTTGAGGTAGTGTTTTTGTTTTCTTTGATAGATACCCAGAAGTGGAATTGCTGCCTAAAAAAGTAGTTCTTTTTTAAAATTTTATGAGGAACTTTCGTACTGTTTTCCATAGTTGCTACACCAATTTACATTTCTTCACACCCTCACCAACACTTGTTATTGCCTGTCTTTTTTATAATAGTCTAACAGGTGTGAGTTAATATATCATTGTGGTTGTAATTTGCATTTCTCTAATTATTAATGATGTCGAAAATTCTCTTTATGTACCTGTTGGTCATCTGTAGGTCTTCTTTGTCCATTCAGATCTTCTGTCCATTTTTTAATTGGATTGTTGTTGTTTTTTTTTGCTATTAAATTGCATGCATTCTTTACAGGTTTTAGATATTAGCCCCTTATCAGATATATAATTCACAAATATTTTCTTCCATTCAGTAGGTTGCCCTTTCATTTTGTTGATTGCTTCCACTGCTGTGCAGAAACTTTTTAGTTTCATGAAGTCTCACTTGTTTATTTTTGCTTTTGCTGCTTTTGCTTTTGGTATCACATTAAAAAAACCATTTTCAAGACCTGTGTCAAGCAACTTATTGACTGTGTTTCTTCTATGAATTTTATGGTTGTAGGTTCAAATCTTTAATCTATTTTGAGTTAATTTTTGAATATGATATAAGATAGTGGTCAAGTTTTGTTCTTGTGCAGGTGGGTGTCCAGTTTTCCCAGTACTATTTATTAGAAAAACTATCCTTTCCACTTTGTATATTTTTGACTCGTTTATTGTACATTAATTGACCATATATGAGTAGGTTTATATCTGGGCTTTCTATTCTGCTCCCTTGATCAATGGGTTTTTATGCCAATACCATACTGTTTTAATTACGATAGCTTTATGGTATAGTTATGGTATAGTTTGAAATCAGGAATTGTGATACCTCCAGCTTGGCTCTTCTTTGAAGATTGCTTTGATTATTCAGGGTTTTCTGTGGACCATACAAGTTTTAGAATTATTTGTTTTATTTCTTTAAGAAATGCATTGGGATTTTGATAGGGATTGCTTTGTAACCAAAGTAATCTACAATTAAACCTGTAGATTACTTTGGTTAGCATGGACATTTTAAAAATATTGGTTATTCCAGTCCATGAGCATGGAATATCTTTCCAGTTATTGTATCTTCTTCAATTTATTTCACTAATGTCTTTTAGTTTTCAATATGTAGATCTTTCACTTCTTTGGTAAAACTTATTCCTAGGTATTTTTTCTTTTTGTGCAGTTGTAAATTGGATTGTTTTCTTTATTTCTCTTTCTGGTAGTTTATTATTAGTGTATAGAAAAACAATAGATTTTTGTGTATTGATTTTGTATCCTGCAACTTTCCTGAATTTGTTTATTAATTTCAACACGTTTTTTTAAAATGAGTTCTATAGGGCTTTCTGTATATAATATCCTCTTATCTGCAAATAGTGACATCTTTACTTCTTCCTTTCAATTTGGATGCCTTTTATTTCTTTTTCTTGCCTAATTGCTCTTGTTAGGACTTTCAATACTATTTTGAAAGTGGTGAGAGTGAACATTCAGGTCTGATTCTTGCTCTTAGAGGAAAGGCTTTCAGCTTTTTACTATTGAGTTTGATGTTAGCTGTGGGCTTGTCATATGTGGCTTTTATTATGTTGAGGTATTTTCCATCTATACCTACTTTGTTGAGAGGTGTGTTTTTTTTTAAATCATAAATGAATGCTGAATTTTGTCAAATGCTTTTTTGGAATCTATTGAGATGATCAGGTGGTTTTTATGCTTTTTTGTGTTCATGTGAAATATCACATTGACTGATTTGTGGATGTTGAACCATTGTTGCATCTGTGCAATAAATCCCACTTGATCACGGTCTATGATCCTTTTAATATATTGTTGAATTTGGTTTGCTCATATTTTTTTGTAGATTTTTGCATCTTTGTTCATCAGGGATATTGGCCTATAATTTTCTTTTCTTGTGGTCTTCTTGTCTGGTTTTGGTGTCAGAGTAATGTTGGTCTCATAAAGTGAATTTGGAAGACTTTCCTCCTTTTCTGTTTTTTTTTTTTTTTTTGGCAGAGTTTGAGTGTTTGGTAGAATTCACCAGTGAAGCTCTTTGAATGTTTGGTAGAATTCACCAGTGAAGCTCTCTGGTACTATGCTTTTGTTTGTTGGGAGATTGTCAATTACTGATTTAATCACCTTGTTAGTAATCAGTCTGTTTAGATTTTCTATTTTATCATAATCCAGTCTTGGTAAGTTGTATATTTATAGGCCTATAGCTGAAATACAAGGGAGGCCTAGATGTTATCTCTAATAGCTTAATGCTTAAGGGAGTGGTCATGCACAGGCTTGCATAGGAGGCTATGAGACTATTCTCTGGCCCCCTTTTTCTTCCTCTAAGGGGGTCTACCAAATGACTGGTGACATGCCAGGGGAGGAAAGGTCAGCGAAGACTCCAAACTGCATGACCAGCGATATGTAAGGTCAAGGTGCCTAAACCTCATGACCAGCATGACCATCAATATGCTAGGGGAGGAAAGGTCACTCTGGAGGCAAGATCCTAGCTCATTTTGCCCATTGCTAGGTACTGGGGGCTTTCCACTCTGGTGACCTTCTGTGCTTGGCCTATTGTTCCTTCTATGTGCATGCCATCTAACTGCCTAGTATATCACATTCACTCATCAATAACTATTTATTGTTCCAATTATTATAATCAAAAGTGTGCTAAGTTCTGGAGCTATAGCAGTATTAAGAAAGCACAGAACTTAATCTCACTGACTTTATACTCTAGGGATGATTCATTCAAGAAGCCTTCCCTCCTCTGTAGGAATGAAAAAAAAAAACTAGGAAGGAAGGAACCATTAAAAATGATATTTATTAGCAAATTTATTGCATGCCAGATCTATAAAATATACCAAAATGTATCTCAGAATTACAGTGCATTACATGGATTCCCATTTGTGATATATCTTTAAAATATTAACATTCATTTTTACTTCTAGGCTATACAAAACTTGTAATGTCAAGAAAGGCAAGGCAAAATAGCTGGGATAAAATAAATTGATAATAATCTACAAAACAAATAATCAGTATACTTCCTTTATTTTTTAATACAAACACTAGCATTTTATTAAACCAGTATAGCCCTTTCTGTGTAAATATGACTTCAGATGACCATGGCCATTCATGTGTTCAGCTTTCCTGGCATTTGTAATAAACTTGGATATATTGTTTCATTTGACGATAAGTCCATTCCTGTTTTTATTATACTGTGTGATTCTGCACTTTAATGTGCAGTAAATAAAGATGGCATTTCTCTGTGTTTACGTCTGGTATATAATTTTAGATATTAGAGCAGGTGCACAAAATAATGCCTAAATAGCTTGAAATCAAAAGTCGTTTTTCTCTAAGGCATATTGAATAGTTAATTTTGTGACATGACCAGAAGTACAGTGTTACTAAGGGGACCAGATGCTGTTTTCAAGGTTTTCCTTGTCTAGAAGGCCAAGAAAGGAAATTTAGGGGAGCTGGAACAGTATAGCACTAGGAGTCTCACATTGGAGCCCAAACCATTTGGGATTGAAGCCTATGTACCTCTTACTTTCTTTGAAAATGATCCTTAATAACACCTTGTCAATTGTTTATTTTATACAATAAAATATATAAAAAGCTTGTAATATCAGAAACTGGCACATAATGGATATTCAACAAATATGTTTTCTCTGCTTTCCTATCTACAGTGTAATTGTTCACATGTTGAAGGACAGGTGGAGATGATCCCTTTAGATTGAATGTAGTTTGTTATGTGACTTGACATAACAAGTTATGTATTACTTATTATAAATTTTGAGAAACTTTACTGTGATCTGGGGCAGTTTTATAAGAGCAAATTTTACTTTTATTTATGCCCATGTACTATGAGTTTGACAGCTATTTTGCATAATCATGTAAGTCCTGTCCCAGCTGAGTCAGAACCCACCCATGGCTTTCTGTCTCCATCAGTTAAACACTAAAGCTCTAACCATGGGCTACAAGGCTTCACATAATTTGTAGTACTCATCCTACCCCACCCTTCACATCCTGTATCATCTCCTACCCTCTCCTCTTGTTCACTCCTGCTCTCAGGTCTTTGCACCAGTTTACATACACCTGGAATGTTCTGCTAGATATCCATTTGATGCTCTTCACATCATGCAGGCTCTTGCTCAGGAATCAGTTTAAAATCATAATCTGACATTTCTATATAAAAATCAGTTTAAAATCCTATTCTGACATCTATATGTGAAAATCATCCTTCTTTCCACCTCTATCTTCTTTCTTAGCACTTTTATTGCCACCTGACATGTTATCATTATGCATCTATTTATTCCCCCCACTAGCATATGATTTCTGTGAGCACCATACATAGAACAGCACATAATAAGAGCTAAAAATACGCTGAATGAATGAATGAGCACTATAGTCTAAATCAACTCAGCTATTTCTAGAATCTATAAATTCAATGCTCCAATTGCTTAGGGATCCTGCCAGGCAGCACAAAGAGTCAATTTGCAAAGAAAGAGCTAGATAAATCATAAAGGATTGTTACATTATTCAATATTGTTCCACTACACCTTTTTCCTTTAAAAATACAAAAATTATTTTCACATAGTGACCTAACTAATTTTAGGTTGATACTGCCAATTGGTTAATGAAAAATCAGAAATATATGGGGGAAAGCCACATGCTTTGGCATGATTTAATATTTATCTTTATTTGCCTATATTCTCATCCCTGCTGTGATGCTTCATTAATCAGATTTACTGATTTTTAAATGTTTGATAAAGATGATGACCCTCTTTCATGGAGTAAGATGGTTTGAAATTCAAACACTGCTTATGTTTGAACACCTAGATATGATCAGTATTCTATGTCAAGGCACCTAATCAAACCATTCTAACTATGTCCTCTGTTCAAGACTAAACTCTGAGTGACATTATTTCAAGTAATGAATTCTTTTCAGACTAAATTATTATAATTTTCTGAATCTTCTCATTCCCCTTTCTTAGCAAGTAGAGTTGGCAACCTAATTACTTAGCAACCACTTTCCTTTCTCAGTTCTTTGAGACCCTTGCTAATACCCTCACCCACTTCAGAGAAAACTCTGAAATTCTCTCAGAGTTTTATAAAATAGCAGCTCAATTTCAATGTTCCCGAACCTAAGGGCGGGTGTGATCTGAGCTCTATTTTGGGAATAATTTTCTAGTTCATTTCTGTATTATCTTTCACATTTCCAGTTAATTACACAAAGTGTAGGCTTTATGAAATGATTGCTTTGCTAATATACTTTTAGAGAAAATCAAAATAATTTAAAATTTATTAAGTTTATTTACTTGACTCTATAGTAAAAAACTTTCTACTACTCCACCCTGTAATTTCACTACCTGGAAGTTTCCATTTTGAATAGCCTAATTTGTTAACCCAGAGATTGCTAGTGACCCTTGTATTTCCGTTCCAATATGACACTGCTCATATGCCTGTTCTGTGCCATACCACACCAATAAAAATAGTTGAATGAAAATATGTTCAGAATTTTTAAAAGAATATCTTACCTTAATAATAACTTTACAGAAGTAGAATTTAATGTTATGCTTTTCAAGTTTTTGTCCAATAAAGAATAGTTCTCTATCCTTTCGAATCCAATATTGAATATATTGGATTAGTAGACAGGTTCTTTTTGTATCAATTTTACCCAATCTGATATAATCTCATCTAATGTATAGGAACTTGAAGTTGACAGTTACTTGTGTGCCTTAAATCTGAAATTAACATACAGTATTATTATCATAAAGGCCCTTTGCAGAAAAAGCTGTGGACCCCTGCTCCAGAGCATTGGCCATTATCCGGAGAGCACCACGCCTTCTTGTGTCTCATTATCCAGAAGGCCGTGGCCCTGGTGGTTATTCACCTAAAACTGTCACAGTAGTAGCTGATATAATCTCATCTAATGTATAGGAACTTGAAGTTGACAGTTACTTGTGTGCCTCAAATCTGAAATTAACATACAGTATTATTATCATAATTATCATATTATTATTATCATAAAATTCTCATATACTTCTTAATCTCTACCAAGCATTAGTTGTAGTTAAGACAGACTCATTCAAAAAGTCTGTCTTAACTAGAACTAATGCTTGGTTGTAGTGTTTTCCACTGTTTCAAGTTAAATTTAATAGACTGAATTTGTGATAGAGCCATCAAGGCAGACATAGGCAGCTCACAGATTTTTTCCAGTTTAGGTGGAAGAGCAGGGAAGCTGAGAAGTGGATTGACCCAGCTTTTGGGTTTTTCCTGAAGGATGTAATGGAAGGTCAGGAACACTAAATGAAACAAACATGAGTACCTTAGAGTCTGAAATTTCATGACTTACTTGAATGGGAAGCATCAGGTATTAGTTGAGGGAACGGCAATAGAATCATTTCTTACCTTTGATAAATAGAAAAGGAATGACGAAACTAAATTGCGTATGTCAATGTGGAGAATGCTTAGTTTTAGTTTCGATTACCACTTTGATATTTATTCATTATTAATAGTTTGAATACTAATTATAAACTATATAGTTTAATAACTTGTGGACAATATGAGGAAGGAACTTAGGGCACAGACTTTGGGACAAGCAAAAGCAACTCTTCTAAGAAGTTGTAGATTCTCTTCAACAAGATTAGCAGTTAATACACCTTTGAAAAAACCTCCTAATGAGCATTTCTATATTTTAGGGTGCAGTTGGTATTAAAGGTGAATTTGGTGCTCCTGGAATTCCTGGGGAAAAGGTATGTTGATTTCCTACTTGATTAAACTTTGTGGCTGTTTTATGCGGTTGTGTCAGATGGGAAGGGGACGTTTATAGAACCAGTCTGGAAGTCAGGGCTCCGCACACTGTGTCCCTGCAGCGGGACTGCCACAAACTGCTGTATGATTTTCTAATTGTTTTACTAGAACCCAACCACATTCATTTGTTTGCATATTACAAAAAGTCTGCTTTTGTGCTACACAGCAACATTAGGTAATTGTGGCAGAGATCGTATGGCCCACAATGTCTAAGATATTTACTGTCAGGCCCTTTGCAGAAAAAGCTGTGGACCCCTGCTCCAGAGCATTGGCCATTATCCGGAGAGCACCACGCCTTCTTGTGTCTCATTATCCAGAAGGCCGTGGCCCTGGTGGTTATTCACCTAAAACTGTCACAGTAGTAGCTGAAGTTAAAGTGGTAGAAGGTTCAGAAACTACCATTTGGATTTTGTAATAGTTTGATAAATATTGTTCTTTTTTGTTAAATTTTCTGGGGTGACATTGGTTCATATAGGTTCATAATAAGACCATATGGGTTTCAAGTGCACGTTTCTATGATACCTGATCTGTATATTGCATTATGTTCCCCTCACCCAAAGTCAAATAATCTTTCATCATCATATATTTATCCCCATTTACCCTTTACTACCCTCCACCTCCCTTCCCTCTGGTAACCGCCATAGTGTTGTCTGTGTCTATGAGTTTCAGTTTTCTATCCCACATCCAGATGTTTTTTGAGTCCTTCTTCAATGTGTCTCTGATATCTGACTGCTTTATTGATACTGCTTCTTTTCTTTTAGAAATTACTCAGCCTGATATGCAAATATTTTACTCCTGTAGTAGTGTAACTGTTAGACTCCATGAAATCCAACAAATTGTGTTGAATGACAATGCATACCTTGATACAAGTTAATATTTATTTGTGCTTCTAGCCTCTTGCTTAAGCTTGTTAGTGACATTACTCTTCATCATTAATAAAAGTTCCTTCAAATACATGTTTAAGATGGACTAATTCCTTCAAAATGCCTTTTCTCCTAGAGAATACTATTCTCAGTACTTCCCTTAATTCCTAAAGAGATTGCCCCAATCCAAATTTGTTTTGTACACTCATTCCACCAATCTCTTTCTAAAATATATCATAGAAATCTGATTTTTTTGAAAATCTGGCTTTTTTTCAAATCATTTGAATACATGTAGGAACTCTTTTTTTTTTACAAAGCCAAATACAGAATCACTGGAGTACTTAAACTATAAAATATATTATTGAACTTCTTTACTTCTTTTTGTAAAGTAAACTTTATACAAGTTTACACAGTGAGTTATGGGAAAGCAGAATAAAATTCCCCTAGAATACTTTTGAACAAAACTTACTAAGATTAGTATAAAATACCATTAATTTCAGTGCTTCAAAATGACTTCTCCTGGATCCTATTTGGGAAAACCAGGTATAAACTGCTATTGATTGGCTGGGACAAGGCTTTCAACTCCTGAGAGGTAGTATCAGCAGACTGGATTCAGTATGAGAACTAGATTAAGTAATCAACAGGTTCAATCAGTAAAAGCTGATCAACTCAATCTCAATCAAAGGGCATCCAGGAGAGTAAGACGGTAACAGGCTAGAAAGTTAAGTATGTAAGTTAAGAAATTCTCTGTTAAAAAACATAGTTTCTGCCCTGGCTGTTGGTATTCAGTAGTTAGAGCATCAGCCCTGAACTGAAGGGTTGCAGGTCCCATCCCTGCCCTTGTTGGCGTGAATGCGGGAGGCAACAAATCAATATGTTTCTCTCACATCAGTGTTTCTCTCTCTCTCTCTCTCTCTCTCTCTCTCTCTCTCTCTCTCACACACACACACACACTCCCTCCCTTACACTCTCTCTAAAAATCAGTGGAAATAATATCCTCGGGTGAGGATTAACAAAAAATAAAATAGTTTCTTAGGAAAGAGAATATTTGAGGCAGAGGGAAGGAACTGGAGCAAGACATGATGTTGCAGAGACAAACGCTACTCAGGATTCAAGATTTTGTTTCTTTTCCCAGAATTCTAAATTTGTAGGAAGACTTTTGTGTGATGATTCATCCTACACTCTACTTAACATAAAACTTCAGTGAAAATAAAGGAATATACCAGCTAAGGATAAACTGGTTGAACCTAGTGATTATGGGAATAGAAGTGTCAGCCCTCAGGGCCCATTTGGTCAAAATGGTCATGGAGTGAATCTCACAAAATCAATGAGTTTCAGTGTCTGTGTGAAGACTCTGTCTCCAAGGAACTTAAATGTTAATGTGATAAGAAAAGCTGTATCTGTGGTGTTCTAAAATCAACAGAAATTATCCTGGCAAACACTCTCTCATGTTTCCTCAAGCAGTTTTCTTCTTTTTTCCCAAAGCAGTTTTATTTGGGCCTATTTTACTTGAGTTGTTCATAAAGGGCCTCACAGACCCTTAGAGAATTCATGCAGCTTCCCATGGTGCCAAACATGGTATCAGGCTCCACTTGGCCCTGGGATCCTGGTTTCGTGCATCTTCATCGACCCTCCTTAGTGGCTGATACCCTCCCAGTGTCTGTAGAATCACTGAGTCTTTGACCATACCCTCTCCTAAGATACAATCCCTGGTGGTGCCATACCTGCTTCTAACTTGTCGCTTCACTTAGGTGTTAAAGGGACATAACACTCACAAGTGAAGAAATATCACTTCAGGAATATTTTTGTTTTTACTTCTATAATTCCCAGGTTATCATTTATTTAAAATAACTCTAATGAATATATACAAAATAAAAATAACAAGAAAGTTACTATATTATGTGAGGGCATGGTTAATATGTTATAAATATTTGACTCCAATAAAGATATATCAAATTTTTTTAAAGTTTTAAAAATTTTTAAATTTTATTTTATTTTTTAAATATATCTTTATTGTTGAAAGTATTAAAGTTATTCCCTTTTTCTTTCCCCATTGATTCCCTGCTCTCCCCGCCCCCCACCCTCCGCCCCAAGCCTTCACTGCACTGTTGTTTATATACAAGGGTTATGCATATATGCATATAAGTTCTTCTTACCACTCCTCCCCTCTGAGATTCATCCGTCTGTTCCATGCTTCTATATCTCTGGATCTATTTTGTTGATCAGTTTATTTTGTTTATTAGATTCCACATTTGAGAGAGATTATGTGATACTTGTCTTTCTCTGACATCTCTCATAGCAATATGTTTGATACATCTCCTAGGGCAAGGGAAACAAAAGAGAAAATTTAAAAAATGGGACTACATCAAAATAAAAAGCCTCTGCACAGCAAAAGAAACCATCAACAAAATGAAAAGGGAGTCCACTGTATGAGAGAACATATTTGCCAATGATATATCTGATAAGGGGTTAATTTCCAGAATATATAAAGAACTCATATGACTTAACAAAGGAAGACAAACAATCCAATTTAAAAAAATGGGCAAAGGACCTAAATAGACTATTCTCTAAAATTTCAAAAATTTTAAATTAAAGTTGTAAATATGAGCACTTACATTTGGCGTAAAATACTTTCATTGTTTTATGATGAAATTGATTTGATGGATTTTTCTAAGCAAGTTTCCAAGGAAAATTCATTAGTTCTTAAAGTATTGTGTATCCTCAGAGCTGTATCTCCCACAGCTGGCTCAATGCGTCTCCCAGAGTACTCATACAGCATCCCGAGCTTCACTTTGATTCTGCTTTTCAGCATTTGTGATTCTTGGTGTTCTTTTTCTAATAAATAAAAATGCTTAAGAGTTCTATTAAAATATAAAGTAAAAACCTTCCTTGGAGCAAGAACATATATACCTCCATGTATACATCCGGTGTAATACTCCATCAAACATATATACCTCCATGTATACCTCTGGTGTAATATTCTCAAAGTGAAGACCTTTATTTTTTTTTAAATTTATCCTCACCCGATGATATGTTTTTATTGATTTTTAGAGAGAGAGGAAGGAAGAGAGAGAAGCATCAATGCGAGAGAGAAACATCCATCGGTTGCCTCCTGTATGTCCCCTGACTGGGGATCAAAACCACAGCCTTTTGATGTTTGGGATGATGCTCCAACCAACTGAGCAACCCAGCCAGGGCAAGTCCTTTGTTTTTGAAGGTTTAATATTTAAACTAACAAACTGATTTATAATAATGGAGTGAAACATATTCTGAGCAGTGCAGAATAGAATTTGTATATTAGCTGTACTTACTTCCAATGTAATGAAGTAATAAATTAAGTGATCTCTATATGAGTCCCATTATTCTAAAGTAAACCTACACTTTGAAGTGTATTAGGTGATAGCAATAATTTTTTTTAAAGTGAAGTCCCTGAACTAAATATTAGTTTACTGAGGCAGCATTTTTCTTCTGAGGCCTGGGAGAAAAATAGTTTACTAACCAACACTATACTTATTCTGAAATCAATTTATGGAATAGGGAGTCATGGAGACTTTGAGGATGGTGAACTGTGGAATTTATGCTGTTTTATATTTATAATACCCATCACCTCATACAAACTTGCATTCTAACCTGGTATATACAACCTTCCTGCTAACACACCACTGAAAAATAAGTGTCCCCTTTACATTGATGCAGCACAGCTAGGAGTGTGCCTTAGAGATTAGGTAAACTGTTCTGGGTTCACGTAAGGAAATCTATTCCCCATAGCAAGTGTCACTAGTGATTAGTCACTGGTGACTTCTGGTAAGCTTGGTTGGACAGAAGCCAACGTCAGTCAAAATCAGTAAATTGGATGGTCCAGTTTCCAAGAGAAGTGAATGACAGTCTATGAGATCACACACATGCACAAAAACACACACACACACACATGCACGCAATTCACCTTCTCATGGTAAGCAGTGGCAACATGAGATGAAGATTTGGACACTGGGATTGAATCCTGCCCAAAGTATGCTTGCATTCATTACCTGAATATTTCAAATGAAAATTTGCTTCATTTGCCATTTTGCTTATGTATGTCATGTATCAGATATGTTTTTTTGAGAAGTGGGCATACTTTTTAAAAATAGGAATAGTTATTTCTCAGTAATTGTTATCCTAATGATGCGATGTTAAAAATTCAATATAACCCTGACCCATTTGGCTCAGTGGATAGAGCATAGGCCTGGGGACTGATTCCAGACAAGGTCATGTACCAGGTTCGATTCCAGACAAGGTCATGTACCTTGGTTGCAGGCACATCCTCAGAAGGGGGTGTGCAGGAGGCAGCTGATCAATGTTTCTCTCTCATCGATGTTTCTAACTCTCTATCCATCTCCCTTCCTCTCTGTAAAAAATCAATAAAATATTTTAAAAAATTAAATATAGACCTAATTTATGCTAAAACCAATTTTCTATCTGCTGAATTACCTAGAGTTTGTCCTAAAATGTTTATTTTAATGGAAAAATAACTTTTACTAAGTTAAAATTTCTTCTCATGGAGGAGGTATGCAGTGAATAATAACCATCACCATTATGTCCTTCAAGTATTAAATACCCAGAATTAGACTGCCGGGTTTGACTCCCAGTTCAAAGTCTCACCCTGTGTAATTTAGGGCATGTCTCTTGGTTTCTTTTAACTTTTCTCTTTTATAAAACAGGAATTATATTGTACCTACTTCTAGTTTTGTCTTAAAGATTAAATGAAATTATTCATGAAAGTGTGTTCAGTGCCTGATATATACATATTTGGTAAACAATATATAATTTTAAAAGAAAACAGTTTGATGAGTCTAGTATTCTAAACTCTGGCTTACTATGAGACTAAATTAAAACTCATTTAAGGAAATTTTTATTATTTTCTCAAAATACATTTAGTAGAAAAATGTTAAAATAAAAGTCACATATCTTACTTTGACCTCTTAATACACACTAGATGTTAGCAAACCAATAAATATTTTACTTAGCTGAAATGTATATGAGTATAAACTTTCATAAAAATAATAGCCATCTCTTTACACAATAATTATTATGTGCTAAACACTGTTAAGAGACTTCTTTACATTATTTCATTCATTCCTCACAATAACTCTATAAGATTTATATCACCACTTTTTCACAGATTAAGAAACTGAGATAGAGAAAAAATTAAAACTTCCCCAAAGTTTCATATATAACCAATAGTGGAGGCAGGATTTGAATCTCTATCCATATGAATTCATAGTTCTTGCTCCTTTCCGTTATTAATTGAGGACAGCTCCTCAAGTATCCAGATTTCCTTTACATGGACAGCTCTGAATTAGGTCTTAAATTTGTTTGCCACAGCCTGCAGAGGGAACTGTACAAATTCCTACATTCTGCTCCAGGGAGGGCTGTGTCCTCTTAAAATCTGTGGATCCCTTGACCACTTTGTAAAGTACATGCTTTTCTAACCAATTTGCTGTACATCTGAAACTAATACTGAATAATATTGAGCCCTAGTTGGTGTGCCTCAGTGAATAGAGCGTCGGCCTGCAGACCAAAGGGTCCCAGGTTCAATTCTGGTCAAGGGCACGTACAGTAGTTGCAGGCTCCTCCTTGGCCTAGGCTCTGGTTGGGACTCCTGCAGGAGGTAACCAATCGGTGTGTTTCTTTCATATCAATGTTTCTCTCTGCCTTTCCCTCTTTTACTCTCCCTAAAAAGTCAATGGAAAAATATCCTCAGGTGAGGATTAACAAAAAAAAAGAATAATATTGAATATAAACTGTAATTTAAAAAGGGAAAAGAAAAAATGCATTGACTCCTTATATAGTCTGCCTAACTATAGGGATTCTGACTTTCCCACCCACCCTCAGAAAATTGTGTTCACCTATTAAAAATATGCTTTTAAACTTCCCACACATACCTGACTCTCTGAAGATCCTTGTTTGCCCTGCACGCCTCCCCCCCCCCCCCCCCCCGCCCCCGCAAGCAGGCCAGTCATGGCCACATTCTTCAGATTAATCTTACCTCAGCACCTAACTTAGAAAATTCTCTATGTTCCCCACCAAATTGGCCATTAATAAGTTGTATATTCATTTGATTAAAAACAAAAGTGTTTAACTTAGTACCATGACTTTATTAAAACACACACACACACACACACACACACACACACACACACACACACATACACACACACACACAAAACTTCCAGAGGTAAAAAGGCATATGCATTAAGGGCACTTAAGAGGTATATCTGAGAACATGAAGAGAGAGTTGCCAAGTGCTTGTCTTAAAAATAGTCAGGCTCTCTGTCCTCATTACGAGGTGCATTGTATGATGGTGGTTTTTTTCACCATAAACTCTGAAGGCCTCAGTCTTTGCAGGTGAGTGAGACTGAATTGGGCAGATCCATTGTTCCCTGTCTGTTTATTTCTTTTCTGTTGGAAAATGAAATGACTGTGATCTTTGAATCTTGATTTTCTCTTAAAAAGACATTTTATGAGAAGACTACAGCTTCTAGAAATAAAGGCAGATGGTTTGCAGTTTATGAAAGCGCATACAAGACCCGTAGCTGCTGTGAATTATAATGAACTCCGCGACAGCCCTGGTCCAGATGTAGCATTAATGCCTCAGAGACTCAGAAACTTAGAGATGTTTATTGAAAAAAAACCACACACAAAAAACTAGAGAATTTTAAAAACTCATTTGGCTGTCTCTCTCTATTATATCATTTCACCCAATTTCCCATTGAAATTCAGAAATACAATTAATTTCATTGTCCTTTCCAAGATAAAAAAGAAAGTTGAAGTACTTATTTATATGTGACAACCTAACTTTATTGTAACATTGAGCTGTTTCCTTCCTATGAGATTGTCAAGGTTGAAAAACAAGTATGAGCTCCATGTTAGAGAAAATGCCAGTTAAATAGAGAATCATCTGTATATTTCTGTCTTTCAGAAAATTCTGAAACGAATGAAGGTATAGTCAATTCTGCACAAAAGATTGAACTTTTTTATTGTACCAATAATCATAGGAGAAAATGACCACAAAGAAAACAGTTTTGTTAAGGGACTTGTTAGCTTTACTTACTATAGTCACAAGAATGATAGCTTGGATTAACAGTGAGAAATTACTGCCTTTACATGGAGTAGGTCTCATTTAATTGTCTTATCTGTGGGTAGTATATTGATACAATAGAGCACTAAAATAAGCAGAAACATGAGAAGGACAGAGGTAATAGAAGGACAGGAAAAAGAAACAGAAACTTGCTCACTCTGCAGTTGATTTCATTTCTTAATGGTTTCTTATTCCTTTCTAATGCCTTCCACTCGCACCCCAAGTGGAGCAGTTGGCAGAGAGCACAACAGATGGATGACAAGCTCAACACATGCAGTGGATCTGGCACCCAGGCACTTGACTTCTATTTGCTAAACAGTTAGCCAGATTCAAGAACCTAGGCTGCTAATGCTCCTATTTGGTTTAATGCACTATGAGAATCCAGCACATAAATAGTAAAACATTTCCATAAAAAGATATCACACAGATTAGCAGCTAATTGTTTTATTCTTGGTGTTGATTGCTGAACTACAGTGAATTTAAAGGTAACTGGTATTTTATAGACATAGAAAATTTCAGATATTAGAGTTTCCTTAAAACAGCCTTTTGCCAGCCAAGTCAGGGACTGGAATTGTAGGTAGACGATTTGAGGGGGTGATCACAGACAATTCACTGTGTCTTCGCAGATGACTAAATTCAAAGCTCAAGACAAATTGCATATTTTTCATGAAGTCTCCCTGGTCACCAGGCAGATTTAACAACCCTTTCACTCAGCTCACATAGTACTTCATTTACATTACCAATAGAGTTTGTGTCATTGTCCCCAGGATGAACTCCCAAAGAACAAGGACTTGGTATCTCTTTCACCCCTGGAACCCCAACACCTGGCCCAACATATAGCACCTGATTGGTTCCGGACAAATAATTGTTATGTTGTTCAGAAATAGAGGATGATTGTTAGAAAACCCTCCTGGGAGGGTATTGGAAAAAGCCCAGATGGCAGCGATGCCTCTGTGCAAGCCTTCTGTATTTTCTACAAAAGCATACTTCGAGGAAATAGGAGGGCAGGAGACCCTCTCACCTACCTAGCAAAGCTTACAGACACTGCGTCCTAGAATGAAATAGAAGTGTGTATAGCTCCGGAACCTGCTTCCCATTTTCTCTTGGAGGAACTATGCTCTCTCTTCTCTCTCAAGCATAAATGTGCAAGTTATCTTGCTCTTTCCTTTTCCCCAAACTTGGTTTGAAAATCTCCTGTCTCTGACAACAGTGCTAAGGAATGTTATTTCTCTATATCTTAACAACCATTTACTTCAGAGCTAAAGATAATTAACCAATGACTTTAGTGCATTTAAGCTCCAGTAGAAGTAATTGATATGAAGTAGAGAAGTAGAACTATAAATTACTCATCACGAGGAATACTTTGGACAGGAAATAGTTGCTGTTACCGGTATCTCACTTTCCTCAGTTAGGAGCTAACCAGTGACACTGTCCTTCTCTTTATATCTTAAATCATCTTTCACTTGTTACAATACTTAATTCAGATGTCAATTTCTATACTTCGGTTTCCCTAGTACCTTTGTGAAGTTTCAACTTTACTTAAAAACTGTCTCACCACTAGTCTCACAACAAAGCGAAGAGCCCAAACACTTTCTCTTGACAGATTCCCTTTAAGAAAAGCACCACAATTACACACAAGCCCAGGTATTGTGATGGGCTCTACAGCAATGGCCAAGGCTCAGTTCCCTGACTTGAAATGTTTACCTCTCTAAACAACTTCAATTTTTTTACATTGAAATAAGTTAGTATAATTTGTATTCAATTCATTTGATAAAAGATTATAAAACATTTGTCTTTGAAAGGAAAACTTAATGGTTGTAGTTGACTATAACTTTCATATTACATATGCAAGTTAGCATTAAAAAAGCAAGTTGTATTAATAGAGACAGTATAGTACCCAGAACAGTATGTGTGTGTGTGTGTGTGTGTGTGTGTGTGTGTGTGTGTGTGTAACAGTCCTGCTCTCTATTATGAGTATGAGGGACCATTTCTGGAATGATACACTGAATTCTGAGTGCCACATTTAATTTTTTATATGTTGATTTTTTTTAAGAGAGGAAGGGAGAGAGAAACGTAATTGATCGGCTGCCTCCTGCACACCTGCTACTGGGGATTGAATTTACAACCCTGGCATGTGCCCTGACCAGGAATTGAACCCATGACCTCTTGGTTGCTGGGTCAGTGCTCAACCACTGAGCCACACCTTCTGGGCCTGAGTGCCACATTTTAAAAGACATATTGGCTAACCAGTGTTTACCTAGAAAATAGTGACGATAATATTAAGGGAATCCAAACTATCATTTGATCAATGACTGGTTTACTGAGCAGAAGGCTTTACAGGGAACAAAGAGATGTCATGTACAAGACCCCTAAGATGTTTCTTTCTGTGTGAAATAAGACTAATGGGCAGAAATCTGGGAAAGTTAATTTGGGTTCATAAAACATTGTTTCAGTATCCTCACCTAGAATTCTTTTGTTTGTTCTTGACAATGCAATTTAAACAGCAAAAGTGCCTGACTTTAATCAACTTTCAGTAGATTCAGTATCTCAACAGATTCTTTGGTGAAAGTGGTTAATATAAATGTATGAATTTGTACTTGTTCCTATAATTAACAACACCCATCCAACTTGTTTTCTAGTTATGTGCATCTGCATATACTTGTGTACACACACATGCATATACACTTAGGTCAGTAGATTTTGAAATAGTAGATGTTGAATTCAACTGCTACTTACTAACTTTCCATGTTCACTTTACTATGATTAAGACAGGCATTGCCCTGACTGGTGTGGCTCAGTGGATAGAGCGTCGGCCTGCGGACTGAAAGGTCCCAGGTTCGATTCCGGTCAAGGGCATGTACCTTGGTTGCGGGCACATCCCCAGTGGGGGGCGTGCAGGAGGCAGCTGATCGGTGTTTCTCTCTCATCGATGTTTCTGGCTCTCTATCCCTCTCCCTTCCTCTCTGTAAAAAATCAATAAAATATATATTTTTTAAAAAAAGACAGGCATTGACCATACATTCTTTGGTGGGTTGGTATCCCCTTCTTTGAAATGACCCATAAGAATAAGTAATAATAGAGTCTCATTCATTTTATGAGTAAGAATGTTTTAAATTTTTCTTATTCTGAGCATTAATGTGATAATACATCTCCATGTGTTAGCTGCATTAAAGGTCCAATATATATAAATAATTTTAAAAGTTTGAAGTTTAAAACCTTATGCAGTATATGTATTTTTTAACTTGAAAATATTTTTCTTGGAATGAAATACTAGAAAATAGAAGAAAAAATACTCCTTGAAATAAGGACTCAGATTGATGAGATATTTGGGTGAAAAAAAGGGAGGTATATATTCTATTTCCTGAAATCTTTGAGTTCCAACAATTTAAGAACCACATAAAAATTCAATTTCTTAAGATTACATCCTGAATAAAGCAGAACTATAGTTAGAAATGTAGAGGTCAAGTTAATACACAAAACCAAAATCAGATTTATTTTAGCCACTTTTTTTATTGTTTTTTTTTTATGCCAGAATTTTGGCATGCTACTTCAGATGTTTCTTCCAGCTACTGCACTCAACATTCAATTTAAGTAAATTTTCTCTAAATAAATATGAATTAGTGGGAAAATATTGATATATTTCTAAGTGTACACTAAATTCATACAGAAGATTATGTTCCAAAAAAACAAGATTTAAATGAAATAATAGGTTAAATTAATTTTTAAATATGGAAACAGTGTTATAATAGGATCTCAGACTTTTTAATCTAAGGCTGAATGCCTAACTATTTAAAGGAAAAAATAAAACATAGTATATGTTTTAGTATATAACTTTTTATTTTCTGGGCTTAGATTTAGTTATTAGCAAATTTTTGTTTACTTACTTAATCTATCTTTCTTTGCTTGGTCTCATTGGTACTAGGTTTGCAAACCATAGCCCTGGGGAGTGTGATTCCTTATTAAGTGCCCTTTAGACAACATGCATTTCCTGCATAATAAGAAAAGACATTAATTCCAATGTTAAGTGAGTCAGGAAAACTATCTTTTATGGCTAGCTGTGATTGCTTCAGGGACATGGGCAGTGATGAAAAGGAAGTAAAAATGAAATACTTCAATCAGTTTTTCAGAAAGCCATCAGCTGGCCCTAAATTACACCTAATTTTTTTCCAAAATCTTCTCAAAGAAGCTACTTTCTTCTTTTTTTCTTTCTTTTCTTCTTTTTTGCATTCAACACTTTTCTGGTATTAATTTCAGGTGAACAGCACCCAAAGAGGTTACTTCGAATTCTGGAAAGGGTGCTCTTGATCCATGAAGCTGAAGACATGCTATGTGTTACAGTAATAACATGGCACAATGCTATCAGCAGCAGTGTTAGAATTTGCCCCACTTTATATTGCTCAGACTCATTCATTTGCCTATCTGTAGCTTGACTTTGTGACAAGAAAGGTACACCGCCCTTTGATGGAAAACCCATAGCAGAAAACAAATGCCTCAGTAACAAGTTTTGAAACTTATGGTTGCTCTGGTAAACATTGATTGTCATTTTCTTTCAATAATGGGCTAAAACATTGATTGGAAGCTAAAGGAAAAGCTTCGTATTTCTTTCTTGCTCTGAGACTGGGAGGAAGGAGGGAAAACTAGAGTTCAGGAAAAACAGCTAACATCTGCCCATCCAGTCATTGTCAACAGGCATTTATTGGATAGATGGAATTAAATTTGGCCCCAAATTGCATGGGGTACTGGTGCTTTGAAATTGCACTTCAGAGTGAGCATGAAGAGGCTCATTCTGTTGACATAAATTAGGTTTCAAATAAAGTCGAGGCAGAAACATCATTGTCCAGTAATCGGTTAAACAAAATTTTGTTCTCAAAGACTATTTTCTTCTTTAGTTTTTAGGCTACTTAATAAATCTCTCTTTTTTGGACATAGAAAATGACAAAAGATTTTAAATGATTACAGAAGATTCTAGTAGGACATCTCTGCTAATTTCAAGAAAAATCAGTAAGGCCCTGGCTAGTGTAGCTCAGTTGGTTGGAGTGATATCCCGTACACCAAAAGGTTTCAGGTTCAAGTCCTAGTCAGGGGACATACCTGGGTTGTGGGTTCAATCTCTGGTCTGGGTGCATATGGGAGGTGGCTGATGGATGTTTTTCTCTCACATGGATTATCTCTCTCTCTCTCTCTCTCTCTCTCTCTCTCTCTCTCTCTCTCTCTCTCCCCTTCTCTCTCTCAAAATCAATGAGAAAATAAAAGAAAATCAGTAAGGAGAAAAGACCAAAGTTTCTGAATACCCATGTTGCAAACTTTAAACTTCAAAAATCTATCTAAACTATCTCAAAACCTTCCACATGTTGTGACATGTGAAACCGACTCATTTCTTATGAGAGTAAATGGCCCCAAGTGTTCATTGGGTTATCTTGGCGTTTAGAGTTATGTTTACAAGACAAATGTCTAGTCAAGAAAGAGCCAAAACCAAATAACACTCGCCATAGGAAAACACATTTTAATTCAAACAAAAAAGAAAAAAATTTTAAAAATATATTTTTATGGATTTCAGAGAGAAAGAGAGAGGGCAAGAGAGATAGAAACACTAGGGAGAATTATTGATCGGCTGCCTCCTGCTGGGAATTGAGCCGGAAACCTAGGCATGTGCCCTTGACTAAAATTTAACTCAGAACCCTTCAGTCTGCAGGCCAGCGCTCTAAGCAAAACCAGCTAGGGCCAACTGTAGCTGGTTAAAAACAACCCTAGCTGGTAGCTGGTGTCTATTAAAAAACATGCTTTATATCACAGTTTTAGAGAATTTTGGTACCCAGTTATCAGGTCTGGGTGTAACCCTAACCTGACATATGTCAGAAGTGGGACTTTAGGTGTGAGTACTCAAAGCATATGGTACATAGGAGTGTGCTGTGAGCAAAGAAAAAGAGGAGATACTGTCACTACTTTTTTTTTTTTTTATCCAGAAAGTATTTTTGGCAGAGTATACTGTATCAGTGTCCGTTACTGGATTACATGCCATATCTTATTATCATGTGTAACTTGTAATATGATATAAAACATTATATTAGACCAACAGATAAAAATAATTCTGCTCTTTATGGACAAGTGGACATATTTCTCTGATGAGTAACAGATGCTTAATTTCTATAGACTGTTCCCTGGCATCACAAACTTAATGTGCTCTTACTATTTCTTGACCAAGTGAAATTGGAAGTTCCTAATATATTGTGTGATCCCTGAAGTCTAGAAGTCCAACAAAAATTTTAATAATACAAATATGTTTATTACACAGATTAAGCACATTATATTTTACTAGAGGCCCAATACATGAAATTCGTGTAAGAGTAGGCCTTCCTTCCCCCAGCTGCTGGCACCAGCTTCCCTCTGGTACCTGGGACCCAGTCTTCCCTCCAGCCGCCAGGAGGCACCCAGGACCCAGCCTTCCCTCACAGCCCCAGATTGGTCCAGAAGGTCGTCCAGCCTAATTAGCTTTTATTATTATAGACTAGTAGCCCTGCGCAGGAATCTGTGCACCAGTAGCTTGCTGCTGCCCTCCAGTAGCTCTCCGCCCACTGCCCCGCCCTCCTGTAGTTCCCTCTGCCCTCCCCACCCTCCCCCATAGCTTGCTTCCCTGCCCCCTCCTGTAGCTCTCTGCCACCCGCTTGTAGCTCGCTGCCCCTCCCTCTTGCTGATCTGTGATGCGGTTGTTATTCGGTCGGTCGTTATGCTTCACAGCGTAACGACCAATTGCGTATTATATTTTTATTATATAGGATTGTTACTCCAACAGTTAATTACATTAGCAACAAAGTTTTGCCTTTAGTGTTTAGTATATACTGTGGAACACTTAGATAATTTAACCTGATATTTTTTTTAAAAGCCTTAGTCTTTAAAGTAATATGTGTATCTGTGTATAGTAGTACACCTCTGGTGCAAAGGATTGAAACTTTCCAAAATGAATTAATTAATGAGAGTAAAGACCTCTTTAGATTTAGAAAAAATATGCTATTGCTATTTTAAAGTTTTAAGATGTAATATTTTTCTTCATATATTCGAATTTTATTTAAGGAATTCTAAGAAATGATATTTAAATGCTTAAAAAACTGTTGCCTTATAAATTCATTATACATGTTTGCTAGAAATATGACAGGTCAGTGGAATTGTTCATTTATTTTGAGCTGTCTGAACCTGAAACTCAGGAGCCAAAGTCAATTCCTATTAGCAACTAAATTCCTAAGCTTCTATCAAGAACATGTGGATCCTCCCAGGAGTACCTCCTTCTAGCTGGTGTACTGTTTACAAGCCAGACTCAGAGAGATGATCCATGAATTCCAGTAATGGAAACTGATAGGCATCTGCTGGAAACCTTTTTACCCAAGACAGGGGCAAGATGAATGGAAGGAATGAAAAGTTCTCCCAAGTAATTGTTTCAAGTAAAATGGCATTGGATATGAATTCAAAATTGATCCAAAGGCAATCAACAGATAAGCAAGATATATGTTTATATGCACAAGATAGATAGATAGATTCAGATTTTAGGCAAGAGATCACTTACAAGCCAGAATTAAATCTTTCCCATGAGAGAGTGTAGGGTGGTGATTAGGTGCACAAAGCTGAAGTGTATGGGTTCAAATCTCAGTTCTAGCTCCTGTTGATTGTGTAATCATCTATAATATGTGGTCATAATAATAGTATCTACCTGATAGGTTTGTTGTAAGAACAGTGTCTAGCCCTTAGGCAGTCTATGTCAGACTTTAACATTATGCCTAGAAGTTTGAAAGAGAGAAAATGAAATAAGGGATACTGAATAGTATATGGGAAAACATGGGCTACAGAGTCAGAAAACTCAGTTCAATTCTCGGCTAATGCTACCAGTGTAACTGAACCTCTCAGAGCCCCCATTTTCCTATTTTTAAAATAAAGTACTGATCCTGGATTTGCGAGGTAAGGGATAGAAGGAAAGCCCCTGCAGGCGACTGACATTCAGAATTAGGCTACCTTTCCTTGTAGCATTAGAGCTAGCTATTAAAGGCTGCAAAAAGTTCTATACTCATTTGTTTTGTTTTTATAGCTAATAGCATTTATTCTGTGTACTTCCTTTAGGGTGAAAATGGTTTCCATGGAGCTCCAGGCTTACCTGGTCAAAAGGTAAAGAGTTTTGTTTTGCTTTTTTAATATGTATTCATTGATTTTTAGAGAGAGAGGACGAGAGAGGAAGAGAAAGAGACAGAGACAGAGACAGAGAGAGAGAGAGAGAGAGAGAGAGAGAGAGAGAGAGAAACATCAATGATGAGAGAGATTCATGGATTGGCTGCCTCCTGCATGCCCCCCACTGGGAATCGATCCCACAACCCGGGCATGTGCCCTGACCAGGAATCGAACCCTGACCTCCTGGTTCATAGGTCGATGCTCAACCACTGAGCCCCACCGGCCGGCAAGATAAAGAGTTTTTGAGTATTGCATATAAGTTGAGAATGTTAACAGCCTGAACACTGAATTTGTATATAATATAGTGAAGATTCAGAAAATGTATTTGATGAAGCTGAATTCCCTGAGAGACTTTCAGAAAGCCACTAACTGATCTTTCTGAAGACAACCCACTAACCCATCTCTCCGAAGAGAACCCATGGAAGCTGTCCCTTCTCAAGGGACCAGTGCACTAGGAGAGACTCAATCAGAGAGTTTTAGCAACAGGCTTCTCCAGAGACTGCTACAGTGGTGCTCTCCAGGGGCCCTAGGAGTGTACACAGCAGTTTTCACTGCTATTTGACAGAATCTAAAATGAAGAATGGAACAGTGTTTATCGCCTTCGACTGTGTTTGGTTATATTTTTATTTATCTTCCTTTTTGTATACCCCTTATTGAGCTAAACATAATCATTACAATGACAAATTATTAAATACTGCAAAGATGCTGCACCTAATCTCTTAAAAAATATCTTTCATTCAAAATGATAAGTACATCATAAGTAAGGATGTGTGCATTGGTGAGCCTTCTTCTTTCTGTGCCCAGTGTCTTCCTCTTAACCAAGGTGAACCTCATTTTTACCCCTTCCCTGTCCGAGAGCTTCTTTCTGTTGGGAAGGAGCATGCTTGTGTGTAATCAGCATGATTGGAAACACAAAGGCTGGTCTATTCCAGTTTCCTGGAGGGACTGGGAGCCACTTCAGGAGGGGCCAGCTGTCACACCACCCAGATGACCCTACCACAGGGAGAGCATTACAGATGCAATAGTAGATGCCCACCAAAGCCAAGCATAGCATTTCTATGCTCTGGGGGAGTTTTACAGGTTTTAGAAGTTACTATTACATCTAGGTTTTTCTCTGTGGCTAAAAGTTACCATTCAAAAACACTTATAGTTACAGTTTTTGAAAAATCTTCCTTTACTTGGCTTGATAAAGATGATAAGATTGAGCTGGCAGCGATGAAATAGCAAGCTTCTGAATTTCTTCACAGCAGCCCTAGACAAAACCCATTGCTGCAGCATGTGCTGCCTCTGCAAGTCAAGTTACAAGCCAAGGGATGTGCAGATTTATCTGCTGGGAAATAGTTTTGGACTTTCCAGCAGCTGTTTGTGGTGGCTGCATCATGCTGTCATTGGGGCTGATGTACGGGGGGAGGAGGCGGGTGTTTCGCAGCTTCAATGTCAGCTTGAATTAACAGATCAAGTTAAAGTCTATGTTTTAGGAAAAATGGTGGAAAAAAAGGTAGACCATGAATTCAGTGGCAGATATACCCAAATACTATTTTCTTCCCTGATACCTTTTTTGAGGGTAGATGAAGCAGAAATAGTTATTTAATCTTATGTGTGTACATATGCACATGTACTTATATTTTACTATAAATATAAGTACATGTGCATGAAATTTGGTCTGATGCATGAAATTTGTGCAAGGGGCTCAGCTCTCACAGCCCTGGCTGCCTCGTGGCTCCCCCCCACACCACCCTGTGGCCCTGCTGCCCTGCCCACTGGTCATTCCCAAAGGTGATTTTGTTGTCTGGTCTAATTAGCATATTAGCTCTTTATTATATAGAATCATATATATTAGATATATATTTTACACAAAGAGAATCTATATATAGTAAAAAGCTGGCATTCCTTTTTAAACATGAATTTTAATTATATTAAGTGTTACTCTATTATAGCATTGCAGGAAAAAAAACTGGAGCTAAGAATCCCTTCATCCCTTGCCTTGGTGAACTCAGGAAATGTTTGCTGAGAGCTTCTTTTGGCCAGATAGAAGCTGAGGAAAGAAATTAACCCAATATTCAAGCAATCTTTTTTTTTTTTTGGAGGGGTGCATATGACTTACTTGCTGGCTATGTTGTCATGCCTGTCTGGCATATATTTAGTGTTCAATAAAACATTTGTTGAATGTATGAATGAAACATCAATAATGTAAATATCGGTGCAGAAATAAGTGGGAAAGTTAGTTTGTCAGGTCAAAGAGGGTTTAGTTGAAGAACAGGGGACTTATGCCTTTTAGAATAAATGTCGTGATTGAGAGCCATTCCCCCTCCTGTGACGGAGAGGCAGGAGATCTGGGTGATGAAGAGCATGATGCTAGTAGTATCAGATCCAGAGCCAGAACTCTGGGGTTCAAACCTGAACTTGTTATCATACAACTCTCACTGGAACAGCAGTCATAGAAGTCAGCTTGAGAAGGATGTTTCCATTAGATCTAGTGAAATAAATGGTAACAATGAGGACTAACTTAGTCTGTTTAGGGCATATGTTGATGCATTCAATTCACAAAACTATGAGAAAGGTACTATATATGGAGAAATTAAGTTTTATGGAGATTAAATTTCATTGGAAGTAGTGAAGCTGTAGCTCATACCCTAGAAAATTATTCCTTCAGTAATTAGGAATATTTAAATTGTATGTAACTTAGTATTGGTTTAGAGCTTACATATTAGAAATAGTCTTTATAATTATTGTTTTTTTAATGTTAGAAATGCTGTAATAATTAGTATAATAATTATATGTGTTAAAACTAGTTTTCTTATTATTATACACATTATGTTTCTCTTCTATAGGGAGAACAAGGTGTTGAAGGCAACAAAGGAGAAATTGGTGAAAAGGTAAATATCTCCCTTGACATACACATTTATAAAGATAAATTGTGTACTTGAAAATACTTTCAAGTGGAATATCTAACTTGTTTTGTGCTTTCATAAGCAATTCAATAATTTTATAGAAATGATTTAAAATATTTGTTTCAAGTAAGGTAGACTTTATATATTGATGTTTGTCAGGAATATTTCTAAACATGTTTAGATGATCATTATATCTAGACATTATTAGTTGAATACATTCCATAAATATATAAATGATTTAGACAGTTATTAAGCACTAGAGGCCTGGTGCATGAATTCGTGCATGGGTGGGGTCCCTCGGCCTGGCTGGCAATTGGGGCCAATAGGGGTCGACCAGCAGTGGGGAGGGACCGCAGGAGGTTGGCTAGCCATGGGAGGTTAGCTGTGGGAGCGCACTAACCACATTGAGCATCTGCCCCCTGGTGGTCAGTGCACATCATAGCGACCGGTCATTCAGTCAACCAATTGTAAAGGTCACTTAGGCTTTTATATATATACTAGAGGCCCGGTGCATGAAATTCGTGCATGGGGAGGGGTCCTCTCAGCCCAGCCTGCACCCCTCTCCAATCCAGGACCCCTCGGGGATGTCTGACTGCTGGTTTAGGCCCGATCCTAGGGATCGGGCCTAAACCGCCAGTCAGACATTCTTCTCACAATCCGGGACCACTGGCTCCTAACTGCTCACCTGCCTGCCTGCCTGATTGCCCCTAACTATCCCCCCCCCCGCTGGCCTGGTCACCCCTAACTTCCCCCCCCCCCCCCGCCAGCCTGGTTGCCCCTAACTCCCCCCCTCCCCCCCGCCGGCTTGGTTGCCCCCAACTGCCCCCTGCCAGCCTGGTCGTTCCTCACTGACCCCCCCACTCCCACCAGCCTGGTCACTCCACGCAGCCTGTTGTTCAGTCATTTGGTCGCCCCTCACTAACCCCCTTGCCAGCCTGGTTGCCCCATGCAGCCTGCTGCTCAGTCATTTGGTCGGCCCTCACTAACCCCCCTGCCGGCCTAGTCGCCCCACACAGCCTGTTGAGTCGTCTGTTCGGTTGCGATGGTCGCTTAGGCTTTTGTTATTATAGATGGATTACATTTTTGTGTTATAACCTCAAATTAGCATAATCTCAAATATTAGATTACCTTTATTTAGTCTTCTTGGTGGTGATCAGTTATTTGCTTCTTTAATAAGTATTTATAGACAGAATGAGCATCTATTATAACTATAAGATAAATTGCATGTTGTAAGCTACTGGATAATTACTTTTCCTCACAGAACTGTGAGGGAGATAATAGGATAGCCATATAAATCATATAATTGAGAATAATTAAGTGATGACTGTTTTTAAAAGTGGATTTCTCTTTTAAAGAATCCCTTAAATATTTTTGCTCTAGAATGACAGTCATTGCAAGACCATGCCTTCAAATAAATGCTTTATTTACACATATTCCTGTTTTATTTAATGGGATTTTACCTGTAAGAATAAGTGAGAATAGACAAGGAAAACAGCTATATTCTCTATAATTTAAAGTCATAATCTCACTAAAATCTTAGTAGTTATTTTGATATTTTTATACATAGTTGGTATTGCTCAGTAATAAATTGATTCTCATAGGCTCTGAGGTATAGAAAAACATTCAATACATTTGACTGCAAAGATTTCCCTTCTGATTGTTCATACCAATAAACTATTGCCTTTAAATAGTCAGTTTCACCATAAGATGATAATATTTATGGAGAATAATTGAGATATCTGGAAGAAATAAAGCATCAAATAGAAAGGACAATACCCAGAATTAAAATTACAATTCAAATGGTTGATAGTGAGATGTAAGATTCACATAATAACTCTTGTAAGTAAAAATATATGTTCTGCTTTGATTTATTATTTACTACATATCAAATATATCCTACCTAATAATAGAGTAATATGCAAATTGACCATACCTTCGCTATGCCCATGATTGGCCAGGGACTTGGGGTGGCCGGGGTGGCCGATTGGGCCGGCGGGACGCTGAGCTCGCGTCGCCAGCAGCGGCGCGAGCTCAGCGTCTGCGCCATGGCTGTGCTGCAGCACAGAAGGGGCCTCTGGGGCAGCGAGCTCACATCCCGCTGCCAACAATCAAAAGCAGGGAGCTGGGTGTCCACTCCGGCACCAGCAGACAGACACCCAGCTCCCCCGCGATCGAAAGCGGGGAGCTATGTGTCCGCTCTGGCACCAGCGGACCCCCTGCCATCAAAAGTGGGGAGTAGGCTGCCAGCAGTGTCCGCGGAGCGTGCTAGGCTTTGCGGGGCAGTGGATATGGCCTGGATGGCAGGTTAGGCCTAGGGGACCCTACATGTGCATGATTTAATCATGCACTGGGCCTCTAGTATGTATATATGTATATATATACATATATACACACACACATATATATACATATATACATATATACACACACACATATATGTACATATATACATATATATATACACACACACACACACACATACTAGAGGCCCAGTGCACAAAATTTGTGCATTCGGGAGGGGGGTGTCCCTCAGCCCAGCCTGCGCCCTCTTGCAGTCCAGGAGCCCTCAGGGGATGTCCAACTGCCGCGGAGGCGGGAGAGGCTCCTGCCACCACTGCTGCACCCGCCAGCCATGAGCAGCTTCTGGCTGAGCAGTGCTCCCCCCGTGGGAGTGCACTGACCACTAGGGGCAGCTCCTGCGTTGAGCATCTGCCCCCCTGGTGGTCAGTGTGCATCATAGCAACTGGTCATTCTGCTGTTCGGTTGATTTGAATGTTAGCCTTTTATTATATAGGATACACGTATATATGTATATATATGTATGTTCAGGGTTACACGCTATGTATTCTGATTTTAACCATATGTATTTTTTATAAGATAAATAATTGAGGCTGTCTTTTTGTTTCTAGATGATTAACTTTTTGTTTCTAGATTATAAACTTTTTGTTTCTAGATTAGTTAAACAAGGAAAATAAGTAAAGCACTCACTTTTGTGTGACACCAGCATGAGATTCGCGGACTGCTTATAGCATAACTTGTTTTCTGAACAAACTAATTTGAATTTCAATTTTTGGTAGGAAACCTAGTATATAATTAGTATAAGACCTACCTTTCTTCTTTAATTACCTTGTTGTGGCCTTTACTGTGTTTAAAAATTGACTGCTTTGCAGATTCATGGATACAGAGATCAGACTGATGGTTGCCAGAGGGAAGGGGCATTGGGGGATGGGTGAAAAAGGGATTAAGAAGTACAAATAGGTAGTCACAAAATAGTCATGAGGATGTGAATATAGTAAATAATATTGTAATAACTATGTATGGTGCCAGGTGGGTACTGAAATAGCAAGGGGACCACTTTGTAAAGCGTATGATTGTCTAACCACTATTCTGTACACCTGAAACTAATACAAAATAATATTGAATGTAAACTGTAATTGGAAAAAAAGAGGATTATGTTGAATGACAAAATTCACTAGTTATGAAATAAAATAATTCAGATGACTGCTGATCCAAAAATAATTATGTTAACTGTCAAAGATAAGATACTATGTGATGATTTTCAGGTGTTCTTTCTATAATCCATTATAACCAAGTAGAGAGATCTGCAGCTTTTCATTATGATTCAAAAACTAGGCCTTAGGCCAGTTTAACTCTTACTTCAGAGTAAGTAGTTCCTCCATGTGTTGAGCATGCTGCCCTTAGTCCATGGAACTGGAACAAGTATAGAGGACTTCATTTGAAAATATATTCCTCAGTCGATAGCAACATATAACAGAACAGAAGCTCATATAGTACCTGAGCAAACACATCCAGCCAAGTCAGTTCTCAAGTAAAAATTACTTGAAGGGGCGGGTCGTTCTCTCAAAAATGAGTTACTTATGCTGACAGGAATCTCCCAGAACACAGCTGTTTTCAGGTTTATCACGGTCTGGTTTATCATTCAGGTGTATAGGAACAATCTCATTTCACTGCCCCACACCTGACTGGCTAAGTCAGGTGATCATCACTCATTCATCCTTCTACTCTAACAGCATCATTCACAAGGCAGGGGGAATGAGGGTCTATATCCTGACCGAGGGACAGTCCCACAGCTGAGGTGACTTCTCTGCTTCCATAGGAATTATCTTAAACACCCCTGCTTGTGGCAGGGAGGTGGGGAGGTTTCCTTAGGTGACGTCAGTATTCTTGTAGGTATTGTGTGGGCAACTGCTGCTAGTGAAAAAAATGGGGTCTGTTCTTGGGTAACAGCTATCCCCTGATGTCAGCCTTTCTGGCAGTGATGTAGTCAAACTCTTATTATATGACCAAATGTAAATGCATGAACTAAGCTCTGAACAACACATTAGAAAAGGGCCATTTAGCAGGGGTCATGGAAATGATCATCATTTCTAAACCCTGAGACCAAGTTTTTTACGTTAGGTCTTTATGAAAATAGGAATATAACTTAGTTACATTTCTGACAAGAAGAAGCAAATAAAAAGCAGATGTAAACATCTACTTTATTACAGCAGTCAATATTTTTAAGTAATTGCTTCAAATCATATAATTTTGTTTGCTTTTAAAATAGTCATTTTTATGTTGTCATTCAAGCCCTGACAAACTTCAAGTTGAAAAACTAATTTCTTCAGTGTTAAGTGGGATTCCATTAAACTTTATTGTTAAATATCATTAGATCATGAGAGAGAAACAAGTGGCAACTGTTACTCATGTCACACTTTTCCTGAGAATTTCCCTACAATTTCTAGGTATAATGTTGTTGATTTTAGTTCATTCAGTAGTGATATCTAAGTGCACATAGGCACATGTAGAAGCAAAATAGCAGGAAAGGGATTCAGTGCTGCTGCTCTATAGTAATCTCTTGGCTAGAAAACAAAATTAATGATAAAGCCATAAAATAGATACGTAAGGACATTTTCTAGTAAGCATTTTCCATTCCTCCTATCACGTCTTCAAAAGCAACCATCAAAGGCAGAAAGCTACACAACATACATAAAATCAACACTAAGTTGCTTTTGTTTTAAATATTAAAAATGTATCAGCACCTGAGACACAACCAAACTTAAAAATTGAGACTATTTTTATACTAGCCCCACAAATACATGATTTTGCCTGCCAGTAAATCGCTAAATATTGACTGTTAGCATTCAATTAGATTATAGTCCAGGAGACAATTAATAGTAATCATTTGCTACTAGAAACAACAGTTATGACTTCAAATAAATCAAGAGCTTTTACACTGGAATATATTTTTACTTATTTATATGTTCATTTTTCATTCAGTTGTTATATCGATTGCACGTAGAACTTGAGAATTTGAAAAGATCACTGTGACATTTTGGCCCTTTTAAAATTTGTTAGAGAATGAGAAAAAGCCCAAGTGAGTAAGTATATGCATAAATTAATCTTCAGATCATTCTGGGGACAGGATCTAAGTCATTCTGCACACATGTCTGGGCAATCAGGGAGCACACATGTCTGGTTTCTAAAATACAACTCCAAAAAGAGCCTGGACTTGACAGTTTGGTTGTAAATTGATTCTCATGGAATACATGGATTTATATATTCCTGTATTCCATTCCCATTTACCTCTGTCATGACAGTTGTGTGAATCTGGACATTTTCCGTGCTTTCTTTACCTTAGTTTCCTTTTATATAAAATAAACATAATTCCTACCTCACAGGATTGTTGTAAGAGTTAAATAATACCTATAAATGAAAAGTGTTTATAAATGTTAACATCACCAACAGCCAAAATATGAAAAATATAAATATTGATATGAAGAAAATAGATTTTATATAGTTATATCTAATTTTTTTATTTGCTAATATTACTTCCTCATTTTCTTTCTAAATAAGTAAACAAGAGACAAGAGAATGTATTAGTTAACTACTGGTTTGTAACAAATCACCCCAAAATATAGTGGCTAAAAAAATATTCATTAATCTAGCTGATGATTCTGTAGATTAGCAATTTAGACTGGCCTTAATTCAGTGATTCTTGGGTCTCAGCCAATCTTATTCAGTTTGCTTATATATCTCTTCTCAGCTGGCAAGTTGGCTGAGAGTAGCTGGTCTAGGTTGGCTTCTGATAGATAATGTGTCTCCTCATCCTCCAACATTATCCTGTTCTTTTTTTTTTAAATATATTTTATTGATTTTTTACAGAGAGGAAGAGAGAGGGATAGAGAGTTAGAAACATCGATGAGAGAGAAACATCGATCAGCTGCCTCTTGCACACCCCCTACTGGGGATGTGCCCACAACCAAGGTACATGCCCTTGACCGGAATCGAACCTGGGACCCTTGAGTCTGCAGGCCGACGCTCTATCTACTGAGCCAAACCGGTTTCGGCACATTATCCTGTTCTTGATCTCAAGATAAAGGCAAGCAGAAACATAAAAGACTAGAGGCCCGGTGCACAAAATTTGTGCATGGGGGGAGGAGTGTATGTCCCTCAGCACAGCGTGCACCCTCTCCAATCTGGGACCCCTCGAGGGATGTCCAACTGCCTGTTTAGGCCCGATTTCGGACATCCCTCTTACAATCCAGGACTGCAGGTTCCCAAGTGCTCGCCTGCCTGCCTGCCTGATTGCCCCTAACCACTTCTGCCTGCCAGCCTGATCACCCCCTAACCACTCCCCTGCCAGCCTGATCGACGCCTAACTGTTTCCCTGCTGACCCAATTGCCCCTAACTGCCCTCCCCTGCAGGCCTGGTCATACCTAACTGCCCTTCCTTGCCAGCCTGGTCACCCCTAACTGCCCTCCCTGCTGGCCTGGTCACCCTAACTGCCCTCCCCGCAGGCCTGGTCGCCCCCAAATGCCCTCCCCTGCAGGCCTGGTTGCCCCCACTGCCCTCCCCTGCCAGCCGGGTCACCCCTAACTGCCCTCCCTTGCCAGGCTGGTCACCCCTAACTTCCCTCCCCTACCAGCCCGGTTCACCCCTAACTGCCCTCCCTTGCAGGCCTGGTCCCTCCCAACTGCCCTCCCCTGCAGGCCTGGTCCCCCCCAACTGCCCTCCCCTGCAGGCCTGGTTCCCCCCAACTACCTTTCCCTGCAGGCCTGGTCGCCCCCAACTGCCCTCCCTTGCAGGCCTGATCCCTCCCAACTGCCCTCCCCTGCTGGCCTGATTGCCCACAACTGCCCTCCCCTGCCGGCCATCTTGTGGCAGCCATCTTGTGTCCACATGGGGGCGGCCATCTTTGACCACATGAGAGTGGCCATCTTGTGTGTTGGAGTGATGGTCAATTTGCATATTACCTCTTTACTATATAGGATAAGCAGAAGCATATAAGGCCTCTAGAGGCTCCCAGCTCAGAACTAGCATCCCATCACCTGTGCCACATCTAGTTGGCTAGAACAAGTCCCAAATCCAGCCCAGATCTAAGGAGTAGGAAAATAGATGCCACCTCTTGATGATATGTACAGCAAGATTGCAAGGATTATGGATACATGAAGGGGTGAAAAATGAGGCTACTTTTGTAATAAATTGAACACAAATGAGATAAATGTTTTATTTTAGTATAACAAACTCCAGAGTGAAAAGGTTGAGTAGATTTAGCTATTAGAATATTTTTTCTTATTCTTCTCCCATGACTTGCAGTATAATTCTTAAAATTATGTTTACATAGTGGAACTTGGAGACTGTGTCAAAGGTACTTTTCTCTTTAAAATGGTAGGGATGCTTTGTATGTAATAGGAAAATATTATAGAAAAATGAAATTCTTAATTGGAATGGGAATAGGGAAATATATCAAATAATTAAACCAAAAATGATTTAGTACTTTTACATAATCTCCTGAGCTTATTGATTTTAGCTAATGTAAAACAGCGAGTATAACTGGAAAAAGCAGGTGGTCAGAGTTGAGATGTATTTTTAGGATTTCACTATTAAAACTTTCTTGGCAATTATGCCTCATATTCTAAACTAATGCAAGAATGTTAACTACTGTTATAAATATAGTGCTTTCCCATCATCACTGTGGACACGTCACATTATTTCCTGTGAATTCTCTCTTGGTTCACCTTGTAGAATTCTACTGAACAAAAGCATGTTATGCAATTGTTTTATTTACCTTGGTAATATATAAAATTTCTACAACTTTTAGGAAGGGCTTACTTGTTTAATTTGACAGCTGACTTGAAAACTGAAGAGAACAGATGGAGTAGAATAATAACTATGATTTCAAAAATCACAGAAATTTATCTGTGACCAATGCCAATTGGTATGGGAGTAACCATGCCAACTTTTAATTAGCCATGGTAGTAGGAAATTAGGAAGTGTAATGGTGATCCCATAGCCAAACAAGAGGCTTAATGTTAATCATTACTGATTGTGTGCTTTTGAAAAAAAATTCTTTATAGGGCTAGTGAATAATTGTAGATTATGTGAAATATGCTTTTGCTGCATCTTTAATAGTGGTTATAGAAAAAATGAAGTATTAAAAAAAGGAGAGACATGAAACAAAGGATAATAATCATCAAGGGCTCTAATATTTCTTAAGTGTTAAATTTTCAAGTATTATTTTTAATAAATACATAATATTTCTCTATATGGGTATGTTATATTTTATTTAACCATTCCATTGTTGGAAATTTAAGTCTTTCCTAGTTGTTGTATTTTCAATTTTTTTTCTTTTAGCTAATACATATAATGCAGAATTGGCATACTTTGGCAAGCATCTTTGAACATAATTTCTTGTTCTTCCTTTAAACTAGATTTCAGGAATTAGAATCACTGGGTTAATAATTATGGAAATTTTTTTAAGATACTTGATACATATATTCAAATTAACTTTCCTGAAAGGTTTTGTGTGTTGTTGTTTTTTTGGTAAACCAGTTTACACTTTCATGAGTGGTTGCATCTTTATTCTACCCTAACGTATTTTAAGTATTGCATTTTTAAATGTTTACCAGTTTTTTAATCAATAAATATTATTCTATTTAACTTTTTATTTATATCTTGCATTTCCTTAACTATATCTCGTTAAACATTTACACACATGCACAACTCAGATAATAATCTTATGTCATTTGGATTACAAATATTATTCCCATCTTAAAGTTTGCTTTTATTGTTTATTGTATATTGATATATAGAAATTCTAAATTTCTTATTTCACTTGGGTCTTTTAAAAAAATCTCCTTAACTACCTCTGTGTTTTCAATTTCTATGCTTTAAGAAATTAGTCAGTTTAATATTCACTCATTTTCTCCTAGTTTTGTTTTTATATATTTTAACCCTTGCTTCAATCTAAAACTTATTTTGGTGATCAATTTAATATGAAAATGAAAATAAACTTTTCCCTCAGTTCTGTGTCTTATAATAATTTCCTTAAACATTTGTTCATGATGCTCTATTCTATGCTAATTCTTATGTACTAAGATTATTTGGGGGATACGTATTCTCTCTGTTAATTATTATATTGATACCACATTATTTTACTTTAGCCTTTATAACATGTTTTAATATGTAGCACTAAAACTTCTCTTCTTTTCAAATGTTTCCTTGCATATTTTTACTCATTTATAGTACGACTTGCTAGACATTTATATTTGGATAGTTACCCACTTTTAACTTTCAACTGGGAATAATAATGATACCTATTGGCTTTGTGTAAAACACATCATGCAAAGGATTCTAATCAGTGCCCAGCACATACATAGTAATATGCTAAGGTCTTGCTTTTATTTTTGTCTTTCTTATGAATTTAGTATCAGTTCCCCTAATTCCAAAATATAAATAGCATTGTTACTTTGGTTTATGTTAAATATACATATTGATTCGGGATGTAGCAGAGTGTGGTTGAGCCTCAGCGGGGTTGCAATCAGGAACCAAAAAAGCTCTTAAGAACCTAAACCAAGCATGTCAAACTCAAAGGCTAACACAGGCCAGATAAACAAGGTTTAAGTTTATGTGGGCCACAAAAAAAACAAAAGCTTCAATTTTCATAGAAACATAGGTTTATTTCGATAGAGACATGCTGAATACAAAGGGCTGAAATAAATGAGTAATCGTTAACATAAAATAATAGAACATTTTCATAAAATTAATATTTTTTCTTGAACATTAACTTACCAGACACTGAATAACTGCACAAATTAATAAGCGTAATGCAAATATAAACCTGTATTTCTTGTTCTCCAAAAGCGAAATATTTCCTGTTGCACACATCAAACAAGTCAGTCCAAGACTAATTACATGGCAATCAGCTGCTAAAATATTCGCTGCTAGTATTAGTGGAGAGAAATGGTGCACCTGCGCGTAAGGGAAATGAGTACAACACGATTATAGTAATCAGTCATTAGCGAACGTTGTAGTTCGTTTTTAATAATTACGTGTAACAGGATATTGTAAAAATTAAGTTACGAAATTCTTATTAAAACGTTTCTTACATACCGTTATATTGGCTGGGCCACAAAAATATTCGTTGTGGGCCTCATGCAGCCCGTGGGCCGCGAGTTTGACATGCTTGACCTAGACAGTTCTGCATTCTCTTTTCTTCTCTGGCTGAATGATTTCTCTTCTCTGGGAAACTGCTCTGTTCTCTTGCTTGTCTTACAACCTGACTTTATTTGCTGATGCTTAAGCTTAGTATTAAATGACCACTCCAAATGGCAGCCTTGTCCCTCAGTTTGCGTAACTTTATTAAATCCAGGGCTAATAAAAACTGTGGTCACTGGGTCTCATGTCCCCATCGTGAATATCGATAATCTAATTGACTCACCTCTGGTCTGATCACCTGTGTCTAAAAACCCCTGCAGCCAATTCAGCTGACTTACAGACAGTGTATGGGATTTCTAAGAGGGGGCTTGGGGTGAGAAGAAAATAACAGGCAGTCATAGGACTGTGAGTATTGCTTATATATGGAAAAGCTCTTGATTTTTGTTAAGTACCTGGTGCGTTTACTCAATTTCTTGTTGGCTCTATTTGCTGATTTTATTAATTCTATTAGTTTTTTAGTTGAAATCAATGGGACATATATGATAGTATTATAGGAAATTCACATATAGTAATTTTGGCTTCTTCATTCCAATTATTTTAATTTTCTTCATGTTTTATGTCTTGCTGTGAATTGGTGAAAGATGCAGGATAGAAAGGGTCAATGTAGGGTGACTATTTAGGAGACCTCTACAGTAGTCAAGCAAGAGATGATTGCAGTTTTGGTGGAGATTGAAAGAAGTACACAGATTTGAGATATAATTTGGAGATAGTATCAACTGATTTTGGTGATTTGGGGATGAGAGAGAAAGTGGCGATAGAGATTGTTGTCACATTTCTGGCCATCATGCTTTGGAGAAGGAACAAATTTGGATGGGGGTTTATACCATGAATTTGAGAGGCTTGTAAGGTATCTCATTAGACCTAAGTTGGAGTTCAGAGAAAATTTTGTACTTCAGTTACAAGTGGGGGTAGTCAGCATTTAGCCATGGGAGTGGGTGAGATTGCATAAGGAGAGGTTGGAAGTAGAATAGAGCCTGTAACTGTGAGTGGAGAAACTTACATTCAGAATTTGAGTAGAGGAGGGAGAAGAGTATGGAAAAGAGGCATCTGGAGAAGTACAGGGGAAACAAGTAGAATGTGTTGCCAAGTAGAAGAAAATATTTAAGAACGTGAGTGTTTAAATGTTCAAAACATTACATAGAAGTCAAATAAAGTAATAATATCAATTGTCACTATAGGTCATTGATGACTTTGGCAAAGGTAATTTCAGTGTAATAATGAGGGTAAATTCCAATTTGGAATTTGTTTAAGAGTAAATTTCAGATGAGAGCATTCAGAACACTCAAAAGCTGGCTGTGGCTTAGGCTGGATAGCTCAGTTGGTTAGAGCATTGATCCCAATACACCAAGGTTGAGGGTTCAAGCTCCAGTCAGGGCACATACAAGAATCAACCAATGAATGCATACATAAGTGGAACAACAATTTGATGTGTTTTTTTTAAATCTCTCTCTTTTATATATATACAAAAAAAGCTGGCTGTGACGCAGGCAAACACAATAGAACAGAAGCTGGAAGGGATATGGATTATTGAAGAAAACTTTAATACACCAGTGTCCAAAGCAGTCATGAGGCCCTTGATAGGGAAATATTCTTGATCAAGAAAAAGAAAAGTACAGACCAAGCTGACTTAGAGAGTCACAAATGTCTTATACTTCCTAAGGAATGTCATACTAATGTCAGTAATAACATTATATTAAGTAATTCCAATTAAAATCAAGAATATGACAAAGGTGTCACCATTAATATTATTGAATAATATTCTGTCCATCAGTTTTATGTCCAAATTATAGTTTAAATCTATCCATTTCTCTCCATCTCCCTCTGTTAGAGTAGATCAGCATGAGACCAGCAACCATATGTGTCTGTTTATGCCTTTTTCTCCAGCCCCCAGCATAATGCATAGCACATAGAAGAATTCAATTAATTAATCCCATATTGGAGGAGAGCAGTGTAGACAAGGTTAAGTAGTGTTTCTTTTTTGAAATATTTGATAATTATTATTTTTATTCATTTGATTCAACATCAACCCTACTTTTTCAGATTCCTGCTATTGAATTTATGAAGAAGAGTTAGAGATCAAAGTTAACTTTATATGTATGGCCCTTGGAATTGTGTTTCAAAAATTACAATACATAAAACATTAATATATTTAGTAATATACTAAAACTAGGGGCCCAGTGCATAAATTCTTGCACCTTGAAAGGAACTGTGGGCTGTGAGGTTGTGGTGGGCACAGAGGCGGGTCTCAGCCCATCCTCTGCACCCCCACCAGGCCCCTCCTGCCTCAGCCCCTGGTCCCCTGTAGGCCAGCAGCCATGCTCCTGCTGCTGCTGCTCCCACACACTGACAGTGCCAGCCCCACTTACACCGCTGATGACGTGGAGTGATTGTGGCCAGTGCCAGCAGCGGTGCGAGCAGGGCTGGTGCAGTTAGTGGGAGTGAGCAGCAGCTACTGCCCTGATCGCCCCTCAGGAGCAGCGGGAGGTAGAAAAGCCCTCAGGGGCTATTGGGGGGGCAGCTGCTGCTCATACCCACTGCTCATACCCTTCGATGGTGCCAAGCTATCAGGGCCAGTGCTGGGTGCCAGCAGGTGTGAGTGGCGGCTCTGGTGCTGGCAGCAGGTGTGAGCCCCGGGCGGGACTGTGGCATGCAGGAGCAAAGAATTTTCAGTAACCACCAGAGGCTTACCCCAATGACAGTGACCACCATCCCACCTTGGTCTGGCGCCCCCACTCACCTGCTCCACCATCCCGCCACAGCCAACACCCACCATGTTTCATGCTCTGCTGCCTGCTGCCAACGTCCACCATGTTCTGTGCGCACCCCCTGGTGGTCAGCACACATAATAGCAACTGGTTGTTTGGTTGTTTAGTTGTTCCACCTTTCAGTCTATTTGCATATTAGCCTTTTATTATTAGGATGTACAGAGAATAGAACAGTTAGCATATTTTGATTTTTCATTACTTGTGAAACACAGTGGCAAACAGGCGCTATTTAGTTCCTAATTCAATAAAATAAAATAATACAGTTCTTTTAACACCAGCTATTATGGTATCTTTTTAAGTTAGCAGTAGTGTTAAAGGTTGTCTATTGATTGTGTCCTAATTTTTTGTTGCAATTATAGTAGAATTTTGGAACCCCTGACCATAGTGACCTTAGGTTGGATTTGTTAAGGAAATTTATTCAGTCCCTATTGTATGTAATTTAGGGACAAAGAAATGGAAATTTGGGGGCACACAATGAGAGTTTAGTAGACAATCATTATATAATGATTAAGACTGCTTTTGATAGCTTCTCATTAATTAGTGCTGAATATTCTAAAAGGGTGGTTTATAATTTGCTTCTTTATGTTTTCAATTATTTATTTATTTATTTCAGAGAGAAAGGGAGGGGGAGAGAGAGATAAAAACATGAATGGTGAGAGAGAATCATTGACTGGCCTCCTCCTGCACGCCCCCCATCAGGGACTAAGCCTGCAACCATGAGCATGTGCCCTGACCTTGCCCAGGAATGGAACGATGACCTCCTGGTTCATAGGTCAAACACTGAGCTACAATGGCTGGGCTTGCTTTTATTTTGATCTTTATTCCCATTATCCTGTTTCTTCACTCCAGGCTCTAGCATTCTCTCAGATTTCTACTCTTACGTTTTAGTCTGTCTTACCCACTTTTCCAGGGTCTGTCTATGCCAGAGACTCAACTTGCTCCACGTCCCCCTGGCTCCGCTTTCCTCAGCTTCTCCTTCATCTTCCCACCCCCACTGTTTTCTTTTCCACCTGTCTTGCTTTCATCACCTCCACGCCTGACTCTCTTTTCAGGTTACTAGTACATTCTATTTTTATTTCAGGAAGCTCTGAGAAAGGAAGAAAATTTTTCATATAAATAAATGAATTCATGAACAGCTGACTCTGGAGTGATTTTTGTACTCAATTAAATTAAGAGTAAGGTAAAGGCAACTCTTCATTTGGTAGCAGATTTTAGTGTATAAAAATGTTTTAATTTTTTTTAATGAAATGGATTTTTAAATTAATCTAGCAATTGCTTCTGCTCAGCATAACCATCAAATATTCATCATTGCCTGTTTTCACTAAATCTTGGTTAATATATTTTATTAACTAAAACTTTGTAGGAGCTGCATTCCAGATGGTAGGAAGATAATTAATTCAATATCACCAAATATTAGATGATATGACAGGTGCATTTTTATTTAGAAGCCACTGGCATGTGAACTTCTTTCCCATTCAGTGTAAAAGCAATTCACTGTATAGTAATTGCTGAACAAGTGTGTCCCACCAGACTTAAATAGCAGAATTCCGCTGCACAGAAAAACAGAGGTGTTGGTGCAGCTGCTGTTCTAAGTGGATGTTGTGCAATGACTGTGTGACAAGTTCTCATCTGGGCTTATGAACATCTATTGCTTTGTAGTTTAATTTCTTACAGAAATTATTCTTGGTTCTTACTTTTCCTCGTTAATCTTCACAATCCCCTTTAAGCCATATAACTAATTCCCCCCTCAATGATCTGTTCTAATAGCAGTCGAGGATGAATTAGACAAGATACAGAAAGCAATTCACATTTGGTTTGTCTTTCCTACATTTCTCCTTGTTGTTCTTCATGTTCTGCCAATAATTATGCCGTGAGATAAAAAATAAAGACAAAATGGTAACACATTAATGCTTTGAGCAAACATTTTGTGGAATGTTATTTTAAGTACCTGCACTTGTCCAGCCCTGGGAAGGAGTGTGGCAATGCAGATGGCTTCACCCACTGGCTATGTTCCAGGGGTTCTCTGATAGTGATCCTTCCTCCACTTAAGGTTTACTTGTGTGTACAGATGATTCATGGAATTGATGTCTTGGTAAAAATCAAAGGGCTGAGTCACACAATAGTACCCAGTAGGCTCTGGTCAAATCAAGGGTTCTTACTTAGGTAAGAGGGAATTTAGGAGGTAATCCACTTTGACTCTCTCGTTATTCAGCTTTTGACAGGTGGTCATCTAGGCTCTGCTTATTAAGGCTAATGGTAACTATTCTAAGTTCTTTATTTTAAGCCAAAATCTATCCAAAGCCTGTTATTTTGACCAATTTATCTCAGTTATAATCCTTTAGAAGAATGCATTCTCAGATTATTCCTTTTTCCAAGTGACTGACAACCTTTTGGAGAGCTGAAGGTAGCTAATGTATTCTTCTAAACCATGTTAGAATTCCAGGTTTTTCCATTGTGCTCCTTGGATTCTGGTTTGCAGATCCTCATATTCCTCACAGCCTTAATCTCATGATACAATAGCTCATCAGTGTCCTGTTACTGTGATGTTCATATGTATACAGAGTTCTAGTGTGTTTTGAGCAGGGAGTAAAACCGGCATTGCAAATGAGTGAAGGAACTGGGATTTAGTAGAGCTGAGTCTTAATCCTGGCTCCACCTCCAACTGATTGCAAGGATTCCCCTGAAAAAGGAGGCTGCATTACATCTAGAATCATAAATGTTTAGAGCTAAAATGAATCTCAGACTATAAAGGGTCTATACTACTGTCAGACATTTGTTTTCTTGAATTAAAATGTAAGCATTTACATTTTTATGTGCCAAATTTTATTTTGGGGTTTTTAGCCTCGTGTTTCTGCTTGTCAACTTTGAACTCTTTATTTATTCTGACATCTATTGCAATATTCACTTTTCTCAGCTTTGTTATAGCCATGAATTTTATATAGATAAGTTCTGGGTCTTTGTGAAGAACTGATATAAATATTGAATAAAACAAAGCTCTGTGGCACACCACTGCACTCCTCTTTCTAGGTGACAACTAAACATGAATGAAGTGAAAATAAATATTTTTATTTAATCATTTACTCACTTCACTGCAGTTTAACCCACATTTATCCAACACATCTTAAGAACTTTTATTAAATGTCTAACTGAAGTAAATAAACCAATCTCATAACCTTTGCATAATTTTTGTTTTGTTTTTAATGTGATATACCCTCTTCATAATCATATTCTTTACTAATAGCTTAAAACCAATTTGTGTAATAATTAATTCTAGAATTTTGCCAGGGATCAATACCCAACTTACTCATTACTCATGTATATTTTTCAATTGAGAAAACATGACTGGATTTTGGCTTTTCCTTCTCCAAAATCTCAGAAATTTATGTCAGTGACTAATTTCCATGAGCTCTTAGTATCTGTCCCTAATATGTTCTCTCCTCTCTTAATGTCTTTCTTTGTCTCAAGGGTGGTTATCTAGAATCAGTGAATTTAAGAAAGCCTTCACTTTATTTTCAAAGCAGTTTGATGTCAACCATAACCCTACGTGATATTGATTTTTTTCCCAAATCTTATGCCAGGTTTTAGAACACAGTTGTTTGTTCAGTCATCCATTTATTTGATCACTTACTACCTACTGTATACAGATACTATGTTCAGCACAAGATTAACAGAGATGAAAGAGACAGAACATTCTTCTGAAGAGCATGCGTAAACTGGCCGATGGTTGATAAAGGATGCTGTGAGAAGAAAGAGGAGGGGGTGCTTAACTCTGCCTGGCAGAGGGAAGTGAATTCTGTAAGGATTCATTAGTGAATCTTGAAGGATAAGTAGTTCTCCAGAACAAGGAAGAAGCAAATAGAATAATTCATTCAAATGCACAGAGAGGGATAAACCGCAGGATGTATAGAGAACCAGAGGGGGTATATTGTGAAACAAAATGAAAAGCAGTGACCACCAGAGGAACAAAGGAAAAGAACTTTTAAAAAACCCACTGAAGCACAGCTTCAGGTAGAGTGCTCACCCAGAAGAATCGCCAGGAAATAACATCAAGAGGTTCCCTCTGAGAGTTCAGCTGATGGCATGTTTAGCTCACTCACCCGAAGGGGCACCACCTGACCTCCAAGCAACCAATCATTATGGTAGGGAACTTTTATATTTCTGGAAGAATATTCCTGCTAGAAGATCCATGTGAAGTCTCCAGACAAAAGATTAGAGAAACTGATGTCCCTTTAAAAGACTCATGCTGGCTTAAAGAGACTTTAGGTAAGCTTTTTGCTTGGCATTTCCCAGGAATTTCTGAAGCTATTTTCTTTATTCTTGCCATTTATAAAACTGAAAGTTTTAGTGTAAGAGGGTAAGTGGATTTGGCTTCTATTATGCTAGTTAAGATCCTAAGGCAACTTAATCTAAAGTATCTTATCCTTCCTTTGATTGAAGGTAGAAAAGAAAAAGCATGAAATGTAGCCAAAGTTTTAGCATTTGATGATAAAGCATAAGTTGTGAATTCCTGGCTTTACCTGCTAATAAATAGTCATATTTACCAAAGAACCCCACATTTTACAGATGTTAAATTCCAGTAATTGACTAGCGAGATGTCCAGTCCTTTCTTATGATCCCCCTCCTCAAATTGTCACAGGAATTCTCAGGGATTCTATATGTATTACCTCTGATCAGCGTGTGAGTTAACATAAAGTCTTTTTAAAAATATATATATTTTATTGATTTTTTTACAGAGTGGAAGGGAGAGGGATAGAGAGTTAGAAACATCGATGAGCTGCCTCCTGCACACCCCCTACTGGGGATATGCTTGCAACCAAGGTACATGCCCTTGCCTGGAATCGAACCTGGGACTCTTCAGTCTGCAGGCCAACGCTCTATCCACTGAGCCAAACCGGTTAGGGCTAACATAAAATCTTGCCACTGTCATTTCCTTTTTTGGTTCTTGAGAAGAGGAATAGAAATTTCTTGTATAATTTGAATTGGCATCTATAGCTTTGCTATATCTTCATTCATTTAGGTTGATGGCTTGTCATATCTCTATCTATATGTATATATATAGAGAGAGGGACAGAAAGAGATAGATAATTATTTATCTAATATATAGTTATTTTGTATGTTTATGGAATATTTAGAAAAATGTATGATTCCTTGGAAATTTTTAAGTTAAAACAGACATTTTGCAGGACATATTTCTGGATATAAATAATAATAAAGAAACCAAGAAAAGAAGAAAAACACTTCCAAATATAACCTTTAAATTAAAGAGTAAATGGAAAGAGAAATTCATAGAAATCAATGAACAAGAAGAAGCATCTATAATAATAAAAGCATAATCTATAATGATAAAAGCATAATATGCTAATTAGACAGGATATCTTTCCAGACATCCTTCTGGACAACCTTCCAAACGAAGCCAGGACTGTGAGGGAAGCCCAGGTCCTGGGTGCCTGCCGGCAGCCAGAGAAAAGCCTGGGTCCCAGGTGCCTGCCAGAAGCCAGAGGGAAGCCTGGGTCCTGGGTGCCAGAGGGAAGCCGGCGCCGGCAGCGGGGGAAGGAAGGCCTACTCTTGCATGAATTTCGTGCATCAGGCCTCTAGTGGAATATAAAAAAGCTATACTCTCTAAGTTCCATGTTGTTACAAATGGCAGGATTTCATTCTTTTTTGTTGTTGAGTGTCCATATATACAGTGGACACTTAGGTTGCTTCCATATCTTGGCTATTGCAAATAATGCTGCATAAATTTTGGAAAACTGAAACTAATATTATATTAGTTTCAGGAAATAAATTTTTGTCTTATACAATAATAAAAAGAGCTATAAATATACCAAAATAAAATACTAGAAGGGAATTAGTAAATATAATCGCTAAAATCAATGAAACAAAATTTTTAAACTGTAAAAAAGATAAACAAATCTAAAAACTGGTTTAATAAAATTGCCAATAAAATAAATGAATAAAATTCAGTTAAGGAAATAGAAAATAAAAATGAGAAAAATTAGAATAAGAAAATGAATTTATAAATATAAATTTGAACACAGATAGTATATGAACTAAAAGAATTCTGAGAGAATACTTCATGTACTTCTAAAGAAACAAATTAGACAACTTAGAAAAATAGATGATTTCCTAAAAAAAAAAAAAAAATCCGGCTGGTGTGGCTCAGTGGTTGAGCATCAACCTATGCACCAAGTGGTCACTTGTGGGCTCAGTCTCTAGTAGGGGGTGTGCAGGAGGCAGCTGATTAATGATTCTCTCTCATCATTGATGTTTCTCCCTCTCCCTTTCTCGGAAATCAATAAAAACATTAAAAAAATATATGGACAGCTTCAAAGAAGTCAGCAAAGTTTTAATATCTAATCTAATAAGAAATAAAGTGAAAGCTATAAGTAAATTTACTTATGAATATAAATATACTAGAGGCCTGGTGCATGAAATTTGTGCACTCAGGGTGGGGCATCCCTCAGCCCAGCCTATGCCTTCTCACAGTCTGGGAGCCCCGCGATCAATCCCCCAAAAGAGGTAGGCCCCACCCACCCAGCTGGGGCTCCTCTATAGATTGCCCCCGCAGAGGGAGGCCCCGTCTACCCACCGCAGCCCGCTGGTTGGTGGCCTGGGCCTCCCTCTGCAGGGTGATGATGGGGCAATGGCCGGGCCCCTGACCAATCGCATTGCACCCATCTTGGCTGGCCTGGCGCCAGTGGGTGTCATACCATGGTCGTCCGGAAGGTAGTCCGGACTGTCGTTCTGCTGCTCGGTCATTCGGTTGATTTGCATATTATGCTTTTATTATTATAGATGTGCTGGCTCTACTGACTGTATCCATATGAAAAATATATTCTATAGAAAAATGAATTCAAGATGGATGAAGGAATTATGTAAAACTCAAAACAAAGTATATATTTTACATTTGTACAAGCTTGGGGGAAAGGTATACCTAACCAAGATTTTTAACTCAGGGACTATATAGTAAAATAAAAGACAGTTGTATTAGACATATAAAAATTAAACATTTCAATGATAAGGGACTATAACAAACATTAATTACAAAGTGGTAGTTCTGGTAAAGTTATGATTAACAGGCACCCAATTAACATTTGTACTTTTCAAAGAGTTTTTAAAAATTGAGAAAAGATAAAAAATTTAATATTTTAAAATAAACAAAATGTATGGATAGTAGTTTGCTACAGAGCCAACCCAAAACATTAGCAAACGTATGAAAGGCTCAGATACACTAGTAGTCAGTGATATGTAATTTAAAGCAATTATGAGCTATGACTACACATAATCACCCTGACACCTGTTGCTGGATGTGATTTAAAGAAAAAAGCATTCCCATACGTTGCTGATGGTATGCGGAGAGCAACAGTCTCTTTTGGAAAGCAATTTAGCAACATGTATTTAAAATTTTAAATAATCCCTTTACCTAGCAAATTCCTTGAGACTTTGATTTTTACAAACTATATCACATGCATGTAGTGGTGTTTATTGCATCTGATTTGTAGTGGCAGAAAACTGGAAACAGAGTAAATAGTCATCAGCAGGAAAACACCTGACTACATGATGGTACATCTATATCATAGAGTATCATGGAACCATTGGAGAGAATAAATTAAGACTTTATCAAGTAATCCAAATTGAGATTATCTTGAGTATTCTAGGACCTTGGCCTTTCCATACTGATATTAAAGTCAACATGTCTATTTCCACACTTACAACCTGCTGAGATTTTGAATAAGTTTTTTTCAACCTATAGATTGTTTGGGAAGATTTATCTTTTAATAACATACAGTCATCTAATCAGTATATCTATTTATTTAGGTTTTTACTGTTTCTTAGTTATGTCATTTTCAGTATAGAGTTATTAAATAAATTTGTAATATTTGTTACTAAGTATTTGATGTTTTTAATGTTATTTAACATATTTTTTAAACTTTATTTTTATTTTTTACATTATTACAGATGTCCCCATTTACGGCTCCCTTTACCCACCTCCATCTAGCCCTCGCCACACTTTCCATTTGGCCATCACCACACTGTTGTTTGTGTCTGTGGAAACTAACTTTATATTTTAACTTCAATTTTTTTGCTGCTAGTATATTAAAATACATTGTTTTGTATATTGATCTTTTATCCAGCAACCTGAATGATTAATTAATTCTAATAGTGTATAGATTACCATGTTATATATGAATAAACAGTTCTACTTCTTTTATCCTAGTTCTTATTCATTGGATTTCTTGCCATATTACAGTGGCTAGGACTTTTGATACAATATTGAATAGAGGTGGTTATAGTGAATACCCTTGTCTTATTTCTAAATTCATTGGGAAAGAATTTAATATTTCATAATTAAATATGCTGTAGGTTTTTATAGAGTGCTTTATGAGAAAAAGGATATTAAGAATACAGTTTTCTGAGTTATCCCCTCAATACCTATTCAGATATTTAATTTAAAAAATGCATTTTTCTGCCCTGGCCAGTGTGCTCAGTGACCAGGGTTCCATTCCCAGTCAAGGGCACCTACCTGGGTTGCGGTTCACTCCCTGCCCCAAGTTGAGTCCAGGTGCAGGAGGCAACCAGTCGATGTGTCTCTCACATTGATGTTTCTCTCTCTCTCCCCCTCCTTTATTCCCTCCCTTCCAATCTCTCTGAAAAAGCAATGAAAAACATATCCTCTGATGAGGATTGAAAAAACAACAACCACCACCACATTTTCTGCAACTGATGAAATGACAATATGATTTTCCTTATTTCTATTTATATGGTGAATTTTGTTGATTGATTTTTAAATGTTAAACTAGACTTGGATTCCTATAATAAAACCTATTTGTTCATGATGCAGCATCCTTTTTTTATATCACTGGATCCGCTTTGCTAATATCTTCTTTAGGATTTTTGCATATATGTCTATGAAAAACCTGAGTGATTCCTTTCTTATAATTACCTTGTCAGATATTAGTATCAGAGTTGTACTCAGCTCATAAAATGAAAACTGTGATCTCCTTTTCTGTTCTCCAGAGGAGTATATGTAATATTTGTATTATTTCTTCCTTAAATATTGTTAAGAACTAGTCAGAAAAGCCAATAGGATCTAGAGATTACTTTGGGAAATATTTTAAATTGTGGGTTTAATTAGTTTTTTATTGCTTTCTTTTGTGTCTCTCTTCAAAATTTGGCAAAAGTTTTGTTCCTGTGGTTATGGTCATAAACTAAGTTCTCTATTTCTCCCCTCAGTATCTTGATTTCCTTCTCTGGGATGGCAGAATTAATATGTTTCCACTTCTTCCATCCCTGCAATTGTCTGACTTAAATGAAGTACATTATTTTTCTTTTTACCTTGGTTTTATTGATATGCTAGTCTTTGTTGCTTAATATGGTTTTAAGATGAACTTTAAATACCTCATCACAAATGATAAAGGAATTCTTGCACTCATATTGCCACTCCCTTTTTTCTCCCTTCTCCTTCCAGTTTTTGTTAGACATGTAATTTTAACATTTTTCAATATTACAATGTTTAGATTTTGTTCTATTCACAATACCCAATTTTTCTTTTTTTTTTTCTTTTAATCTTACAGCTAATTAGAATCTGTGTTCAGTCTTTGCGTACATGTTTAGTGTTTTTCTTTTATTTGGCTGATGCTTGTCTTCTAGTTTTGTTCTCAAAAAGTTCATGAGCCAGATAGCTCAGTTGGTTAGAGTGTTGTCCCAAAATGCCAAGGTTGTGGGTTCAGTCTCCGGTGAGGACACCTACAAAAAGCAACCAAGTGGAACAGCAAAAATCAATCTCTCTCTCTCTCAATCTCCCTCGCTCTAAAATAAATTTAAAATTTTTTAAGTTCATGAAAAATGTATATGCAGATTATGTGGGATGCCCCTCAAAAAATTTTCCTATACTTAATGACAGTTTAGTTGGATTTATAGTTCTTGGAACAGTCTTTGTTTTCTTGAAGACATTTTAGCCATTGGTCTACTAACATTATTGAGTGTTGAATGTTGCTGTGGAGTTATCTGCAACCATCCTAAAATCTTCTTTTTTCATATGAGACTGATAATTTTCTTCACTTTAAAGATGGAATTAATGCAAACGAAGGAATCAAATGTGTTGTGCATGTTAATTAATTTTACTGAGTTGATTTAAGGGCTTCATTTAAGAGCTGATTGTACTTAAGGGAATTTTTTTTTTTTTTTAGATTTAATTTGGGTAGGTACAGGACTCCCTACTTGTAGTTGGAGTCCACACATAAAGTAAAGCTGAAGCTACATCTTTGAGAGGAGAGATCCGTTCCTTGGGCATTAGAAGACTTGAAAATGAACTGCTCACTATTAAAATTTTGATAGTACAAGGTTAGAAGTATTTAACCTGAGTTTCATTGTGTGGGATGGTTTTGGAATCTTGAGCTTAATGATTCCACTTGTTTAAGTTAGCCAGGTTTTGACTTAATATTGGAAGAGACTCTAAATGAGTTAATGGAGAGTGACTAATGCCAAACAGAGGCATTCGAGTCATTTTCTAATTTTTCCTCTCAATAGAAACACCCTTTCTGCCATCCAGAGGTCCATGGTTCAGTGGTGCATTCAGCACCATTAGAAGAGGAGACAAAGGATGAGGGAAGATTCAGAGGCTTTGCATTTAGATCTGTTGGAGACAGAGCTTAATCAGAAAAAACTAGGACCTCTTGAAACTTATCATAGAGAGGGAAAAGCAGAGACATGGGTCCTGGAACCCCTCACCATTACTGAACATCTTCAAAAGTTCCTTAATCATCTATTTCTTTGTACACAAAACTATAAAAAATGTCTCTTCAAAACTTTACTCAGAAAAGTGTCTCTCTCATGAGTGTCTTTGAAAGTTTAGGCCATTTAAAAATGTGTATTATTAATTTTACTGTGCTAATAGTCATTATGGTTCAGTAGTGTGTATAATATATATCAGGGGACATCTTAAAAAGCATATTATCATAAAATGCATATTAAAGGGCTTTCCACCTACATAAATTGAATTTAATAGATTATAGCAACTACAATGGGCCCATTAGGATCTTTGGAAAACACAGTTCAGGGCCTTGTTAAAACATACATTTTCTTCATGTTGTATTCCACTTAGAAGTTTGCTCTGATAACCTAGGGCTTGGATATGTTTGTTTTGCTTAGTTAAGAAAAATAAAAATAGAAAAGTTTTTTTTTTTTTTTCAGTAAGACAGTCTATGAAGGCAGGAAGAAAGCAACTTTTACAATTAATTACTTTTTTGTTTCAAAGAATATACATAGAAAAATGTCATTTAAAAGTAATATCTGTCATGCAGACTCACTCTGCACCTGGATGCAGTCCCAGGCAGATGAATTTTCCGTCTGCCACAGAAACATCCCAGGGTACTGTGACCTGTCAAGGGTGATGCAGCTGCCCAGGAGCACGGGAAAAAAATAACAACAACAACAACAATAATAATAATAATCGCTCTGTAAAAGTGTTTAATGACACAGATTACTTTGTATAAAAAAATTCTTTCATGTTTTAGAAGACTGAGGGTATATGTGTTTCAGTTTAAGCTAAGGTTATTAATTGTTTTATCAATGGATATACTTTAATGAAAGGCATTGAGCATAGATTATATCCAGTGTTTTCCATAATGTGGTCTACAGATCAACTACATCAGAATCTCCTGGGTGTTTAGCAATGCCTGATTCTCCTAAGTCCCTAGATCTACTTGAGAAGAAGTCTAGGCATGTGCAGTGAAATTTGTATTTTAATGAACTCAGAGATTCTTGCACAACAACTGAGATTTGAAAGAAGTGGTTATTTTAATCTACAAACCCAACCACATAATGTAGTCCACACCCAAGTCCTATCTAGACTGAAATCTGCTAACTGGGTGTGTAGTCTGACTGCAGAGTGTGGCTATAACCCCGTAAACATTCTTCCAGGAACACTTATTTTTAAACCAGTCCTGATCTGTACTACCCACGTTGGATTTACATGAGAAGCCACTGAGCTTTGTGGGTCTAATGCCAAGTCTCCCAATTCTAACTTTGTAGTAGCAGTTTTAAAATGTGTAGAGTAGAGATTTGAGCACAATTGTTCATTGGAAATCCTCTCCTCTTGCTAGGACTTTGGGTGTTTAAAAAAAAAATCATTTTGGTGGTTCAAAATCAAAAGGCATCACCCCAGATGTGTCCACTTATGGCCTATGGATGAACTCAGTGATTATAATGGACTCTTATCTGACTGCACTACTAGCTATACCAACACAAAAGACAGCAAAACAAAAACTCTTTGTCATGTTATTTTTCATTCTATAGTCTTCTTCAAAAAGAGAATTATAAAAAAGTGAAATTCTATTATTAACTAATAACCCTATCTCTACATTTCCCTCCCTGTTTTCTTTCATTGTAGTAGTACAAACAGTAGCAACTTTTGCATATCTGTGGCACAGAAACAAGGCTACATTGAAGGAAAGTTCATTTGCTACTGAGAAGCATCAACTATGATGGTTGAAAAAAAATTAAAACAAATCTCACACTGCTGGCTTAAAGTCTTTAAAAGAATTGCCTGGTTACTTGCTTCACAACGAGCAAATCATCAATGTTCTTATAAGCTTGTGAAGTTTTCTAAAAGTTAAAGCCATAAGCACTGCCATTTGTATCATGGCTCTTCCATTTACTGGCTGCTAAGACTTGGATCTGACAGAAGGCCTCCCAGCTGTGTTTAACTGCCCTGTGGGGTTGGTTCTTGATTGTTGATAAGGATTCCCAGCTGTGCTTACTTAGCAGCTCTCTGATTAATATTCTTCCTTCTCCTGTAGAGAACCCCTACTGAATAGAGTTGTTAATTCCCTATAAAATCCAGTCAAATAATGGGCTTTCTCAGCCCAAGGTTGCAGTAAATGGAAAATGTGAAAAGTTTGAAATGAAGTATGAACATCAAGTTTTGACATGGGAGGAATAAACCAAGAAAAAAAAAGATAATTATTTGGATCCTTAAAGCTTTAGACTAAATATTCTGATTCATATGGGTTCTGGAAAAGACAGCAATGCTTTGCTATTGGCCTTGCTGTAAGAAACAGATCTTTATTTTAGTTTTTAAAGAAAAAATTAAACTTAAATTAGAAATTATTTAAAAGTGCAGCATTGTTACAGTTTTCTTTCTCTGTTCCTATGGTTTCTTTCTCAATTAACTGCAGCCTTATTTAGATCAGTAGTTTATTATGTTAGAGGCAAGTAAGAAGTTATGTGTCATTTTCTCTACTTCTCATATTGGTTAGACTTGACTAACAATTCAATAGTGAATTGTGACACTATCACTATTGAGAAATATAGGCCAGAAAATAAAGATGCCTCCATCTAAAATAGAATTACATGTCTGAATTATCTGAAAAGGGTCTTTAGTCCTCCACTACAAGCTTGCTTTTGAGATTTGTCCTTTCCCTATTAGTTGGTTCCCAGATGGGACAGTAAGAAATCAAACCATTCTCACTACTAATAAATAAATGCTGTACTAGGATCATTTAGGAAATCAAAACACTGCTATGAAAAGAGGTGTTAGCACCTCATATTTCTTCATGAATCAGACAAGAGAGTTTATTGAGTTCTGTGCTAAAGGAATGGAAAATAATAGAAGACAACATTCATGTATCTTAAAAAGACTCAAAATACTATTAGAGACTCCAGCCAAACTACCTTCCCTTTTTCCTTCAGCAGTGTCAACTAATCTTATCTGTTCAACCATCACCTCTCAGTCCCAAAACTACACCCTACACCTGGGTTCTCTCCGGGTTTCAGTCCACTTTACCCTTTTATCTACTAAATCTGTCTTCTTGGATGGCTTGTTTATTTCATTTAGTTCAGTGTGTTCAAAACAAAACCCTTCCTCTTTTCTCTCACATCTGGTTCTCTTTCTGCATTTTGCTCTTTTCTGTTAGTGGTGATGACATCACCATCCTCCCAAGTTTTGCCCAGGCCCCAAACTTGTCATTTCTGTCAACTCTTATTTCTCTCTATCTCTTGCTTCTGTAGCATCTCATTTCTTATAGTTGCCCTTCCTTTTCATTCCCACACAATGACCCTAAACTCCAGCCTTCCTTGCTTTTGCCTAACCTGTTGGAGTAGCCTCCTAACTGAATTCCTAGTTCTAATCTCAACCCTCCCAATAATTCCTCCTACAGATTAAGCTCCATTAATCTCCAAAAAGTATAGTGTCAATCTTCCACTCCAAAGAGTCAGTGCCTCCCAAATGGTTATTTAAGGCTGTCCTGACACCGCTAACTTATCCTTCATGGTAGGTCACAATCCAGTCTTGTCTGACTTTCCAACTTCATTTCACAGCATTTCTCGTGTTCAGAATCCTGCGCTTGCCTCAAACCAAGTAACTTGCTGGTCCTGATGTTTGTGCCTTTACTTTACCTTGACCTTGTTCTGGAGTTGCCTTCCTTCATTCCTTTGGGTCTAGATCCTGCCTAAAACATGGGAACTTGACCAATAATTAGGTACATAATTTAAATGTAGACCAAAGTTTAAGAGCCTGAGCCATAGAGTAGAACTGCCTGGGTCCAAACCCTGGTTCTGCCAACTTATTAGCTAAAAAATGGGGGAAATGATCTTAATCCATGGTGCTGTGGTGAGGTAAATAAATTAAAGCTCTGAGAATAGTGTCTCAAGCATATAAGATCTAATGCTAGACATCATTTGTGAATGAATAGCTTTAATTTCTAGGGCTTTACCCTTTAAGCAAGTTTTTATTTAGGTATTAAAAAGTTTAAAGATATGTATAAATAACACATCTCTTTATTTGTGGGCACGAAAAGTATACTTCACTTACCTTTATGTAAAATAAAGAACCTATAGTCAGGCATATTACAGAAGTTATTAAAGACAATTTCAAACAAACAGTAGTATATAGAATAGGATAAGGAATCCCTATGTATACACCAACTGGCTCAACTCATGGCCAATCTTGTTTCAGCTAGACCCCTTCCTTTATGATTTTGAAGCAATTCCAGACAGTTTAATATGTATCTCTAAATGGTAAGAACATTTTCTTATATAACCTCTATACCATTATCCCTCTTATAAGTTTTAACAGTAATTTCCTTTTTATAGGCTTCTTAAATTTTTTATTGAATTTATTTATTAACCTATATCCTTTAGGTTAATATAAAACTATATAGGGTTCAGGTATATAATTCTATATCTATACATTGTATTGTGTGTTCACTACCCTAAGTCAAGTGTCCTTCCATCACCACTTTTCCCCCCTTTACCCTCTCCCACCTCCCCCATCCCCCTTTCCCTCTTTAACAGTAATTTCTTAATGTCATTAAATAGTCATTTGGTATTTGGATTTCCAACAGTATAATAAAAGTCATTAATTTTTTAAACAATTTGCTTTAGTCAGGATCCAAATAAAGGCTCACACATTCCCTTTGGTTCCTGTGCTTTTACGTGTCTACTAATCTGTAATATCCCCTTCTGTCTCTGTTGTTTTGTTGTTTGCTTTCATTAAATTATTTGTTAAGGAAGCAATGTTGTTTGTCTTGAAGAATTTCCCAGTGGATTTTATTACTTCTCCATGATGTAATTTAATATGTTCTTTTCATCTCTGTGTTTCCTTTAAATGAGTAGTTAGATCAGATTTAAGTATGATGTTTTTGGCAAGACTACTTCGTCAGTGGTGTGGTGTTCCTTTATCATAAGTGACCTAATGTTGGAAAATTTCTTTTTGTGATGATAGCAGCCTTGATCATCAATACCTACACTCATTAACTAACTTAGGGTTGAAAAATGATGTTATTTTAATTTTATCATTTACTCTACATTTATTAGCTGGAATATGTCTAGAGGGCAAACTTTCCCTCATCTACTCTCTGATTACCCAGTGGCATATTACAGAAGTTTTAAAAGGACTTTCACAAAGGAAAGTCCTACTAAATATTTGATTCTTTCCATTGATAAACCATTTTTCAAAGTAATGAGCTGATTCTCTAGTATCTTCCAATGCTTACCAATTATGTTTTATTTCATTTGTTTGGTTTTTAGTATTATGAACATATTTAAATCTATTGTAATTTTCCTATTTGACCTCAAATTGTCTCACTCTGTATCAGTAGGAATCTCTTCCATTTAGCTTCTGAATCCCTTTGACATGAACCAGGCATCTTTGATAGCTTCTTCTCTATCCCTTAGGACCGTGGTCCGCAAACTGCGGCTCGCGAACCACATGCGGCTCTTTGGCCCCTTGAGTGTGGCTCTTCCACAAAATACCACAGCCTGGACAAGTCTATTTTGAAGAAGTGGCATTAGAAGAAGTTTAAGTTTAAAAAATTTGGCTCTCAAAAAAATTTCAATCGTTGTACTGTTGATATTTGGCTTTGTTGACTAATGAGTTTGCCGACCACTGCCTTAGGATAACATGGTCCAGGCTCCTGCACATTATATAAGTCCTAATTATATTTCAAAGCCTAACTTAGTTTTCAGGTCCAACACGAAGACTTTCTGACCATAAATGCCCACAGTACATACCTCACCACTGAACCCCTGTGGCTTTCAGTGTTGTGGGCTCCTTTATCAATAATCAGAGGCTGATCTTCTCTAAACAGCAACATTGAGTCTTCATATCCCCAATGCTTTGCATAAGGCATTGCATAGAGTTGTTATGTGTTCAGTTTCTCTGATTATTTTATACTGCCTTAGTCAATTAAACTTATAAGCCTTTCAATAAATTAATGGGAATAATTTTACTTAGTATGGGGTTTGAGATTCTAAGGTCGGTTAAGACATTTTCTGGTCTTACATGTATAATTGGATTGGTTTTCCTCAGTTAAGATTCAATGAGTAAAATTAAATTAAGCCACAAACTTTGTAATAGTAATATTAGTAAAAGTTGTAAAAAAAAAGTACAGAAGCCATACTATAACCTTTAACTCAAATGATAGATCATTTGTGTTCTCTCTCTCTCTTTCTCTCCCCTCCCCTCCCTCTCGTATTTATATATATAACTATATATAATTATATATAAACAAATATTTATTTTTATATACCAGTAATTTGATAATGTCACTTATGTCATGGTCCTTTATCTCTAAATATTTAATTGTGTATTTTCTAAGAGCAGGGATATTCTCTTACATAATCACAATGATCAGTTTTATGTTTACATGAATTCATTACGTATTTTGATTTTAACAGAAATAAGTAACACTTATGCACAGTTTATAAACACATTTGTCAGGCAGCAGCTCAAAATAATGCCAAGAGATAGATGATATTATTAGACAAGTTTATCAATAAGGAAACTGAAGCCCTGAAAGGTTTTAGTGGTGTTAAATTCTTCCCTCTATAAATCTTGCTGACTCTAATTTAGTGAGACCTCGTAGCAAGTTTATAGATTTAATGCCAAAGCAAACAGAGAAGAAAACTCTCTAGTCCATGCATCCTGGTCAAACAAAAAACGAGTTACAGACAGCATGAGAGGAATGGGTCCTTGGACCTCGTTTCGATTTGCCTGTGATGAGTGTGGAGAGTTCCCTTCTAGATCGGTCATTCTCACTGGATTCCCAGGCAGCAGCTGTGACAGAATGAACTGTCTCTCTCCAATGAGTATAAAGTTTCACCTTCTTTCCTCATCCGCAAAATGAAATGAAATAGAGAATTTTTAAAAGAGCCTGAAATATTATTACATATATTATTATAATGCAGACATTTTTACACTAATACCCAGATGACTTTGCAGTTTTGAGAATTCACTCTAGATATGGCATGAGTTCCAAATCAGCCAGAAGCACTGTCATTTAAGATGCCCTTATTTTATTCAAAATTCCTCTTGATGACGTTTCATTCAGAAATATTTTTGGGAGACCTAATGTGTGTCTCTGCCTATGTGCATCTTAGGAGAGGCAGACCAGACTAATGAGGAATGGGCCTACATCAGCATACCTCACATCCTGCCACTCCCTGCTCATGCTCCATTCACCTACTCAGACATCAACTTAGGCCTGGCTTCCCTAAGGAGGCACTCTCTCATTATATCACATTTCCCAGGATTCATTCATTCTCCCTCTCCTCCCCTCCACTTTCCCTCTCCTCTCCTCTCCTCTCCTCTCCTCTCCTCTCCTCTCCTCTCCTCTCCTCTCCTCTCCTCTCCTCTCCTCTCCTCTCTTCTCTTATCTCCCCCTTTCCTCCCTCCCCTTCTGTCCTCTCCTCGCCTCTCCTCTCCCCAAACTACCCCCTCAGCTAATCTGAAAATACTTCTGGTCATATTATTTGTCATGCCTAAAGTAGTGACCACAATTTTAAGCTAAGTGGGAGAGTGGGCTGTAGCATACCATCTTGCTAGCATGGTACATTGGGACTATTTCTATTTTTTTAATTGGATTGTTTATCTTCCTATGGTTGAATTATAGAGAGTGTTTCTTGAAAAACTATTTGTTCTTTTATATTCAAAATGTGAACCACAATAAGTTTATAATCTGTAATTGTTAATATATCTACATGTTTAGTTACTAAAGGAAATTGATATGACTGATTTTATAGAAGTTATTTTGTTAGATTAAGTTCTTCCCCTTGGAGAGATAACTTAATTAGGTTTATGTCACAAAAGCAATTAGGTGAGTAATCTTGGCTCTAATCCATTTAGATAAAAGAATTTCAATTTGTGACATAACAAATAAGTTTATCAAGATAGTCATTTTGAAGCTTTATAAAGAAGGGGCATTGGTCTCTAAAGACAAAATTGTCTCAGCCTTTGTTTTTATGCATCCTGTATGTGTTAAGTCATGTTTTATTTTTTAAAGTTATCTTTATTGTTGACAGTATTACAGGTGTCTCCTTCCCCCCTCCCCCCCCCCCCCGCCATTGACCACCTCCATGTAATTCATAATATAGCACCTTACATATAACTTTTTTCATCTCAGCATTATAACAATACTATTTAGGTAGGTGTAGAAGTTAGTTGCTTTTTCCAGTTAAAATCCCAAAAGGCCAATTATGGGAAAGACTATGAAGATTCACATAGCTGTAAAGACAGACATGTTATTAGACTCAGACAGACCTCCTGTTTCCAAGTGCCAGATTCAGTTCAGTAGATCACAATTAGAACCTCAAGCTCTGGCTTGGCAGTTTTTGAAAATCTATCATGTTTCTCAGTATATATTTAGCTGCCAGAGACATACTTAGTTACTTCTTTTTCATTATCATAAATAACAACAACAAAGCAGTAAATTATTATCTATTACAAGGTATAAATCACAGATAACTTTATCTTAGAAAATAATTTATTTAGAAAAGTTCTGTTTTATAACTTATTTGATAAATCTATGTATATGGGTTACTAGTATACTCTCTGTGTGTATTTATAATCAACAAAATATTTTAATAGTTTAAATTACTGAAAAACTAATTATGTAAGTTTATTTAAATCTTTACACCTTAATAATTCACCAAAGAAATGTGTTTTGTTTCTGATCTCCTAAACTGAGTAGATTTACTTCTATTGCAATAGAGCTGTCACCTTATAAAATGTATAAATTTATTTTCTTAGAGTTTGTATTGCTCTCACATATAATATAAAATATATTTGCATTTTATATAAAATACATATGCAATCTAACAGGGTAAAAGGATGACTGGGAAACCATGTACATATGCAGGGGAAATCTGAATAAGCCCAGCAAAAAAGGGAAAAGAAAGATTTGACAAAGGGCTACAACATTAAATGGATTCTCCAGCCCATCCAGAAAAGGGTAGAAGCCTTATGGATTTGAGGTGCTAGAACACAACTTCTGAATAAACCCTTGGATGATCACTAAACTATTTCGACACAGGAGTGATCCCAAGGAAACCAGTTTATGTCATGGGTGTCCCAGGAGGAGGGGAAAGAGATAAACAAGATACAAACAAGAGCCAAAAACTTCCGAAATTTGATGAAAAATATTAGTCTCTAGATCCAAGAAACTCAATAGAACCCAAGTAGGATAAACACAAAGAGGACCACATATAGACACATCATAGTGAAACTGCTGATAAGCCAAAGACAAACAGTAAATCTTGAAAGCACCAAGAGAAAAACATCACGTGCATGGAATCACAATAAGAATAGTGGCTAATGTCTCTTTAGAAACAATGGAGACCAGAAAACAGTAAAAATGGCATATTCAAAAAGAAATTGTCAACCAACAATTCTATATCCAGTGAAAATATCTTTCAAAGATGAAGGCAAAAATAAAGAGATTTCCAAATAACAAAAAGTAAAATGAATTTTTGCTAGCAGACTTGACCTATAAGAGTTACTAAAGAAATCTTTCAGGCTGAAAATAAATGATAACAGATAGTAATTTGAATGCATAAGAAAGAAGGAAAAGTACTGGAAATTGTAAATATATGGGTCAATGTAAAAAGTTCTATATTTGTATGCATGTGTGTGTGTATAAATGTATACCTTTTTATTCTCTTTTCTACTTTTAATTTCCTTAAAAGCATATTTTAAAGCAGAACTAGAACACCGTACTGTTAGGTTTATAGCAGATGGATATAATATATATGACAATAGTAATACACAAAAAGTGGAAGGAAATGAAGCTTAATTGTAGCAAATTTGCCATAGTTTACTGAAATTAAGTCAGTATTAGCTGAACTAGATTGTGATAAGTTAAAGATGCATATTGTAAGTGCTAAAGCAAATATTTTTTTAAACTCTCACAAAAGCTACATACTCATAAGAGAAAACTAAAATGGCATGCTAAAAATATTTTTAATAAAATGAAGGCAGTGAAAAAAGACCAAAGGAATTTAAATGATATGAGGCATATGGAAACAAAACAGAAACCTTTACCTAATCCAAGGTCACAAATGACTTCTTCTATGTTTCATTCTAGAAATTTTGTAGTTTTAGATTCATATTTGAGTCTAAATTTCATTTGAGTTCGTTTTCATGTGGGATGAGATTTGTGGACTGAAGTTTTTTTTTGTTTTTTTTTCCACATGGATAGCCCCCATGCCAAAATTACATTAAATGTGATCTAAATTCATATGGGCAGTTTACTTACTCTTAGAAGAAAACTGGGCAGTAGAAGCTCCACGACTGTCAGCTGGACACCTACCCTTCAAGTCACTCATGAGGGGCTTTAAATGCTTGACTTAGATGTTCATGCCTTTTTTTCCCATCTTTAAAATGGGATTAATGGGACATTGCATTAAATTTCAATTCAAGGAGAATTTATTATCCTATCTAATAAAGAGGGAATATGCTAATTGACCATCACTCCATCACAAAGATGGCTGCACCCACAGCTGAGGCCAAGTTCCCTTAAGGAGTCTTAATGAGCAATCATCAGGGACCTGAGGCTATGCCCTCCCCTGCCTCCATGGGGCTTGACAGGGGACTCAGGCCATGCCCCCTGCCCTGGCATCAGGCTGATGGACCTCAGCCTGTGCCTCCTGCCTTGGCACCAGGCCAGGGGACCTGAGGCCACGCCCCCCACCCAGGGGCACTTGACGGGGGACCTCAAGGTGTGCTTCCCATCCTGGTTCTGGGCTAGGGGACCTCAGGTTGCTCCCCCCGCCCCAGCGCCAGGCTGGGGGACCTCAGGCCACACCCCCCACCAGGTGGGGCTTGACAGGGGACCTCAGGCCACACCCCCCACCCCAGCACCGGACCAGGGGACCTGAGGCTGTGCCCCCCTGCCTGGCAGGGCTTGACAGGGAACCTCAGGCTGTGTTCCCCACCCAGCGGGGCTTGACGGGGGACCTCAAGGTGCACCCCCAGTGTTGGGTTCGGGGAACTCAGGCTGTGCCCCCCGCCCAGTGGGGTTTGACAGGGGACCTGAGGCTGCGTCCCCCTGCCAGTGGGGCTTGATGGGGACCTGAGGTTGCACCTCCCCGCCTTGCGGGGCTTGACGGGGACCCCAGACCATGCCCCCCACCCAGTGGAGCTTGACAGGGGATCTCAGGCTGTGTCCCCCACCTGGCGGGGCTTGACAAGGGACCTCAAGGCACACCCCGTGCCCCATCTGGGGGACCTCAGGCCATGCCCCCCATCCTGGTGCTGGGCCAGGGGACCTGAGGCTATGCCCCCTGCCAGGCGGGGCTTGACAAGGGTGGGACCGGGTCTGGATCTAGCCCAATTGGGGGGGGGGTGGCCAGGTCTGGGTCTAATGTGATTTTGAGGCGCATGTGGGTGGACGGGGACTTGACTCTGGGTCCCCCTTTTAATGTGTACAAATTTCGTGCACCAGGCCACTAGTTATATATATTTATATTTATACTTTTATTTATGTATTTATTCACAATCGCCATAATGGCCCCCAGAGCTGGAAGGGCAGAGACTATCTTCTGAGGTTTACAGCTAAGCAAAATGCCATTCAGAAATCTTAGCTTCCAGTGCTGTGGGCCCATCAAGTCAAAAGAATTTTCAGGGACAATGAAGCTAAGCTTCCTTGTCAGATTTTTAAGATCCATTCTATTTTTTTGTTGTTAATCCTCACCAGAGGATATTTTCCCATTGATTTTTGAGAGAGAGGATGAGAGGGGGAGAGAGACACACCCACATCAATTGGTTGCATCCCACACTCATGACCAGGACCAGGGATCGAGCCTGCAACCAAGGTATGTGTCCTTGATCAGAATAAAATCTGGGACCTTTCAGTCTGTGGGCCAACACTCTATACACTGAGCCAAACTGGCTAGGGCCATTCTATTAATTTATGAATCCATTCAATAATCATTAATTTAGAAACTACTGTAGTTCATTTTATTTTTTTAACTGATTTTAGATTTTTAAACTGATTTTAGGAAGAGGAAGGAGTAGAGAAAGAGAGACAGACAGACAGACAGACAGACATCAATGTGAGAGAAACATCAATTGGCTGCCTTCTACACGTGCCCTGACCAGGGATTGAACCTGCAACCTGGGCATGTGCCCTGAATGGGGATGGCACCCACCACCTTTTGTGTACAGAATAATGCTCCAACCAACTGAGCCACACTGGCCAGGCCAAGGAAGTTTTTTGGTTTAGCTCTTGCACTAAGAGCTAGAGAAAAATCAGTGAATAAGGAGAATGCAGACCCAGTCCTCAGGTGATTTAAATTCTAGCATGGCCCTTTGGAACCCAGGGATCTGTGCAAAAGTGCAGGGATCTGTTGAGAGAGTGGCAGGGAGAAAGGCTTTGCCCTGGCCAAGGCAAGTTGAGCTGCTCTCTGCAGGACTAGGTTAAACCTCATCAAGCCTGTTGCTGCTCTTCATCTTTAATCCTCTCCTATGTGGTGAGAGAAGCTTTGTGGAGACATGATTAAAGCTCTTGGGAGATAGAGTTTTAAGTCCAGCAAAATGGTTTAATCGAAGATTAAACTGAACAGGTAGAGAAAGAATCAAAGGGGGCAAAATCAAAGGAGGTTGTATTTTAGATGATGCATTAATGAATTTGATATCCATTTAAATGTATTGAGTACTCTAAAAATCATCTCCTACCCCCTCCCCCCAGTGAAGACAGCTCTGTCATGAGGGTGCAAGTCTGTTGTCATAGATGGAACAGCTTAGCTCTCTTAGCACTGGGCTGGGAGTCTTGTCTCAGACTCAGTTTCCCTACTGTGAAAATGGAATAGCAGGTATCTTTAACAATTTCCTCCTTTGTCACTTATAAAAATAAAATAATATAAAAATAAAAGTCATATGGGAATACAAATAACCTGGTATAACCAAAACAACTTTTAAAGAAAAATCTGAAAGACTAATACTATCTGATTTTAACATTTATTATAAAGATATAGTAATAAAGAAAGTGTCAAAAAAAAAAAAAAGAAAAAGAAAAAGCCCTAACCAGTTTGTAGTTTACAGAGAGGAAGGGAGAGGGATAGAAAGTTAGAAACATCGATGAGAGAGAAACATTGATCAGCTGCCTCCTGCACACTCCCCACTGGGGATGTGCCTGCAACCAAGGTACATGCCCTGGACCGGAATCAAACCCAGGACCCCTCAGTCCACAGGCCAACGCTCTATCCACTGAGCCAAACTGTGTAGTTTATTGTCAATTATGCCTTAATAAAGATGTAGAAAATTTTAAAGTTTAAAAATACCATTACAAAAATAAAAAGCCAAACTACATTTTGGGAGAAAATATTTACAAATTATATATAAGATAATATGTAAAGAATTTGTATAAATAATATGTAAAGAACTTTTACAACTCAATAATAAGTTAGGAAAATTAATTAAAGATGAGCAAAATATTTGAATGGGCACTTCATCAGAGAAGATATGTGTATGGCTAATAAGCACATGAAAAAAATCATTAATCATTAAGAAAATGCAAATTAAAACTGCAGTGAGGTATCACTTTGCACCCACTGGAGTGGCTGTAATAAAATAAGACTGACAATACCAACTGTTGGTGAGGATTAGTAGAAATTTGAAACCCTTATACGCTGATGATGGTAATGTAAAATGATACAGGCACTTTGGAAATAGGTTTGGAAGTTTCCTAAAAAGTTAAGCATACACTTATTATATGATCTGGTAAGTACACTCCAGGATATTTATTTACCCAGGAGAAGTTAAAATACATCTCCACAGAAAAAAATCATGTATGTCATTGTCCATAACAGCCTTATTTAGAACTAGAGACCCGGTGCACGAGATTTGTGCACTCGGTGGGGGGGCCTCAGCCTGGCCTGCACCCTCTGGAAGTCTGGGAGCCCTCAGGGGATGCCCGACTACCGGGTTAGGCCCATTCCCGGGGAGCAGGCCCAACCGGGCAGTCGGACATCCTTAGCGCTGCTGTGGATGCAGGAGAGGCTCCCGTCACTGCCGTTGCACTCGCCAGCCATGAGCCCAGCTTCTCACTGAGCAGCACTCCCCCTGTGGGAGTGCACTGACCACCAGGGGGCAGCTCCTGCATTGAGTGTCTGCCTCCTGGTAGTCACTGCACATCATAGCAACCAGTTGTTCTGCTGTTCAGTCGATTTGCATATTAGCCCTTTATTATATAGGATAGCTAAATATGGGAAATTGATAAGTGGATAAACAAAATGCAGTACATATATTCATACAAAGAATACTGCTCAGAAATTAGTAATGAACTACTTATCCTTGTAACAACATGGGTAAACTTCAAAACCACTATGCTACATCATAGAAGCCAGACCAAAAATGGCTGCATGTTGTATATGAAATTTCTAGGAAGAAGAGAGAGAGAGAGAAAGAGGGAGAGGGAGAGGGAGAGGGAGAGGGAGAGGGAGAGAGAGAGAGAGAGAGAGAGAGAGAGAGAGAGAGAGAGAGAGAGAAAGTGTATCAGTGATTGCCTGGGCTGTAGATATGATGGACAAATGACTACAAATTGGGCACAAGAAAACTTTCTGCATGATGTAAGTATTTTAATCCTGCATTGTGGTGATGGTTGCACAATGAAATAATTGTACTAAAACTCATTGAACTGTACACGTAAAACATGTCATTATTATGGTATATAAGTTGTACTTTAAAGATAAAAAAATATATCTAGTCTGGAAGTAGGAATTTGAGACTCATTAGCATATAGATGGTCACTATAATTATAAAAGTGGAGAAGATACCTAGAGAAAGTCCATTGAAAGGGAAAATTTAAGAACCTGGTACAGATCCCTATGGACTCGTAATGCTTAGAGCACCCAGCACAAAAGAAAATAAGAAAATGTGGCTATAGAAGTAGAAAAAACAGCAACAAATATTATAGTGTCTCAGCAAGCAAGTATTGCTCAGAGGATGCTGGTCAAAATAAAAGCTATAAATGGCTCAAAGAAGAAAACACACCACAAGGTATCTAATGATGGCACCTGAGACCTTGGAATGAGCAGCTTCTGAGGAGCAGGAAGGGTACAGGGCAATCTGGAGTGGACTTCGAAGTGAGTGAGGGGCAATGGAATGCAGACAAGAAGTATGGGAGGTCTGCTTCAATGTTTATCTGAAAATGGAAGGAGGCAGATGAAGCAGAAACTGACAGGAGATGCAAGTGAGAGGTTTTTGTTTCCATAAAAGATTCAACTGTACGTGTCACTGTAGTTGGAAAGAAGTGAGTAGGAGGAAGGATGTTGAGGATTCAGAGAAAAGGGCATAAATTTAAACATAAATTGCATGAGAAGAAAGAAGATGGAATTGAAAGCACAGGTTGAGGGATAAGTATTAAAAAGAGAATGAAACAGTTCTTCCATGCATACGAATAGAGGAAATGATGGTATAGATGTAAGCAAATTCATAGATTTCAAGGCATCAAGGGAAAGCTTCTTGGATGGCTTCTGTTTTCTCTGTAGGAAACATGGTCATCTGAGAGTAAGAGCAGAAATCCTAATACTAAGGATTTGAAGGGAATAGAGTAGTTTAACAACCTAGAATGAGATTAATTATCATCCTATCTAATAAAAGAGTAATATGCAAATTGACTGTACCTCCGCTACACCCCACAAGCCATGCCCACCAGCCAATCAGGAGCAAGTATACAAATTAACCCAACCAAGATGGCTGCGTCCACAGAGAGAGCAGGAGGCTTGGGTTTCCCCGGCAATGGAGGAAGCCAAGCTTTCCGCCTGCCCTGGCCTGCCTTGGCCTCCGCTTAAGGATACAAAGTTTCAATTATAGAAGATAAATAAATCCCAACAAAAATGGCAGCAGCCACGGAGCTGGAGAGAGCAGGAGGCTTGAGTTGCCTGCAGTGATGGAGGAAGCCAAGTTTCCACAGCCCTGGCCTGCCTTGGCCTCCACTTAAGGCTACAAAGTTTCAATTATAGAAGATAAATAAATCCCAACAAAAATGGCTGCAGCCACGGAGTAAGCAGGAGGCTTGGCTCTGCTGAAGGCTACAAAGTTTCAATTATAGGAGATAAATAAATCCCAGATACCAGGGCCTTCACTTGGGTCACCGGGGGGTGTGGCCGGCTGGCAAACCACCACAGGCCCCTCATCCAGGCCACCCCACACCCCAAGGGAACCCCCACCCTGATCCAGAACACCCTTCAGGGTAAACCAGCCAGCCCCCACCTGTGCACCAGGCCTCTATCCTATCTAAACCTATCTAATAAAAGAATAATATGCAAATTGACCATCACAAGATGGCTGCCCCCATGTGGTCAAAGATCCTGCCCCCATGTGGACACAAGATGGCCACCATAAGATGGCCAGCAGGGGAGGGCAGTTGGGAGGGACCAGGCCTGCAGGGGAGGGCAGTTAGGGGTGACCAGGCCTGCAGGGGAGGGTAGTTAGGGGCAAACAGGCTGGCAGGGGAGCACTTAGGCATCAATCAGGCTGGCAGGGGAGTGATTAGGGGTGATCAGGCTGGCAGGCAGAAGTGGTTAGGGGCAATCAAGAAGGCAGGCAGGCGAGCATTTGGGAGCCAGCAGTCCTGGATTGTGAGAGGGATGTCCGACGGCCCTCTAGGGGTCTCAGATTGGAGAGGGTGCAGGCTGGGCTGAGGGACACCCCCCTCCGTGCACGAATTTCGTGCACCAGGCCTCTAGTGAATTTATAATGGTGCTTAACTGCCTAGTTATATAATTTTCTCTAGAATTAGTCAACAGCCTAGGAACAAGAGAGAAGATAGATAGTTGGATTCTCTGAGCTTGGTGCCATTGGGAAGATGGAGAAGATCCAGGGTGTATAGAGTAGTGATAACATAGCAGTTGAAGGATAGATCTTGAGTATGGACAAACATGCAGACACTGGGGGCTGATGGACATCACCTTCACTTGGGTTGCCCTGAAACAAGGTTCAAGACAATTCTTGGGGCAGGTAGTTTATCTGAGAGGGATCTCAAGAAACAGGTGTTAGGGGGTGAGGAGGATAAGTCAAGTAACAAGAAAAAGTTAATAACAGGGTGTATTTTAAGCTGGTTATCATTGTAGGGAACTGGAACTGAGTCATGCTGGGGACCCTCTGAGGAATCATGTGGAACATGCCTTGCAATTGTCTCTACAGGCTAGGAAATGGACATGGACACATGAATCCACCAACTCCCGTCACTCTTTGGTGGAAGACTGCGTCCAGGGATCTTATACCCTCCCGACCCCGCCTTCCTTCCAGGCTGCCTTCTGGGAATGAAAAAATACTCCAGCTTCAGAAACACCACAGTCAGGAAAACAAAGATAGGAAGGAAAGTTGAGCTTGAGGTGAAATGTCGACAACATCCATAGGAATGGATGAACACCACAACTTGAGCTGAAAACTGAAGGAAGTTTAGGGCATGTGGTACAAGGTCAAATTAGACCAATTCAATGAAAGTCCCTATGAATCAAAGTAATTGAGCAAATAACTTGAGACAACAGGAGGAGTTCTTTGACCGTGTGAAAGTTACATATGTCCTCTGAGATGTTCATTTATCATCAGTAAATGGAGATGAGAACCCCCACTTATAATTACTGCCAGAATTTAAAAGAGTCCTTACTATGCAAGCACTTCACATGGAGTCTGGCATGTAGGAAGGAATATAAAACAGGAGCTAGTATATTATTGCTGGTATCTATTGAAACATTAGTAATGTTAGTAACTACTGTACCTGCATAATGGATAATAATTGATTAATTCAACCTCTATAAAAAGGTTTCCCTACTTACCTAAATGTAATAGTTTAAATACCAAAGCATTGTGGTTTTGTTTGGAAGGACATTAACTTTTTTTTTTTTTTTTTTTTTTTTTTTTTTACAGAGAGGAAGGGAGAAGGATAGAGAGTTAGACACATAGATGAGAGAGAATCATCAATCAGCTGCCTTCTGCACACCCCCTACTGGGGATGTGCCTGCAACCAAGGTACATGCCCTTGACTGGAATCGAACCTGGGACCTTTCAGTCCACAGGCCGATGCTCTATCCACTGAGCCAAACCGGTTAGGGCAGGACATTAACTTTTCAAATAGTTTTGAAATTAGTTTCATCAAAGAATAGACATTGGAAAAATCTTAAATGTAATCTAATTCCCATTCATCCTCTTTCCTTTGGTTGGGATTGCACTTAAATTTCTATCAGTCTAGAATGATTTACTGTATTTTTCAAGAAATCTTCAGAGATGTTCTGTTGGGTTTGTATTTTTAATTTTTTCTGCGTTTGAACTTATCCAAACACTGAGAAGCAATCTAAATGCATCTACTCTCCAACAACCTCTGGTGGCAAATAAAATTTCCTTTAATTCTAGCTTAAATCTGTAGTGCTGTGTTTTTACTCGTTTTCTTCCTAGTGAATAAAAAAGGAACAGCTGGTTACTATTGTCAACTTTCTTTTGTTTAGGAGTTATTTAGTATGCAATGCTTGAATATCATTATGTTTTTGTCTGGATATAGAACTCCCCCTGCCTTCCCCGCCCCCCCAAAGAATGATAGAATTTACAATGGAGGTGCTTTAGAGTTCACCTAGTCCCAAATATAACCTGATGGATTAATACCAGTTAAAATATTAATGTCATCTTGCATTTCTTTTTATTGCTTGTAGTAAATTACCTGATATATCCTTTGCTCAGTTACCAATTGGGATATTATTCTTTTTCTTATGTGTGATAAAAACTGTGTGTTAACTAGTAAGCCACCATATACTCTTCCCCATTTTTTTCACTTGCCTTTTAGTTTAATTTGTGGTATTTATTGTTGTCTTACAAGTATATAATTAATATTTTGTCACATATATAATTTTTTTCTATTATAAATTTCTTCTCTAGGTTCCATGCTTAAAGACATCTTACTTATCATAAGCTCTAAGCTATGTTCACTTACATTTTCTTCTGCTCCTTTAATATTTTCATTTTTTAAGTGGGCTCTCTAACCTATAGAGAATTAAAAAGACTGCACATTTATTCTTAATAAAGTCCATGCTGTTTATTATAGTGAATCATTCCAGTCTGTTGTAGCATTTCATATTACAAATCTGTTACATATATCTTCATGATATATAATATATTAGTGATTCTCAACTGGAGGCAGTTTTGCCCTCTGTGGGAAATTTGGCAATATCTGGAGACATTTTTATTTTTCAAGATTGAGGGTAGAGGGGCTGAGGGAGAGGCTGGCTACTGGCCTCTAGTGAATAGAAGCCAGAGATAATGCTAAACATCCTACAATGGAGCGGAGAGCCCTAAACAAAGGATGTCAATGATGCCAAGATTAAGAGAACTTGATAAGTGAGAGATATTGATCCACTGGGTACCATTCCTCTACCCGTTTTATATCCACTGTAGTAATATAACCTGATCTGTATTTCTTTTCCTACTCGTATTATTTCCTTATGATACAATCTTAGAAGTGAAATCACTGAGCCAAATGAAATGAACAGATTTAAGACCCTGATATATATTGTCAGATTGCCCTCCAGAAAGTTCCTTGTTGCTTATAGAGGCAAATAAATAATCCTTGTTTTATTTCTACTCTAATCATTTTTTATGCAGCTTTTCTTGGACCTTTAAACCTCTCTCTGATTCTAGAACTCAGAATTATTTTTTAAGGAAATGTTTCTTTCAAGGGATTAACAAAGTAATCACATTTTTATAAATACCCAGACAGTGTAACTCTTTTGTTTTTTCTTGGTAAAGGTTCTTACATATAATATTTTTCATTGTATAAATTGTTTCTTTCTAGGGTGAACAAGGAGAAAAAGGCGATCCAGGTCTGGCTGGCGTTAATGGAAAAGATGTAAGCCCAACTCTCTTTTTTTCTAATAGTCTTTACATTTTGTACTGAAATATGGTGGCTACCTGACGCTGTTAAGATTCAACTATAAGAATAAAGGCAGTTTTTCATATGGCTCAGTAGAGACCCAAAGGGTTTAATTTCACTACAGGTTGTTCCGTGACTTTATATACAGTTGACTGTTGAACAATGTGGTGCCAAACCTTGCACAGTTGAAAATTTGCATACAATTTTTGACTGCCCCAAAACTTAGTTGGTTCCACAGTGTGCGTGTGTGTGCACAGATACACACACACACACACACACACACACACACACACACACACTGCCTCTGTGGGTACCAAAATCCGAGGATGCTCAAGTACTCTGTATAAAATGACATAGATCAATGTTTACAGGTGGCCCTCCACATGCATGGGCTCCTAACCACATATCAGAAATAGTACAGGCATTTATTGAAAACAATCCACATAGCAGCACAATTTATAATAGCTAAGATCTGGAAAACAGCCCAAGTGTCCATCAGTAGATGAGTGGATAAAAAAGCTGTGGTACATTTACACAATGGAATACTATGCAGCTGTTAAAAAGAAGGATCTCTTACCCTTTGAGACAGCATGGAGGGACCTGGAGAGTATTATGCTAAGAGAAATAAGCCAGTCAGAGAAAGATAAGTATTACATGATGTCACTCATATGTGGAATCTAATTAACAAAATAAACTGATGGACAAAATAGATCCAGAGTCATAGAAGCATGGAGCAGACTATCGAATCTCAGAGGGCAGGCAGGGGAGGGTGGGTGGGTGAGAAGAGATCAACCAAAGAGCTTGTATACTTATACTAGTATGCATAACCCATGGATACAGACAATAGGGTGGTGAAGGCCTGGGGTGGAGGAGGCGGGCTAGAAGAGGTCAATGGGGGAAGAGAGGGACATATGGAATACTTTCAGTAATAAAGATTAAAAACATAAAAAGAAAATTCATGTACACATGGACCCATGTAGTTCAAACCCATTGTGTTATCCCTGACAACCCTTTCTTCCTTGTTTCTGTCTTGCATTTTGTCTAGTCTTCCTTTCTCTGTCTTTTTGCTTCTTACATCCTGCTGTGGCCTGTGTTCTTACCCAGGGGTCACTTTTCATCCTCCCCCAAATCTCCACCTACTGAGGGTCTGTGTAGATAAGATCACAGTGGTGAAAAGAAAAGGCAGAAAGGAAGGGAAACGTGTATCTGTGTTGCTCACCCTCCCCTGCCGTCGTTCCTCCACCTCATGGATACCCTTGCCTGTAACACCCTCCGATCCTACTATCTCCTCTCCTTCCTCTTATGACAGTTATTCCTGGAGCTTTACTTAGATTCCTATGATGAAATTTAAGGCCCAAACCTGGATTTTTCTCTGAAATGTAGATTAATCATACTTGAGGTCATCAACCTCACCATTTACTATAAATACACTAACTTTACCAAGGAGAGTGTCCACAATGAGAATCGTTTTTTCCCCACAATTTTATTTTTTTACCTACATGGAAAACGTTTTTGAATGGCTCTGAAAGGCCACACTACCTGCTTTATGGATAAAAGAATAGCAACGCTAGATTTGATTCCTTAATGCCATAGAGGAATCAAATCCCTCTATTGCAAACCCCATCTTGTTGTAGCAGGTCATTGTGTGGGAAGGGATGCGGATCATTACCATCTTTGGGGCCTTTGGACAAAGTAAGAGATTCACCCCAGTGGAGTGGAGGGTGCCTCCAAAGCCCCGAGAGTTAACCTTAGTGGTGAACACTGGCATGAGGGCTGACCCCCAGGGCTTTACTCTTACTTACTTCTTGAGAAGCCACATTTGCATCTGTAGTGTGACCCTCATTCTTCTTCCTCTCCCCTTTGTAGTCATATTTATACGCCAGAGAACAGGAGCTAGCTCTGGTGGCTTACAGCGAGGAGAGCCTCTGCCTTTTCTCTACCTCCTACTGTACATCAGGACTTGCAATGTCACAGCCCTGGGCCCATACATTCAAATGGAGCCTCTGATTCACCTCCCATCCCTGTCATTGGAGGTCCGTGATGCAGTGGTACCAGTTCTGGAGTGGAAAGCCAGGGTCCAGTTTGTGTGCCAGCTCTGCCACCAGCTGAGAAAAATCACTGCTCAGGGTCTATGAAGTGATGAACTATGAATAGATCCTCAAGCCCCCATAACTAAGATTTCCTACAAAGAGGTTAAGATTGTACATTTGGAAAGCATGAGGAAATGCAAAGCATCCACGCAGGTTTTCTGGGATTCCTGCTACATGTAAGGCACTGTGGGGACAATAAAAGAGGAATACAGCTGGAGCCACAGGATGGAAAGCATGTATGTGAGGATGCTTGTCCTTCCTCCTCTGAACAGAGGGGAGATATGGTCCAAGCTGTGTTAAATGAAGATTTGTTTTACAGAGAATTGGGGCCTTTGCCTGTGTGTGTGTGTGTGTGTGTGTGTGTGTGTGTGTGTGTGTGTTTTCTATCATACTCTTCATGAAAGCAAAGACCTTTTCTTGAAATCCCTAGTACTTCATAAATTTTTTGGAGTGAATATATTCTCAATAATTATTTGCTAATGTTTCATTTAAAAAACTGAGAGATTGTTAAAATAGTCTAAAATATAAGTATATGGAGCCTGAGTTAGGATAGCAGAGATAGAAGGGAGAGCACGCAATGATATTGCATAGGTAGAATATACAATTTGGTACTTAATTACAGTGAAACCTCAAAAATAGCCCAAGGTTTTGACCATTCATTATGGGAAAGATATTACCTTGCAGGAAATGTAGTAATGTTGAAAGAAATTAACTATATTGTTGCACAGATAACCAAGCTACATTTATGTGGGCTTCCTGAGATAGATGAGCAAAATACATTTTTTAGAAGTTTATTAAGATAATGTTAGAATTGGAATAGAGAAAGGATTATCCCAAATACTTGAATAAAACTGGAAAAAGGCCTGAGGAATTGGAGCCTGACATATATTCACATTAACGTAAAGATTTGGGGAAAACTTTTATGGTGTCTGAAAGTAAGGTGACGTGGCTTTTTAGAATGAATCTATTGATACACATATGCATTTGAGTGCCCATTAAATGCCCAAACACTCTGGCAGCCATTCTATGAGTCCAAACCTGAGTAGATCAACTTGTGGTGAGAGCTCACAGCTGTGAGCACGATGACCATTCCACTTTGAGGAGGATCTTGGAAGTGTCCTTTACATGCCTCCAGTCACAGGCTGCCATTTCTTTTCTTTTTTTTTTAATATATATTTTATTGATTTTTTACAGAGAGGAAGAGAGAGGGATAGAGAGTTAGAAACATCGATGAAAGAGAATCATCGATCAGCTGCCTCCTGCACACCCCCTACTGGGGATGTGCCCGCAACCAAGGTACATGCCCCTGACCGGAATCGAACCCGGGACCTTTCAGTCCACAGGCCGACGCTCCATCCACTGAGCCAAACCGGTCCTGGCTGCCATTTCTTTAACATCATCATTGTTCAATGTAGCTCATTAGGTACATCATAAAGCATGACAAAGCACAGTGACTAGCTTTTCTCAGTTGGTTACTTAATTAAAACGTAGATGATATTATTTTTCTTTCCTTAATTTTGTCAAAGATATTTAGGAGTTGTGACTAGAGAGAAATAAGAAAAGTAATGGAAGTTCTCCTCCTTCCCCTTTACCACAAATAGGAGTGAAGAATCAAGTGTGCTGTTATTACAGCATTGGTGGTGGTTGTTTATTGTTTATCAACTGTTTTCATGAGGAATTTGAATTCGATCCTCACCCTAGCTTTATGGGCTAGCTAGACTATTTCGGAGTCAAGAAATAAAGGCTTGGGAAATTAAGCACCTTTCTTTTAAAAAATGGTAAAATCAGTCTTTCACCCTACATGTTTAACTGAAAAGTCTCTTATTTTCCCACTAACTCATGCCACCCTTGTTATTGTCTATTTTTCAATGCCGAAATAAACAGACTCTGCAAGCTAAAAATCACTCGGCACTTATGACAGTGACTTTGACTTTCAATAAGCACAGGTACACATTCGTAGGGAATGAAGGCTATTATAATAGCTATTTCCATTTGAATCGCAGTCAAGCCATGATGGGGATTATAACTTCAGGAATATTCTGTTAGAATGTGTAGTGAATGAACTCAATGGGCCAGCTCATTCCAGCTTCTTTCCAAGTCAGAGAAAATTGGAAGAATTTAATATTCCTACTATACGAACCAAAGGCCCTTTTTATAGTCTTTATTCTTACATATTACCTATACCTTGATATAAATGTATCTTTTAATAATTTCTGTGCAAGCTTTCCCACAAAATGTGCAACCTCACTTCAGAAAGTGTAAACCTTGTTTAAAGGAGAGGGTGCAGTGGTTTGGTCTCTCTCAAGGGGATAATGTTGGCATTTGGGGCAAGACATTTTTTGCCATGTGGGACTGTCTTCCAAGAGCAGAATGTTTAGCATCCTTGAAGCTCACCAATTAAATGCCAGTGGCAAATCTTAGTCATTAGGACAAAAAAACAAAGGCTCTGACATCTTTCTAAGTTCAAGCTTGACTCTCTCTCTTTCTCTCTCTCCCTCTCTCTTCCTCCTCCCACCCTGTGTGTGTGTGTGTGTGTGTGTGTGTGTGTGTGTGTGTGTGTAAACTGTGGATTGATCTCCAGCAGATTTGAGTATTAGACCAACGGTATTGACTAAACACACACAGTTTAAATATTAAATACTAGAGGCCTGATGCACGAAATTCGTGCAAGGGGCTCGGCCCTTGCAGCCCCGCCTTCATCCGGAAGGTCGTCCAGAAGGATGTCTGGAAGGTCATTCAGCTGTCTGGTCTAATTAGCATATTACGCTTTTATTATTATAGATTGTATACCAAATGTATAGTTTAAATAATGCATGGCAGACAAATATTGAAATTGTCAAATTTTTGAATTGCTACAATTTAGCCTTCAAAATACAAGACCCCAGCTTTAAGACATTTTAGTTTATAATTAAGTGATTTTGATTGTGACCTACTGTGAGACACATTCAACAATGGCATCTCAGAGGGAGACTTGAGAGGGAGACTTGCCACATTGTTAATGTGGCCTTTGAAGACAGACTACTGGGCTCAGATCCCAGCTCAGCCACTGCCTGGCTATCATACTACTTGGTACATTACTTTTACTCTTTGGACTCAGTTTCTTCATTTACACAATGGGGTCTTCATGTTAATAAAACTTAATGCATAGGCTTTTACTGAGGATTATAGGGCTTATCCTATCTAAAGCATGTAGAATGGGCCTCACATACAGTAAGAGCTATGTAAACATTTGCTATTTTTAGAAACTATGTTAAATAAAATACGTCTGTCTCTAATAGAAATAGCTATTCACTCATTTGTTTTTGTGGGGTTATATAATCTTAGCAAAGTCGATTTCAATCATTGAGTTTAGTCTCTTCCTCTGCATCTTTATTATTGTCTTTCAAACATCCCTTATCAGAATTACAGCAACTGATGTCCCTAAAATAATCATGTTAATCTCCTTATACCAATGCAATCTGTAATCCTGAATAAAAAATATTGGAATCACAAAGCGAATAACTGGTGCCTTTGCTGGGGAGTAAGATGCAGTCGGTGGAAGATGGGTTAAAAATTTTAACAAATAACATTATTTTGTATCATCTTCTGATTTTAAAAAATGCTACATATCATGAGTAGATCTTCCAATAAAAACTAATTTCATCATCTACCTGCTTTTATAAATGTGGTTACAATCGTCCTTCAGCTTTCCACTTGCCTTTGGATGAAGTCCTGTCTCCGCATCGCATACAGAATCAACTACTGTACTTTTGAGAATCTTTATATACATGAATTTTATTGAGAACCATGGTAATAGATGCCTACCTTATTCAATATTGAATTCAGAGTCTGTTCCATTTGATTCTTTATGCTTTATGGTGAGCACTATGTCTTTTTCTCCCCAGTATTCAATAACCACTGATAGCAGCACCAGTGTGACATGAGGAGAAAAATTGCACTTGAGAAAAGCATTACAGATCTGTTTCTCAGAGCTTATTATGATGCCACGGCCTTAAAAACATTGTACTCTGTCACAGGAAGCCATGAGTTACATGGGCCCACTTCAGTGGCCATAAAAGCAGAAGCTTGACGAAAGCAATACTTCTCAATTGCATTTTATCCTTATGTGAGTTAAAGCACAATTGTACATATCCATCAACATGAGTACAAAACTCAACTATTGATTATCCATTCAACTTGACTTGAAAAGTAGAAGCAGCATTTATTAAGTACCTACCATGTGCTAAGTGTTCTTACAACATATGATTCTCAGAACAACCTTTCCAGATAACTATTATTTATAATGTATTTTACAGGGAAGCTTAAATAACTTACAAAAGGTTGTGCATAAAATGTGACTCCTACCTGGCCGGTTGGTTCAGTTGGTTGAGTGTCATCCATACACCAACAAGGTTGCAGGTTTGATTCCCAGGCAGCACACATACCTGGGTTGCATGTTCACTCCCCATGACAGGTGCGAACTCAACTGGTCAATGTTTCTCTCAGACATTGATGTTTCTCTCCCTCTCTACCACCACCCTGTCTCAGCCATCCTGCTCCCTTGCCTGAAAAGCTGCTATACCTCCTTTTCTGCTTCCACTCTTGCTGCCTTTAGTCTATTTTCATGTTGTAGCCAGTGGTTTATCTTTGAAACACAGTCACATCAGGTCATTTCCATGTTTAAAACAATAAGTGGCTTCCCATTGTACTTAGAACAAAACCTCTCCTTCTTACCATGGCCAGCAATTTGTGTGCCATGACCCCTGGCTAACCTTGACTTATTCTCTGGTTCCTGACCTGCTTACTCATGACACTCCTTTCACCCTGGGGGCTGTGTGCTAGCTGTTCCCTCAACCCCAGTGCTTTCCCCCAGGATCATTGCATGGCTGGATCTTTTGAAACAACAAATGTCACCTCCACAGAGAGGCTGTTTCTGACCACCCCGGCTGAAGTAGTAGTTCTCTCTTCCTTCACGTTTATCACATTCTGCCAGTTGACCTATTTATTGTCAATCATCTTTCTCTTAAAACATGAGTTCTATAAGGGCAGAGATCTTGATTTTTGTTAAGGAAAAAAAATTATTAAAATGGTAAGGAGGACTTTTTATTCAAGACTCTAGGTTGTATGGGTATTACAATAGGGAAGAGAGATTGTGTTCAACTCTGAATATCACATCTCAAATATGATTTATTTTTTACTCACTTTTGGTCTATAACTACTCCAAGGTGATGATGAAAGAAACATCACTATAAGTTACATCCACAAAGGTGTTTATGCAACTACAAAGGGTTTTTTCCAATTAGATGCTGTTTTCATTCATTTTTTTTTTCTTAAAGACTACAGTTTTCACATATTCTCTGCAACAAGATTTTAAGTATCCAGTTTCTTTTGTTCCTTTAAATTTATCGTTGGCTTCTGCATTGAGTAAGCTATAGGTGATGGCATTAGGCATTGTTTATTTACTACAAAATGTCAGAGCAGTGATAGCTGGACCCTTCAGGAACAGTAAGATGCCTAGATTTACTGTGCATTGTATGGCTTCAGAATATTTCTTTTTCCATTATTGTTCTTCCCTCATTCAATGTGTTAAGTACAAGGAAATATATTTTTTCCTATTTACCACACAGTCAGGGTGTGTCTATCTAGCTTTCTTTGTATTTACACTGTGACTACATTTGGCCGTAGAACTGATCTCCTGTGGTGAAATGTGTTGTGATATTCTGAAAGCTGTCATTTCTGAGTCAATCAACTAAATACCCACTAAAACACCCAAGAGTCTAGGAGATTTATGAATATATTTACTATCTGATATGCTGTATTTTATATGGTTTCATTTGATAGCTTTATAAATCCAAGTTTTAAAAAAGAGAAATTCAAGAACTAAATCATACTTTAAAACAGAAAAGAGATTACATTTTAGCTTCAGCTTTGTGAGTGATTGGAAAAGAATACATCTTTCATTTCTTTTCCCCCAACAATGAGATTTCTTGATAGAGACATAAAAATATTTTTATTTAAATCTTGAATTTTGGGGGCAAATTAATGCTAAATCAGAGGTATTTACAACATCTATACATTTAATCCGAAGTGGATACTTAAAAGCTCATATAGATCTAAGTGATGTTCTCTCAGATGGTGAATTAATGTTATTTTAGCAGGAAGCAAAGTTGCACAAATATGCACAATGGAGGACTCACACTGATTTAACATATCCGTACCCACCCCAGCGCAGATGTTGCTTGTCATTTCACTGCCAGTTGTCTCTATTTCTCTCCATTCCACACACTGCAGAATGGGGTTTGGGAGCTCAGTAAATTATGATTTATTTTGTGACTAATGACTCGTTAGAAATTGAAGCTTTCTGTGCACTGTGTGTAGAAATCACATTGGTTTTATTTTTTGTGCAGGGTTTGAAAGGTGACTTGGGTCCTCGTGGTGCACCTGGCCCCAAAGGAGAAAAGGTATCATACTCACTAAGAAAAGTGCCGATCTTTTCTTAAGAAACCCCTGAGAACCTGTGCAGTGACTTTTCATTGATACTGTTTAACTGCCAAAAGTTAATTTTGTTCAAATGAACCAAAGGCTTTTATGTTAAAAGCATCTGAACAAGAAAAGCCTATTTTTGGTTCATTTAATTAGTTTGAGGAGACTAAATGCACAATTGCTAGTCAACATTAATTTGTGTTTATAAGATTTCCCTTTTCTCTTTCTTGCTTAACAGCATTAGGTATTCCATCACCAAATTAGCAACCGTGTCCTGTATCAGGGAACTTTGCCAGTAGCACTGAGCTGCTACTGTAATGGTGAAGCAGGTGGCCTTTGGGGGGAAGGAGGCTAATTTAGTATCTTAGTCTAAATGCTCCATTTCCTGCCACCTTTTCTTATATGCCCTTTTACTAGTATAGTGGCATATTGGCAATTGACCTTGAAAAGAGAATTAAGAAATAGTAAAAGCAAGAGTCATTTGGCGCAAGGTCATTGGATGATCCCAATTTGATGAGAATTGTATGCATGGGTCTTTTGCACTAAATGTAGTTCTCCACCATCAGCGCATTTAGAAATCCTTGTCTGTCGTTAATATTTACCTCTGCACTAAAGCTGGTCTTGTAAATCGGTCCTCAGTGAGTGATTTAAGCTACATCAATGTTTCTTAACAAGGATTGGTCATTTGTATTCAATCATTCCCCCAAATGATGATTGCACAATGCTGTCTTAACTTTTGAGCTGACTATATTAGATGAGAAAAGAGAAAGTTATAGAGATACTTTCAACCTGAGACTACAAGGTCCCAGTGCCCCATGCCACACAGTGTATGCTCTCCATCGTCTCCACTTAAATAAGGATTATAGCCATGATGCTTGGTCTTAATGACTAAGAGTTCTTATGAATTAAACAGGGGCACTGATACAATAAGGTGGCATATAGGTAGACATATTTACATATCAGAAAATAGTGAACTTTTAGATGAACCATTTTTTAAAGACTGTGACTCGTTTGTCAATACATCCATCTGGTAATTTGTATTCACATACATCAGCAAAGCAATGTAAGTATTTAAAAATACATAAATATGGGCAAAGCCTTTTACAATTGATGGCAAGTGCAATGCCAATGCAGCCGAGCATTAAAAGAGGAAATGGGACCACTTCTTGCAGCTGGGAGGCATGAAGTGGGGACATCCATTTATTATTTCTGCTGATCCTCATACTAACTTTGTCAGAAAAAGTGTCCATCATTGTGACATGTCCCAGCTGCTCCATTGGCAAGTAGTCATATTTGAAGAGATATTCTTTCTAATTTTGGTTCAGTGGACAAAAGTATAGAAATCAGATTATTTTAGCTTTTCAAAACAAGTCCTGCAAAAAGCATGAGCGTGCACCAGTTGATATTTATATCATGAGAGCTCAAAGCACATGATACATCTCTCAGTGTGCTTTTATCAAGATAAACTTCTATTTTCCTTTTCTTTAGGATTTATCTATCCAGATATTGTTTCTATCTATTCAGAAAATGTATAAATATTATGTGTAAAAAGAGGCTACTGATAACTGCAACTTTTCTTTAATTTATTTTAGGGTGAAACAGGACCTCCAGGACCACCAGCCTTAACTGTAAGTATTCTTCAAATCAAAATGATAAATTGAAACATGTTATCCTATTTATTATTTACACTACATCATGGCTAAACCAGGATTTAAGCCACACGCTATTTTGAGAATTGATAGTGACCTCAGGGTGCATTTAGCCAAACCTCCAAATGTTAAAGATGGGGCATCTACTCACTGAGGTTATATAGGTAGTTACTAGAAAAGTCTGGAAGCAGTACTTGTCCTGAGCAATTTTCTCTATCTTCCTTCCATGAGGTTCATAATTTTACCCCTTAGATGTTTGATTATACATTCTTAGCAGGACATTTAAAGTTAATGGAAGCAGAGATAGTTCTGCATACTCTACAAACTGAAAAAGAACAAAATAAACCATAATCACCCAGTGGTAAGAACAGCTACCTATTTAAGTAGATTGTTACATTCCCCCACATCTGTACAAGACTGTTGCTTTTTTCTATATGATTTGCTTCTTAGATTTGCAAATGATAAAATGGTGATATTTCAGAAACAGATTTATGAAAAAGTTTATAATGTGCACATAATGGGATTATTCTCATTTAAATGGTTCATCATTTATTAAGAATTTAATCATAAATATGTAATCGTTTTATATTTATATACAATTTACTACTATAGATTTTGTTCATAGGCCATTAAGGATTCTCATTTAACTTAAAGAATTGATTTAAGAATGACTCTAAGCCTAATAGGAAAGAAAAAAAGTTTTTATTTAAAGTAAGATCGTTTATAGCCTGAGGTCTCTCGAATTTAATGTTGGTGTGACCTAATGACATAAGTTAAGAATTTAAGTCATCATTTTTCAAACACCTGTCCTGGTTATAAAAGCTCACATTTAAAAAAGTCTTCTAGCATCTGGATGGAGCTTTTCCCAACAGAGCAGAACAGGAATCTCAAAGGCTGTGTGTGGCTTTGAGAACATTTACACATCGCTATATACTTGAAAATGTCATTTTGGACAATACTTTAGTAATGTCTTACACCAAGCATGTCAAACTCGTGGCCCACGGGCCGCATGTGACCCACAAGGAATATTTTTGTGGCCCAGCCAATATAACGGTATGTAAGAAATGTTTTAATAAAAATTTCATAACTTAATTTTTACAATATGCTGTTATACATAATTATTAATAACGAACTACAACGTTCGCTAATGACTGATTACTATAATCACTTGCATTCATTTCCCTTATGCGCCTTACGCACTGGCGCACCATTTCTCTCCACTAATACTAGCAGTGAATATTTTAGCAGCTGATGGTTACATCATTAGTCTTGTACTGACTTGTTTGGTGTGTGCAACAGGAAATATTTCACTGTTGGAGAACAAGAAAAATAGGTTTATTTGTGTTACGCTTATTTGTGCAGTTATTCAGTGTCTTAATGTTTAAGAAAAAAATATTAATTTTTATTAAAATGTCCTATTATTTTATGTTAATGATGACTCATTTATTTCAGCCCTTTGTATTCAGCATGTCTCTATCGAAATAATCCTGTTTCTATGAAAATTGAAGCTTTTGTTTTTTTGCAGCCGTATAAACTTAAACCTTGTTTATTTGGCCCATGTTAGCCTTTGAGTTTGACATGCCTGTCTTACACATAGTCTTTGCGTGCTTACTTAAGGGACAAGTATAAATAGAAAATCTAAGGAACCAAACAGATGACTTTATTAGGAATAACCAAATGCTACTTGCAATGGAATTCTGTGCTTGAAGCTTTTGTTTTCAAGATGGAAATAAAATCTGTGTATTTAGAGGAAGCTTTATCTGTATATTATTCAATTTTTATACTATGTGGAGTTTATTTTTAAAATTATTTGGCAGTGATTAAGGTTTATGCCTGCTCATTTTACTTAAGTCCCCTGCTTGTTTTTCTTCAATCAAGTGATTTGCTCAACTGCTTCCTTTTAGTTATCTGGTTAGGACCTAGTTGTTTTCAACTTGTGTTTGAAGAGCAAAATGCAGTTTATGTGTATCAGTTCACCACGTGTGCAGTTTTGTCTCTGTAATCAGAAAGTTGTATTGGACGGTATCGGTTTTGTGGATTTTTAATGATGGCTGATGTCTCCCTGCCAAGTAGCACCCTATAGGTGTCTCTTGGCACTATTCAGCTGGCAGATACTGAGGAGGTACAAGCTAATGTTTATACTTAACTAAGGATATGTCAAGGCAAAAAGACAATGAAAGGAAATGTTTTATTTCATAAAGGAAAAAAAATCTGTACTATTTGGATATCACCATCTGTATACTTGGCATTACTTTATTAATGTAGATATTCAACTGTTAACTATGAAATAGGGATGAACTTAAATGAATGCCAAATTACCATGCACACTAAATATTTAATTGATCTTATAATGCAGATTGATACATTTTAATGAAGTGATTGATAGCAGTCTCAAGGAAGCCACAATGACTGAGTCCACTATATTTGAATGAAATGAGGCACCAAGCCTTGGCCGATGTTGCTCAATGGTTTGAATGTATTCAATTCCTAGTTAAGGGCACATACCTGGGTTGCAGATTCGATCCCCAACCCCAATTGGGGAGCATGCAGGAGGCAACCAATCAATGTGCTTTTCTCACATTGATGTTTCTCTCTCTTTCCCTCTCCTTCCCTCCCTCCTTTCCATTCTTCCTAAAAATCAATGGAAAAATATCCTAGGGTGAGGATTAACAAAACAAAACAAAATGAGAAAGAACTGAGGCACCAATATATAGGAGTCAATAAACTTAGAGTTCAGCCACGGTGGTTCTCATAGCTAGCTGCACACTAAACTCCATGGGAGAGCTTTAAAACATACCAACGTGTGCCTCCACCCTGAGAAATTATAATTCAATAGATACGATGTGGAACCAGTACGTTTAAAAAGCTCTCCAGGTAGTTATATATGCAGTGGGAGTTGAAAGCCACTGTTTATGGCACTATAATGGAACAAGCATTTTTTCTACTTGGAAAATTCCTTGAGACTTTTGAAGAAGCCTAGCTTTCATCTTAAATTCCACTTAATGTATTATAATAAAGAAATAGCTCTTTCCATTTGGGAGGCATAATAGTAAAACTAAATTAAGAATGAAGCCTGTTTGGTTAAGTGGAGGAAATTAGTGCTAGGAAGGTATCTTTAATTATATCCTTAACTTAACCATTCAAGGACTCCTGTGGGCTCAGGACTGAAGACATCTCAAAATTTAATGTGCATAGGAACCTTATGGGTCTTGTTTAAATGCATATTTCATTCCATAAGTCTGAGGTGGGGGCCTAAGATTCTACATGTGTAATGAGAGGATGCGGATGCTACTGGTCCTCAGACCACACCTGGAGTCACAGGGCTTAACATCCTACTGTGCTGCAGACTCTGCTTCCTTCCACAGATCAGTGCTTCTCCACCTGTAGTGCACATTAGAATCACTTGAGGTGCTTTAAAAGCTCCAATTCCCAGGCTGTACCTTATGCCAAAAAAAAAAAAAAAAAAAGAGAGAATCTCTGGTCGGTTTAATTTTCCCCCAGCACTTCCAATGTGCAGCCAAGGATGAGAACTAATGCTCTGAAGGCGTGTCGAATACTTTTCTCCACAGCTTCCTCTCTCAGAGTCTGAGCAAACATTTTAGAATTACTCATTACTTCAGCATTTGTATCAAAAACACCCAACCTGACTACTTTCAGAAGCACTTACAGGAAATGCAGAATCTCTATTAATACCGGTGATTTGGTTCCTGATTAATTTATTCTAGAGGATGACCATGACCTTCCATCTGCACATTTACAACCCACTTGTACGTCCATCAATAGTCCTGTCTTGAGCAGGACTCAGCATTGGCACGTCCAGCACATAGAACCTCAGAGACCAAGCATACAGACCTGAACTGCCCTGAATAAATACGGGGGGGAATGTTGAACACTTTTTTCCCTCTAAAGCATACACACCATATTTGTTTTGGTTTTATTTGAATTTTGCTTAATAAGAAATTGAGAGCAATAGTAATTGAGCACACTGAAACACTAAGTTTACTGATGCAGGGTAGTCCTTCTGGATACAGGACTTTGTGAGGAAGATTGTGTTTATCACTGGTATTTTCATGTCCCTGTGGATTACTGTGCTTTGGCTATTATTTTAAATTTTAAAAATCATGTAGAACCAATTTATTTCGTAAATCCAATATATAAAACTATCCATTTTAATGAAATGTTACTTTGTTTCTTAGATATACTTTCCTTAAAACTGGTGGTATAAAATTGGGTCTCAGTGGAGGAGATGGATAAAGGAATAAAAGAAGCCAAGTGTAGAAGAAATAAGGAAAGGCAACCTATGAAATGGGAGGAAATATTTGCAAACCATATATCTGATAAGGGGTTAATATCCAAAATATATAAGGAACTCATATAACCCAATAGCAAAAAAACAAACAAACAAACAAACCCACAGATAATTGCATAGACTTTTTTTTTTTGCAAAAAAGACATACAAACTGCCAACAGGTACATAAAATGATACTCAACATCATTACTCATCAGGGAAATGTAAATCAAAACCACAATAAGAAATCATCTCACATCTGTTAGAATGGCTATTTTTAAAAGACAAGAAAAAATTTGTTGGTGAGGATGTGGAAAAAAATGAAACCCTTGTGTATTGTTGGTGGGATTGTAAATTGGTGCAGCCACTATGGAAAACTGTGGAGGTTACTCAAAATATTAAAAATAGAACTACCATATGATCTAGCAATCTCACTTCTGAGTACATATCTAAAAGAAATGCAGTCCTATCTCAAAGAGACAATCTGTATTTCCATGTTCATTTCAGCATTATTCACAATAGCCAGGAGATTGAACCAACCTAAGTCTATTGATAGATGAATGAGTAAATGAATATACAATTATTCAGCCATAAAAAGAAGAAAATCCTCCCATTTGCAACAGCATGGATGGACCCTGAGGGTCTTATGCTAAGTGAAATAAATCAGAAAGACAAATACTAAATGTTCTCACCTGTAGGCAGAACCAAATTTATAGGAACAGATCGTAGAATGAGGGTTGCTGAGGTGGAGAATAAGGGAAATTGGAAAATATTGGTCGAGGATAAAAACTTAGAGTTATGAGTAAGTTCTGGGGACCAAATATATAGCGTGGTGACTATTGTTAACAATACTGTATTAGATATTTGAAAGTTACTAACAGACTAAATCTTAAATGATATCAACACACACACAAAGGTATTTATGTGAGATGATGGAGTTGTTAGCTAACCTAATTATGATAATCATCTCACTATATATATATATGTGTGTATAAAATCAGATTGTATACCTGACTCTTACACAATATTATATGTCAATTTTATCCCAATAAAACTGGGGGGAAAGTGAGTTACTGATGAGTTTAAAATGTCTCTTCTGTTGGCATTTATAATTTTCAAAGCAGATATTAGAACACACTTATATAAACCTAGGTGAGATAGCCTACAGTACACCTATGCTATATGATATGGTGTATTGCTCCTAGGCTATAAGCTGTATGTCATGTTACTGTACCAAACAACACAAGATTAAATCAAGTACAAGAGGAAATGATGCTATTAAGAGACAAACTAAGTATGAGATGTATGAGACTGCTGCCTGGGTAACAGGCATACTGTTATACAGCAAACTTTTTTTATGGGTAAAGAGACTATACTCTAAAACAGCGGTGGGGAACCTTTATTTGACCAAGGGCCAATTGGATATTTATAACATCATTGCTTAATATAATTCACTTAATGTAAATTTATGTTGCTATGAAAAAAACTCCTAGATTTATTGAATTTTGAGTCCTGCCTGCAGTTGCCCTGGCAGGGCCAGACCAAATAATTTCGTGGGCTTTATACAGCCCACAGGCTGGACATTCCCCACCCCTGCTCTAAAATAACCATAAAAAGATATGGACATGGAAAAATAATGTCATGAAGGCCTGGGGTGGGGTAGGGGCTGGGTGGAGAGGGGCAAAGGTGGGGAAAATGGGGGACATCTGTAATACTGTGAACAGTAAAATATGTGTACATGTATTATCTATAATAACCTATAATAATAAAAGCATAATATGCAAATCAACCGAATGGCCGAACAGCAGAAAGACTGTCTGGACGACCACGCTATGACATGCACTGGCGCCAGGCCAGCCAAGGTGGGTGCGATGCGATTGGTTGGGGGTACTCCGCCATCACCCCACCATCGCCCTGCAGAGGGAGGCCCAGGCCACCGGTGGCGGGGCAATAAATCAGGCTTGGGGGGGGGCTCCACAATCACCCCAAAAAGGGAGGTCCAGGCCACCCTCCATGGGGTGACTGATTGGGGGGCTCCATGATCCATCGCCCCAAAGAGGGAAGCCCAGGCCACCGGCCTGCGGGCTGTGGTGGGTGGGCGGGACCTCCCTCTGCGGGGCAATCGATAGGGGAGGTGGACATCCCCCAAGGGGTTCCAGACTGTGAGAGGGCGCAGGCTGGGCTGAGGGACACCCCCCCCATGCACGAATGTCATGCACCAGGCCTCTAGTATATATATATATATATATATATATATATATATATATATATATATATATGTATATATGTATATATATATATATTTACATATATACACACACATAAACCAATAACATAGTTATTTATTATCATTATCAAGTATTATGTACTGTACATAATTTTATGTGCTACACTTTTATACAACTAGCAGCCCAGTACCCTATATTTATGTGAGCTAAAACAAACACTGAATAAGGAAAACATATAATAACATCCAAGTTTGTTTAAAAAACAATGTATCTAAGATTATAATGAAAATTTATGTTAAAGATACATTCTGGTTTATTTGTATTTTTGAATTTTGGCATTTTACATTAACCTTTTCTTGACATTTAAATATAACTATAAATCTTTACTTTTCAATATGCAGCTATAATAAGTATAGATTCTTTGGTTCTTTGTCGTTAAAATCTTAATTTTGTGTAAATGTAGTGTGTCTTTCCATATAACTTCCTAAACTTGTGTATATGTTTTATGTCCTTACTATTTACTCACTATTTCCAGCTTCTCCTCAAATAAATATACTGCTGTTTTTATAGTCAAGTTTTGCTAAAATCCTTACCAGAAGCAAGGCCTTATTAAAATGAGGCAACTGGTTAATACTTCTTTCCCTCTCTTCTCTTTTGGCCTTTGCGTGTCATGTCAGAAGAGACAGGTGGAGAAAGGTGGGACAGTGCTACCTCACATAATTTACCCACTAATTTTAGTTCCCAAGGAAAATGACTGTGTTGCTCTGGCCCTGTCTCTTTAGGGAGTTATTAAAGACTCATCCAGATGGCACCAAATGTTTACACAGAAGCCAAAGGTTTAGAGAGTCAACAGCACAAGTGTCTTAGACATGCTTACTAAATGAGACTTTAAATGCCAGTTCCTTAGGGCCCAGATAAATCCAGCTTAAGGGAAAATTAGGCACAGAGATGGAGGACAGATTTCACCCTATGAAAGCTACTGAAATACCATAAGCAACTGAGAGGAAGTCTCAGCTGCTTATTTATAAATCAGATGACATACAAATTAAAGATGGCCCTAATGCACAAGAGACAATACAGTATTCATATAAGGGAAGCCTTGCAATGTAGTTTTGTTTTATAAATTAGCATAAACAAGGTACAGAAATGATCAGTAGATAAGATGGTCCCTTCCATCCCTTCCTCCTTCCTTTTAACCTGCCCAGTTACTCAAATTCTGTGTGTCAGACACTACACTAGGTACTCGGGACACAAACAGCCCTGGCTGTTTTTGCCTTCTTGAAACCTATTTGGTTTAAGAAAAAAGCAACCAGTTGGTTATAAAATTGCTCATTTTTAAACTGATCATTTGAAATTAATACATAAATATCCTACAAGTATTTGTACAACTGTAGTTATGCTGGTACTACACAAAAACATTTAGTTATTTCTGAAAAAATAATTTTTACTAGAATTTTTATGCTATAATTTGGTTATTCACTTTAAATACATTTAAATCACAGAATCAATTACTAAATAATTATTTTTTACTAAAATTTCTAAGAAACTTGCCCTAGCCAGCTTGGCTCAGTGGATAGAGCGTCAGCCTGCGGACTGAACGGTCCCAGTTCGATTTTTGGGTTGTGGGCTTGATCCCCAGTGGGGGGCGTGCAGGAGGCAGCCGATCAATGATTCTCTCTCATCATTGATGTTTCTATCTCTCTCCTCCCTTTCTCTCTGAAATCAATAAAGAAATATATATTTTTTAAAAATTTTCTAAGAAACTATAACCATCTCTTTTTTAAATTTTATTTTATTGTTGACAGTATTACAGGTATCCCCCAATTTCTCCCCCCTTTACTCCCCTCCTCCCAGCCCCTGTCCCACCCCAGGCCTTCTCTTTTTAAGTGAATGAAATACTGTATTCTTGTTAAATGCGCATGAAGCATAATTTCTCTTTCTGTTCTGACTAGAATAAGCATATGTTTTGTAGCATAGTAATTAACAGGCAATTCAATTTAACATTGTTTTAAATTTCTTACATATTAAAATATGGGTTATTTATATGCTCTTTCTATGAATTGCCTGAATTTGAATTAATACTATTAGCCTTAAAATGTTTCAGAATTCACATTTAATTCATTGTTAACTTTCTGAAACTGGTGATCCAGCTCAATGATGTTTAGGGTACGAATGGGCCAGTAGAAGGAAGGCAGTTGAAATTTTTTTAAAAACCAGCCTTTTTCTAAAATTTGTGGGCAAAAGACATATAAATGAATTTGTTGATTAAAATAGAAAGCATTTCTATACTATAAAGCTATTTTTATTGACTCTGTGAAGAAATAGTGGAGTTGATGCTTAAGGCCCTAGAAAGATTTATGTTTAGCCTGAGAGAAGATTTATATTGTAGAAAACCTACCATCAGTTCATTTGACAGGGAGGTGATTTATATATCTTCCATCAGATGCATGATTTGAGAATAGCTCCTTCTGCCCTTCTGTTTATAGTTTGCTTCTGTTTCAAAAGACATTTTAAATTGTTTTCATCAGAATTCTAAATTATGTATTTTAAAACTTAGTCAAATTTTCTATCCTAAAAGTGTTCTACTTTGGCATTTTGGTACTTTTATGAAAGAACTATTTTATGTCATGTTATGATATTTAGCAATCTAGAAAAAAACATTAAAATGTATCTCACATGCCATTAGAAAATTATAAAATAGATAAGACTTTTAAAAAAATTATATGCATAAAAATGTGTACTTAAGTCATGAATCTACACAGAAATTACTTTAACTCAATTCCACTTTATTTAAGAATTTAAAATTTTTTGATCTATAAAATGGAATTTTAAAATGATTGCTCTCTAAAAGGATAAGAATTATATTTATTCCAATTAACTATTCAACTGTTTTAACAAACCAAAAATGCATGAAGTGTAGTTTAGGAGTTACGCAGACCCTGGATTTTTTGAACAGTGACTGGCCCCCTTTTTATTTTTAAAAAATAATTTTATTGTTGAAAGTATTACATGTCTCCTTTTTTCTCCCATTTACCCACTCCAGTCCGCCCCCATCCCCTGCCCCAGGCCCTCACCGCCCCATTGTCTGTGTCCATGGACCATGCATATCTACACTAATAAAAGAGAAACATGCAAATTGACCATACCTTTGCTATGCCCACAAGCCATACCCACCAGCCAATCAGGAGCGAGTATGCAAATTAACCCAACCAAGATGGTGGCAGCCACGGAGCTGGAGTGAGCAGGAGGCTTGGGTTGCCTCCGGTGAAGGAGGAAGCCAAGCTTCCTGCCCGCCCTGGCCGGCCCTGGCCTCCGCTCAAGGCTACAAAGTTTCAATTATAGAAGATAAATAAATCCCAGATACCTGCTTCCAGGGGGCCCTGGCCTCCGCTCAAGGAGGCACTGAAAAAAAAGAGGGGCTGGGAGCTTCGGTCGCTGGGGGGTGATCAGGCCAGGATGGGACAGCAGTTGTGGGTGATCAGGCTGGTGGGGGAGCGGGGCTGTTGGGTGTAAGCAGACCAGCAGGGGGGCCAGTTGGGGATGAGCAGGTCATCAGTGGGGGCCAGTTGGAGGTGATCAGGACAGCGGGAGGGGGGGGGGGCAGTTTGGAGTGAGCAGGCCAGCAAGGGGGCAGTTGGGGGCAAGCAGGCCAGTGGGGAGGGAAGGTGGAGGCAAGCAGGCCAGCAGGGGGGGGGGCAGTTGGGGGTGAGCAAGCTGGCACGGGGGCAGTTGGGGGTGATCAGGCTGGCGGGGGGGCATTTGGGGGCGAGCAGGCCAGCAGGCAGAGTGGTTAGGGGCAATCAGGCAGGCAGGCAGGCAGGTGAGCAGCTGGAGCCAGCAGTCCCGGATTGTGAGAGGGATGTCCGACTGCCGGTTTAGGCCCAATCCCTGTAAACTGGCAGTAGGACATCCTTCGAGGTGTCCCAGATTGGAGAGGGTGCAGGCCAGGCTGAGGAACATCCCCCCCACACACACCCGTGCATGAATTTCGTGCACCAGGACACTAGTTTGCATATAAGGGCCTTGGTTGATTACCTCCCACCCACCCACCCTCCCCCACTTTCCTTCTGAGTTTTCACACTGTGTTCATGCTTCCATGTCTCTGAATCCACTCTGTTCCTCAGTTTATTTTGTTCATTAGATTCCACATATGAGTGAGATCATGTGATACTTGTCTATCTCCTACTGATTTATTTCATTTAACATGATACTCTCCAGGTTCCTCCATGCTGTCTCAAAGAGTAAGAAAGCCTTCTTTTTTACTGCTGCATAGTATTCCATGGTATAAATGTACCACAGCTTTTTTATCCACTCACCTACTGATGGGCACTTGGGCTATTTCCAGATTTTAGCTATTGTAAATTGTGCTGCTATGAACATAGAGGTGCATACATTCTTTTTGATTGGTATTTCGGGTTTCTTGGATATATTCCTAGAAGTGGGATCACTGGGTCAACTGGCAGTTCCATATTTAATTTTTTGAGGAAACTCCATGCTGCTTTCCATAATGGTTGCACCAGTCTGCATTCCCACCAGCAGTTCTTTTTTCTCCACATCCTTGCCAGCACTTGTCATTTGCTGATTGGTTGATGATAGCTATTCTGATAGGTGTGAGATGATACCTCATTGTAATTTTAATTTGCATCTCTCAGATGATCAGTGACTTTGAGCATTTTTTCATATGTCTCTTGTCCAGCTGTACGTTCGCTTTGGAAAAGTGTCTATTTAGTCCTTTGCCCATTTTTTAATTGGATTGTTTGTCTTCTTTCTGTTAAGTTGTATGAGTTCCTTATATATTTTGGATAATAACCCTTTTTCAGATGTATCATTGGACTGGCCCCTTTTTAACTTTGAACTAGTGTTCGTATGTTATTATGCTTAATATTCAGTGGTAGATATGTCGATAGAAATAAACCTAGAGGTTTTCATGAAGTAATTGCTGAGAAATGTTCAAAGAGAACTTTTATATAATTGTGGTCTCTTTACGGGTAGAATTCTTTCATTTGAAATAAACTATTAAATGTAAACTAAATTTAAGTTTTGTCTTTTACTTCTAGTATAACCTCCAGGAAGACAGCAAACTTGTGTATCTTATGTATAGCTGCACCACCAGAGATTAAAAGTAGTTGGTGCAGTGTAGCTACTCAATACATTTCTTCTTCATAGGTAGGGGAAACAGATATTTTTCACTGATGAACATATTATTGAAGTAAAATATCACTAAATCCTACAGTGAAAATATGTAGAGAATAATATAAGAGTACTGACTTAAACATCATAATAAAGAGCAGGTTTTAGGGTAGATAGTCACCTTCCCCTATATTAAAAGTTTTCAGCAATGGCAATCCTGATGTCACTTACTACCCTGATTGTTTTTTATCATTCTGAAATTCATGATGTTTGTGGGCAACTGGAATTATCTCCTTACTTGAAGAATCCTACTTTCTGTTCAATATACTGCAGATATAACCAGAAAGCTTTCTATATTTTAATCCATTATTAAAGTCATCTTTTGAGAAATAAAGAAATAATGGCTGTGAAAAACCCAAAATCTGACCTGAGATATGCAACTATTTTTGTTTATTTATTTACCTTGGTCATGTCACCTATTAATATTTAGGGGTTGAAACAAGTTTTCAAAAGTCATTTCCACCTCTAAAATTCTATTCTTTCCTTTTGTACATTCCCTAAAGAAATTTAATTTATCTATGATCTAGTTACTAGTGGTTGGCAAACTCATTAGTCAACAGAGCCAAATATCAACAGTACAACGATTGAAATTTCTTTTGAGAGCCAAATTTTTTAAACTTAAACTTCTTCTAACGCCACTTCTTCAAAATAGACTCGCCCAGGCCGTGGTATTTTGTGGTGGCTCGGCGTTAGAACCACTTCTTCAAAATAGACTCGCCCAGGCCGAAAACCGACTTCTGCGCATGGGTCACGAAGTTTCAATCGCACTGTACGTGCACGCCCACACGTGGTATTTTGTGGAAGAGCCACACTCAAGGGGCCAAAGAGCCGCATGTGGCTCGCGAGCCGCGGTTTGCTGACCACTGATCTAGTAGATACCCTTTAATAATATATTTTTTTAATTTTCCAATTACAGTTTACTTTTAATATTATTTTGTATTAGTTTCAGGTGTACAGCATAGTGGTTAGATAACCACATACTTTACAAAGTGGCCCTCCTGATATTTTCAGTACCCACCTGGCACCATTCATAGTTATCATAATATTATTGACTATATTCCCTATGCTGTACTTTACATCCCTGTGACTACTTTGTAACTGCCAATTTGTACTTCTTAATAATAATTTTTCTTTAAAATTCTATTTCATCACATTATTTTAAAAGGTTAGAGATTAAATATAAAGAATAGTTTAATTAAATCAGATATATTCCCAATATAGAGCAAGGTTTGACTTATCAGTGTCAAGAACTGTGAAAGGTGTGAAATGTTAACCTACTTGCAGGTTAGCCTGCCACAGTTTTATGGACTGAGCCAGAGAGAGAAGAGGCATTACTCATGGCAGCCGGAGCACGAGTTTCCTGTTTGCACTGGTTGCCCTGCTGCCAGGGCTCAGGAGTAATCCATAGGTACTGACACGCAGTATATGTTTGTGTCACAACTGAGGAACTCCATGCTCAGGAAACCCAACTCTTTCATAATGGTCTATAAGGAAACCTTCTCTTTGCCCCAGAGGGAGACATTCTCTTTAATATGCAGAACAATAAGCAAACCTGCCCTTTGTTTTTCTATAGAAACAGTCTTAAAAAGAGAGTTCAGAACAAAATGTCATTTAGTACCTCCCTCATAAGACATGCAGGAACATGAAAGACCCTGGAAAGATCCATTGTCTCCCAACAATATTCCTCCCTCTTTTCTATGTTGCTGACTTGACTTCTGTGAGTATGCTACTCCATCAACCATTCTGATTATCCCTACAAACAGAGGCTAGGACCAAAACTGTTCAGTTTGTCTCATATGGCATTTAATGAGGGCTCCCATTAATGACCCCAAGCAAGTAGATGAGGCCAACCTATAGGATCTCAGACCCAACCAGCTGAACAAATCCTATAAATTACCCAAATTCACCTTAGAAAGCCAGATTATTTTCTCCTTAAGTTTCTGAATTGATCTTTCCCCTAGATGTGAGGCAGCAATCCAAATTCATCAACAAGGACACGGACATTTTAATAAAACTTACAGAGGCCCATTCTGTCCCCCACATTAGCCAAATGGGTGCTGAGTGAGCAAGGTGATAAACCAAAAGACCATTATCTTTTTAGTCTAGGACCATGTCAGTCAAGTCAACAAGAGCATCTAGGTGGCAGAGCCAGAATTAAGTTGGAACTTTCTAGGTCCCCTTTTGGATAGACAACTACCTGAAGGGGGAAAAGATAGTTCAGAACATAGAGCAGTTAGTGACTCGCAAGACAAGTAGAAATGCAAACTAATGGATGGAGAATTGTCACCAACAATTCTCTTATGCATGGTATACCTTTTAAAACAAATTCTAGCAAATGGTTGTTCTTTTGTTTACCACAGCACTGCTAACCTTACTACTGCCCCATTCAGCTCCCCACCTATTCTAAACCTCAGATGGCTTTCTGGGGCTTTGCTATTTTTACTTCCCTTCAGGCTGTTGAATTTTCATTCCATTTTTTTTTATAGAATGCCACCCTGTTTTACAACCACTTCTTAGTTTCCTAATATATTCTGGAAGGCTTAATTCCTTTATGTATAAAAACATAAAGGATGATGCTGTGTTTTAAATCTGGTGATATTGAGCTGGAACTCCATTCATGCACTATGACGATGCATATTCACATAAATGTTATGCTCCAAATATTTCTTTGGAAGTGGAAGTAGAATACATTGGAAGTGGGATAGAGTTTTGGGTCAGACATACTTGAGTTGAGTTCAGGTCCCCCTCTTATTTGCAGTGTTATTTTAAGAAGTTTTTCTCATCTATGAAAGGGAAAATTCTATTTCTCAGTGTTGTTAGAATTAAATAAAATCACTTATGTAAAATGACTAGTGGGATTTCTGACAATAGCAGGTACTCAATGCCAGTTCTCTAACCTCTTCCATATTTGTTATTATGAGTGTGTGGAGGTTTTCAAAGGATTTGTTAAAATGATGATGGGCTTCTACCTTTTGGTTCTGTGCAAATATGAAAGTCTTTTTATGTGTTGTTTGTATTATCTTTTCACTCACTACTGTTTGTATTCTTGTTATAGCTTTATATTAGTACAGTGACTCTCAAATTATCTTGATTTGTTCACTTGATACAATATTCTTTTTCAGAAGCTTGAAAATAACTTCATGATTCCTCCATTTTATTGAAATATTATAAAAACATTAATTGCAATTTACTTTCATGCTAACTTTCTAGTGTTTGATTGGTAGGTTGAAAATGAAGTGGTTTGTTCCTGGCTTTGATAAATCAGTTCTGCCTACTTGGAAAACACATCGTGTTGCCAACCCAGCAGATTGAAGAGTGACATAGGAACAACATCCTGAAGGGTCAATATGACACATCACAACTAATCTTATTAATGCCACTGGCACTGAATTGAAGTTACTCTGACACAGCCTTAAGTTATTCAATTATTAAGTAGATGTGATTCTGAAGAGTAAATGTTTTACTCCATTTCTAAATGGTTGTGTTTAAAGAAATATGTATATAGACTGACTTGTCCATTGACCTACAATATACAGTACATTACTGAGACCTTGCCATTGTGGCTCAGTTGGTTGGAGCATCATCCTGTACACTGAAAGGTTGTGGGGTTTGATTCTGGTCAGGGCACATACCTAGGTTGCAGATTCGATCCCTGATATGAGAAGACAATAGATCAAATTCTCTGTCCTTTTCTCTCTAAATTCAATAAGCATGTCCTCAGATAAAGATTTTTAAAAGGAAAAAGAAGTTATCCCTCAGATGTATTTAACTAAGTCTGACAAGTCTAACATTTTCAAGGGTTAGTCTTTTTTATCGATATAAAAACTTACCTATGAAAAGCTGATAAATAGATAATGCAACTACTTTACTGATTAGTTAGTACACAAATTACCAAAATGCACTGTATAGTTAAGTCTTAATTCATAGGAAAAAGTACTCAAATGTATGTTTTTAATATTGAAAATTTTTCTTTATTATAGTATGCAGCATTTTCCTCTCTTAAAAGTTTGGTTTTCACCAGCTTACTCAATTGTAACTTAGCCTGATATTGTATGAATCATCATTACAGTTATCTGCATTAAATACCTGAGTCTTTCATGTGATGTGTGAACATCTCTGTATTGAGTTATGTTTTAACCCTGAAATTACTAGATTAAGTTTTCTTCATTCTGGTCATTTGTTGCATAACCCAAAGATGAAAGTTATTGATGATATTACATTTGGACTTACATTTCTATTATGCTGTCTATTCCTCAGAAAACATCAGAATACATTTAAAAACACCTACTAGTATGTGTAGATTATTCCCTTTTTGTGCAATGGAACCATGTTTCCATGTGGACACTCACCTGTGGAAAATCCAGTCCAGAAATACAGACTGTTACTTGATCAGACTAATCATTAAAACTGAATCAATCATATATATTCTCCCTCATAAATCATTAAGACATGATACAAGTGGATTTGACAGACCATAGCCTATCAATTTTTTTTACTTGTCAACAGACCTTTGAGTTCCCAGAAATCAAATGACTTCATTTATTAGGTGAAGCAAATAAAGCAAATCTACACAGTTTTTCATAGTCAAGAATAATTACAAACATGAAATGACCAAAATGTGAAATTACTTATGACAAATAAATGAAAGTATATCAAGAATAATTACCAAATGTGAAACTACATTATTTTAAATGATAACATTATAAGTAACTTGGTTGGTTCTATTTCTTATTAATAAATGGTTTGATTAGATGCTTTAATCTTTCAGTTCATGTTGTTGTTGTTTTTCAAAAACTAAGTACTTAATGCTCATCACTGTGAGATAAATCAAAGAATTCAGGTTGTATTTCTTCCTCTAATGAAGGACAAACTTCTCCATATAGAAGTATAAGAATTATAACTTGAATTACTTTGATATCAAGTGGGATTTGTTGATGAATAATGTAAGTTTCTAAATTGGAATTTCTGTAGTTATGACAATTAATGTTCTCACTACAGAAGTACCAAGGGAAGTATAAAGAATCAGAATCTTAGCAGTCATTCATCCATTTAACACCTACTAAATGCAATCCATTATGCTAGATAATATGCAAAGTGGAAAGGAACCAAGAATATATACAATTTATGAAGTGGAATGTCTCAAATAAGGGCAAAAATCATTGTTAGATGAAAGTACAGAATCCAAATTTACAGACTATATATTCTATTACTTAATTTATAATACTTTTAGTTTAATTGACTGAATCAGTATTGACTAAGGACATGCTATTTCAGAATCTATATAACAAAAAGAAATGTGATTTCTAAGTTCAAAAAGCATAGAAAAAGATTATTGTTAAAATCTATCCCTGCATCCACATGGGACCATAATTCATTTATGTCTCGTATTTAAAATGCTGCCAGGACTTTAGAATGAAGTTAAGTTTTGAAAGCACTACAAATGACCTCTATTTTTTAAATTGTCAAAGGTAGGGTAAAATTGTCCATCTAGTTATGAAACCTGTTTACTGTAAATGATAATGATTGAAGCATTCCTGTCCACACAGTTATTTCATAGAGTATTCTTTCTAGTGACAGTTCTTATTTTTCTCTTGTCAGTGTTGCTAGATAGGCTTGCAGGGCTTCTTTCAGTATATGGAAGAGATTCTATTGTTCTTTATTCAAAGACATCTATTTCCTAGCATGCACTGACAACTGCTTATGATAAAATGATAGGCTTTTGAAATATAACATAGAATTTCTCTTTCTGAATACTTACACACCCTGAGGGAAATTCTTTCTTGTGTCATTATACTTCTGTGAAATAACATAAAACTGGTTGCTCCTTTAATTTATGAGCATAAAGTCTTAAATGCCACTTCTCAGAACTAATATGAAAATCTCTTCCCATGACTGGACTGTATGCCTTTATATTTTTATTTATTTGCTTTTTGTAGTTTGTCCTGATGTTTCCAACTTATAAAATTTGTTCCCATTGTTCTCATATTAAAGCATGAAACTTTCTATAATAACAGATAAAGTCTGTTTTCAATTTTAATTTTATATACTCTATTTGAAACACAGAAAATGCCCTAGTGGCATGTTAAGAATTTATTCAGTTTTTGCTTAATCTTATGTTTCAAGTCTATGAAGCATATTCTAAAGCAATAATCATAACAGTTAAAATACACTTACTTGCATAACATTTTTGTTGAAGTCAGTTTTAGGTATCATATGTTCCTCAACATTCCTGGCAAGGGAGTGTAAATAATACATTAAAATGAAACTTTCCTTGTTCACTTGAGCTCCTTTCTTTGATTGAGAAGTTATGAATATAGCTTGCCTCTTTTCACAATTGAAGATGTGTTCACATGCAATTAATCTACTCTATGAACTCTACTAAACATCTGCTGTATTTGTTAAACACTTCAAAATTATGTTCTGAACCAGTTAATTCTAAGTAATTTCCCAGTTAAATATTTACAGGAGCTTCCCTGATGATAAGCTCTAGTCTGTCTTAAATAATCAGCCGATTGTCCAGAGAGGGCTGTGTGAAATGGGACCCTCTGTAATAGGTATCCACTGGAACTTAGAATGGCTTAGCTGGATTGGACTGTTTGTGCATATTTTTATCCTAACCCAAAGAGGTAACAGTCTCATGAATTCCGCTATTGGTCAACATTTTTATTGTCCAGAATTCCACTTTAAAAAAAAAGCCTGATAGACACATGCAGATGTTTACATTGTGACTATTCTAAATACATTCTCAAGTTTCTCTTTCCAAAAAGCAATAAATCTTTACGTTTGTGGAATTTAGGAATAAACCAATTTACAGCTATTTTTATAGCAGACTAACTGGATGGAAAAAGTAGAAAGAAATGGATAGGCATTATTCTTTGGCCAATTAAATCAAAGAAAATAATGTACACATTATGCAGATGTGCACAAAGTTAAGATATGATTCTCTAACTAGAGAAATGGTATAAATCTGTTAAATCTCAAGTAGTGGTCAAAGATTTAAGTAAGTTTCATAACAGAAGTGATGACATAGTTCGTAAATGATAATTCTTAAATGAACTAACTGTAAGGCAGTTTACTCTTAGTCATCAAGGAATGGAATGATCACTATATATGAGGAATGAAGAGGAGACTGAAGGTATTAAAGTCCAAGTTCAAGTTTTAAAAATGAATATGATTATATGGACAGCAGAAACCTATTCCCTACCATCACCACCTGTTATTATTCTATCACTGTGTTTTCTTTTTCTTTCAATTTACTAAGTGTTTATTGAGTCTCTTCTGTGTGTGGTAGAAGATAGGGAAAAAAAGAATCCTCTGTCCTCTGGGAAGGAGGGAGGGAGAAGTAGAAGAGGGTAAAGAGGGGATAAATGGTCATGGAAGGAGACTGGACTTGGGGAAGTAAACACACAATACAGTATACAGATGATGTATTGTAGAATTTTATACCTGAAACCTATATAATTTGTTGTTGTATTTTGTTAATCCTCACTCAAGGATTTTTTTTCCCCATTGATTTTTAGAGAGTGGAAGGAAGGGAGGGGGAGAGAGAGAAACATCCATGTGAGAGAAACACATGGATTGGATTGGTTACCTCCCACACATGCCTTGACTGGGGCAGGAATCAAACCTGCAACCCAGGTACGTGCCCTTGACCAGGAATCGAACCCAAGACCCTTCAGGGCTCGGGCTGACACTGTAACAACTGAGACACACTGGTCAGGGCTGAAACCTATATAATTTTATTAACCAATCTCACCCCAGTAAGTTTAATTAAAAATAAATATATAAGTAATCCTCTAGAACTCTTAGTTAATTAAAATAATAAGTAAAATACATGCATAATGGCATTTACAAGACCATAGTAAGAATGAATTGTGGGAGAGTTCTGAGACAAATGCTGAGCTCTACCCAAGTTTAATTTAAGTAGGCTAGAGCTTCAGTATATCTATAATTGTCATAGTATGTGGTAAGTAAGTCCATTTTTAGACTTTACTAAATGAGAGGAGTAGTGAGCTGGATAATTTAAATAATAAATCATCACCAAATTTTAATGCATTATAAAAATATGATTTTTCTACAGTTGGTTGGCCTGTGCTTTACTAATGACAATATCATATAATTTTTCTTTGTAAATTTCAAATAATATTTTATAAAGGGCAGCCCAAAAATATTCTGAACGTTAATGCAATGTGGCTAGGATTAAAAATTGGTCGTGAATAATTCAAATACTGAATAATCCATTGGAGATTAAAAATAATTTCCAATAGGTCCTAGAGTTAGCAGAGGTTAAGGGTGAAGGGAGAATTCAGAATCATGAAGATCCAAGAGGCATAAAAGTGGGTTATATATGTGAGTGAACTTTATCTTACTATTTGGACATTGCTCACAAAACGTTCTCATATATATTTTTCAATCTCCTGAATACATTTTAAATCAATTTTATTATTTTTATATTATGTAAACTTTTGTTATGTAACTTCTTCAGAAAGTAAAGGAAGTGGAACTTTTTTATTATATGTGGCTCAGAACTAATTGTACTCCATTGACGAATGTTTGGTGTGTGTATTTTTAGTGGCTCATGTTTAAAAACACTGAAAGGGCTGTCAGCATTTGGATGGATGTCAAAAATGTTATATATAAGTTTGACTATTCATGAAATGATAATAATTTCCTAAGGGTAAGAGGGAAGCATTTAATCTAGAGCCAAGATTGTGTCCTTCTTGTAAATAATGACACAACTCCCTGTAATTATATTGTAATTAATACTTATTATATTTGTTTTTCAGCATTTATTTTCTTATATACATTAGGAATTTACCAACCTTATGATGGCCTAATAAGCCAACTTTCCTTGGTTACATAACACGTTCATAGCAACAAAAAGAACTATTTTTTTCATTCCTAGGATTTTATTCCTGCCTAAATCAATAAAATATAGGCTCCATATGTCCCTGTAATATTAAATTTTTCCAAAATTGATAAAAGAATTGAAAATTATAAATACCTACACTTTATTGGTGTTTTATGGAAGAGTCAGAAAGATTTATAGGGAATACTGTGGATTGGTGATATGTGCAGAATTTTTTGTACTAATGTTTTTAGAAAATTACTTTCAACAATTTATACTAAATTCTGAAAACTTTAGTCAAATGAAACCTATCTGAATGAAGAAATTAAAATGTTTCTAACCTTTTTCTAGTCAAAATAAATTAGATAGTAAAATTATGCTTTACAACATTATGAAAATTTAGTTTCTATGAAAAAAATTGAATATATACATGATAAATAAAATAGGTCATCACAAGCACATCTAATGTTTTAGTTTAATAGTAGCCTTGACTTTTAAATAAAAAGGTCATATTATAAAAATGAATCCTAATTATTTTTAAATTGGATAACAATAGAATGTTTCTTTTGAAATGAAGGTGATTTCAGGTTTGTTTGAATATATAGTATACTAGACTTCTCATTTTTTCAAGCCATTTAAGTCATTTAATAGATGATCAATTAATCATAAATATTTGCAAAATCATTTGAAAATTACTGCCTTTACCCAACAGCTTTTATTAGAGTTAATTGATTTCCTTAGATGAATTTTATTTTTTACTCAGACATTAATAGGCACATGCCATGATGAATAAGACATAGATTTTACTATTGTCCTTAGAGTCTTGTGAGAGAAACAGATCATTGTATGAACAATCACTTAAATGAACTTGTGGCCAGTACTTTAAAGGACAAGTATAAGGCACTGTGAGACTGTGAAACAGGCAACCATCTCTTCATGTGGAAAGTCAGGGAAGGTCGGGCTGGGTTTCCTCAAGGTCAGTTTGGCTGTGATGTAGAGAATGGTGGGTCTGTGTCTAGTGTCAACTAGGGAGCTCTTAACAGATGAGCAAGCAAGAATCGATAATTGGGAGCATTAAGAATAGATATAGATGGATCCAAATATACTTTGGAAATGCATTGAAAGGACTTGGCCACTTGGTGTGAAAAAGAAATTTGAGACAGGAATGTAAGGAGGATGCATTCTAGATTTTGTAAAGAGCACCAAGAGGATGTTGTGTGGATTTATTGAGTTGAGGAATGCTGGAAGATCTCACTTTTGAGAGAGGGTCCTAAGTTCGCTGTTTTACATGCTAAATTTTGAATGCCTATGAGCTAGAGGAGACCATAGGTATGGTCAAGCAGAGAGTTGGATATGTGGATCTTCAGCTCAGAAAATAAAACTTGGGCTATAAATCTTAGAATTATTAGCCTAGCGAATTCAAAGCTCACTGACGAGAGAATGTGGACTGAGAGAAAAAGAACCTAAATCTCCCACAATTATAGGTGAATAAGGAAGGAGGAAGATCAGGAGATACTAAGAATGAGCTTTCAGAGCAGTAACAGCTTAGCAATAACTGCTGAAGATTTTATATAACCGGCAGTATCATCATTTTGAGTGTCATGATGAATCGGAATTTTTGTGCAATAGTAACTGTAAGAATCAGGAGACTTGACTTTCAGATTAACAACACCAGGCATTTCCTGGGCCTTTTTATGATCTGAACAAATGTTTATTTTCCCTACCACTTGGCAATATTATGAGAAAGTATTAAATAATGTCTATGATACTAAAAATTAAATGTTATGAATAGACATATGTTGAAGCCATTCTCATAACCATGTGTTTTCTTAGCGATACTTACAGAGCTACTCTCCACTGAAAATATAATTGTGTTTATAGTGTTTAAATATATTTTTTCTGCCTGCAAACATTAGTTTGGTGAAACATGGTTCTGATCACATGGGAGGTTTCACTGGGAGTGAACATTAGACCTCACACCAGGGTAGGAGTTACCTTTTTCTTTTCTGGAGTTAACTATAAAGATAGACCATTCAGAGTAGGACAGTTCATTATTATTAATATATTTCATAGTCTAATCTTGGAAGAGCTCAAATCACTTTAAAAGTTTTGTTTGAACAGTAAAGTAGGTATCAATTTTCACAACATTCTTTGTGAGGCAGGTGTACATGAAACAGGCCATTAACATGTGTCCTTTTCTCCTCATAGGGTTCCCTGGGGATTCAAGGCCCCCAAGGTCCACCTGGAAAAGAGGGCCAGAGGGTAAGTAAACTTGGAACAACTGGCAGGCATTACTAATCCAGGGGTTACTTATTTCTGAACACTAATAGAAATAAAACCAAAATATAGCAAGCAGAGAGGCATAAGGAGAGTATCAATTATCTGAAGGCTGAAATCGAGTTTTGAGCTGAAATTTGAGATTTTGACAGAGACAATTCAGGAAATTCTATATATTTTCAAGATTGGCAGCACAAATGTGTACAGTAATTACCCCTTTAAATCTCTAGCCCCTCTCCATCTAAGAGTTCATTAATCTACCTGAATCAGAAATTTGAATAGTCTTGGTGATAAAAATTACTTCCTTAGATCTGTGCTTTGAGGCTGTCTTAAGCATTTAACCCATTGGGGGCAGAGAACTAGATGAAATAATCTTATGAAGTTAATTTCTAAGCTTCTTATTCTGTGTTCTCACAGTGATGGCCAAGGTGTATATTGCATCTGTTTCTGAATTAAATGCATTCTTCAGCATCCAGGGAACATTTTCCTTCTAATAACTACTCCTTCCTGGAAAACTAGTGGTAACTTATACTTTCTAATTAATATCCAAGATATATAAATAACTCAATAGCAAAGAAATCAATAATCCTATTTAAAAATGGGCAAAGGACCTAATAGACATTTTTCAAAGGAAGACATACAAATGACTAACAGGTATATGAAAAGGTGCTCTACATTGCTATTCATCAGGGAAATGCAAATCAAAACCACAATGAGATGTCATATCTACTAGAATGGCTATTATCAGAAAGACAAAATGTTATAATTTCTACAGATAGTATAGGGATATTTATTCTTGTTCATCATAGCACCATTCACAATAGCCAAGATATGGAAACAACCTAAATGTCCATTGACAGATGAATGTATAAAGAAGGAAATATATATATTTCCATACACACAAAATTGAATATTATTCAGCTTTTTTTTAAAAAAGGAAATCATGCCATTTATGACAACATGGATGAACCTAGAAGACATAATGCTAAGTGAAATAAGCCAGATACAGAAAAACAACTACTGCATATTCTCACTTATAAGTGAAATCTAAAAATGTCTAATTAATAGAAACAGAGAGTAGAGGGTGATTAGTGGGGGTGGGGGAGAGATTTGGAGATATGTTGGTAAAGGGATACAAAGTTTCAGTTATCCAAGATAAATAAGTTATGGAGATCTAATGTACAACATAGGTTGACAATACTGTATCATCTACTTGAAATTTGCTAAAAGAGTATATCTTGTGTTATCACCACACACAAAAAAATAAATATGAAGTAATGGCTGGATTAAGTTAGCTTGATTGTGGTGAATATTTCACAACATGTAACTATATATCAAATCATAAAGATGTACACCTTAAATATGTGCAATTTTTAATTATCAAGTATAACTCAATAAACTAGAAAATAATAATAAATAGGTTTTTCAGTTATAACTGAAAAAAACCCACTTATACTCCCTAAGTAATTTGAGATGGCAGAGTGCATGTGTGTACATGTGTGTGTGCATGTGCATGTGCATGTGAGAAGAACATTTAACCTGAGACCTAAGCTCTTAACAAATTTTTAAGGACACAATGATATTGCACTTTTGTGCGTACAGACATGTGGTCAATTCAGTTCCTCCTCTTGTTTTAATGAAAAATCCTGCCAAGTCATATAGTCAACCATTCTGTTGTTGTACAGTTGCCTTTTTGAATCACTGAGTAGAAATTGATCCATGTCATTATTAAATTTCATCTGGATTAGTCCATAATACCATTCTATTAGTTGGGCTTTTTAGTTTTGTTTTGTTTCCCCAGTGAAATAGCTCCCAATTTTACATATCCCCTCTAAGTACTCATTCAAATCATTAATGAATCCTGAATAGAATAGGATCTGGCATTTCTATGTAATACCAGCAAAGGCTGCCATCTTGTCTACCATTGATATCCTGTGGCATGATAATCAAATCATATACAAATACATTTGAATTCTACTTCCTTCCCACCCACATTTCTTAATTTGGCCTGTAAGATAATTATGAGAGTCTTTGTCATACTAGCTAAAATAAAGAAAATATTTGAATGAGGCTTTTTAAAAAATAATAATGCTTGAAATTGAGATTGTACCCTAGCAAAACTTACATTTCAGAAGTTGGGTTAAAGAATAAATTAAACTTATCTATTCTTCATGATAATTGTGGAGGAATGTTTTCAAATTATAAAGTTCAACCACTGTTCTCTGCAAGTTTACTCCATTTATAAATATGCAGAGTCCAGATTATTTTATATTACCTTTGTTTTCTCTTCTATCAAGAGTGACACAGTGTAAGAAACTAAAGAACAGACTTTAAAGCTGCTGTTAGACATGGTTTGTCTTTATTACTGGTCTTTTACAGGTGTTCTATTTATCGAGAAAAGGTAGCTAGAAGTAGGTATTATTGACATTATCCACATTTACAAATGATTATTTTAAAATATTCTCAGTGATATAATCTGCTTTATAAGCTACTTGAAAGAGAGCATGCTTAATTGATTTAAGAAATGAGCATGCTTTCGTATTTACATTCAGGTCCATATTAGTGCCACTATTTCTTCCCTGTGCAAGAGTTAGGTAGAATTCAGCTCTTTTAGGCATAGAAATGTACTTGTAGATGTGCATATATATATACATACACACATACTTAAATATAAGGCCAGTAATTTTTACATTTCATTGGAGTTTATAATAGAAAACATCATGAGGAGGACAGAGGGCCAGGACACTGCAGGGCCAATAAGTCAACATAAGAGAGGTTCAAGATGCAAGGAGGGCTCAATAGGATTTAAATTTGTAACATAGAGATGATGGATAAGAAAAGAGGTGGTTGGAATTGGTGCCAGCTGAGAGGTTTTAGTTGGATAATCAGGAGAGCATCCTATATAATAAAAGGCTAATATGCGAATTGTCCCCTCGACCAGGAGTATAACCAGGAGTTTGACTGGGAGTTAGACCAGGGGCCGGGGCCGACCAACCAACTTCCCACGTCCCCTCCCCCCGACCACCACCCAATCGGCCCCAATGGGGCAGGGGGTGGGGGGGCAGCCGAACCCCACCCGTGCACAAGTTCGTGCACCAGGCCTCTACTTGGAAACATAAATTGTAAGAAAAGGTATGAGAGAATTGGTGGATTGTGAGGAAGGAGAGGCAGCAGTGGGAAATCTGATGGAGGGATAAGGGGAGGAACTAGAGGGCACCCCGGAAAAGGTATCTTTATGAAAAGTGAAGCATTTCAGAGCTGAGCCATATTCATTGACATTTACATGAACATCTCAAAAGAACTGATGTTTATAAACATTCCCTCTAAGATATAGATTTCTTATACGATTTCCTAATATTCCTAATAGAATCCTCCAAAATATAAAAAATAGTTGTTATTTTAACATAATCTTGGATTTCTCCTTTATAGTTACATAAAGTGCATGACTGAATAATCTTAATTTTAAGATACGTATAAAACTACCATGGCCTTTTTAAAAGAAATTGCTCTAGGCCTCTGAAAAAAACACACACACACAAACATTTGGTGAATCAGCTCTACTTACTTCCACAAACAGAAATTTATTTGGTTGGACCAAAATGACACCTCACTCTTGCATTTCTGTTGCTGGGTGCTAAACAGAAATTTTAAGTTTTAGATTCCTTCTATCATGCTCTCAATTTAGCTTCTATACTTGTGCCTTTTTTCCCCCCAGACTTTCCCATTCCCTTCATATATATCCAGACAACTAACCCTCCTTCCAACATTTTTGTGCATATTTTACTTTCCTTTGAAGTGCTTGCTCGAAGCCAGCTTTGAAGCCTGTGTCTGGGATCAGGATTCCCTGCATTCTAAAGAGCACAGAGAACCTGAACATAGGTAGCTCTCAGCCTTACAGGATATGTCCCTTCACAGCAGCCCAGTCTTGATGGCAAAGGCACTGGGTCATATTTCCTCGACAGGTAGGAATCTGATGGTCAATCCTGTGCTGGCTTCTTAGGATATGAGCAACATGGGGTTGATGTTTAGGCTCTAGGGGCACACAGCCTGAATTTTAGTCCCAGCTTTGCCAGTCATTAGCTGTGTGACCTTAGGCAAGTTCCTCACCCTCTCTGCCTCAGTGTCCTCATTTAGAAAATAGAGATTCTAATAACCCCTACCCACCCCTAGAGTTATTGGAAGGAGAGTGCTGGTTAGGAGTTAGCTGTTGTCATGATTCTCATTCCAATACTAGTGATCTGAAGCTGTTTATAGAAGGGAAGAAAGTATATAACTTTAGAGTAGTAGGAATTGATTAAAGAGAATATCTAGTTGGCCAAGAAAAATTATATAAAGTAAAATGACTGTTTTCACTCCCACTCCATTGAGCCCATCTTATTGAACTCTTATCTGAATTCTTACTTTCTTTGCATGTCCTCCCCCATGTTCCAATACCCCAGAAGCTTTATGAGGCCCAGTGTTGATCCAGCTTCATAATAAAATGAAATAATCTAAAAATTTTTAATTTAAAGGAGCAGAGATGAGGATTGGTGTCTTCATCATGGAGTAGCTGAGGCCTTAATGCTTATTTAGTGCATAAATTGTGCTGATCATATATAAATTCGCCAAGTGTTCATGGAAAAACCTTGCTCTTCTTTTGGCTTGTTTCTGGATTGATTTATATCCTTTATCTAAGAAGATACAAGTAATATAAATAATGTTCTAATAATTCCTGAGTCAATCAGTCTCATTAGGAAAAAGGACAACAAGATCACTGCTTCTGTGAAATCAACACATGCTATAGAACTCATCTAAGCAAAATTTTCCTTAAGCTGATTTGCTTTTATATCTTGATATCTTTTTCAAGTGAAATTTTACCCAGCTAGCCTACCCATATTCAGTGAAGGCTTCATAGAACGCAGCAAGCCAGTAAAGCAGGTCAGGACTGCCCTACTCCCCCACAGTATAAAAGCATTTCTTCTCATTCTAGGATAGCTTATTCCACAGTGCTAACTCCACAGCCATAAAATGACCTCAGAGTTTCAATGAAGCAAGTTCAGGGGCTGGGAGAACCACTAACAATTCTCTGTAGTTGCAATTAAATTCTTATACATGGGCCTGAATTTGGGGGAGGAACCTTATGAAGAAAAGAATGAATAGTGATAAATTTTCAGCTCACAAAGTAATTTGGTTAGTTGCACAGTATAATTAGAGGGAAATAGAAGATTGTTTTCCTATCTTTATGTATTAAAACTGACATTGACCGGTAAAATGCACAGTGAGCATATACAAAAATTATGCTCACTCACTAAAGCTATGACTAGTGTCCTTGTACCAAGAATTTGTATTGCTAACAGGAAAATAATTTTAAATAATAATTCTGCTCTGGTCCTAGGTAGAACAGGGGTGAGGGGAGTGGGAAGCATCATTTTTGCTCGGATCCATATATAAATGTGTTAATATGCATATTTTATGTAACATTTTAGAGGTTCTTTATGCAACAACGAGTAGTTCATGTTTATTGCTCATGTTTTAAATTTCCACTTTACTTCCTATGAAATTTCCTAAGGCTGTCTCCTTGAGGATGCCTTGAGAGTTTACAAAAGATATCAACTTTGATCCTATCTGACATTTCTAATGGGTAACTGGGAAAGTGTGTACCCTGTTCAGGTCCCAAGAGATTGGCAGTTTTCCCCAAACACCTTACTAGAATTTATAAAACTAATGAGAGTCAGAAGATAAAAAATGATAAAATCTATAATTATCACTGCATTTCTTTTTGCAGAGCTTCGAAGCTCACTTTGGGGAACCTCCACTATTGTTGTAATGGCTGATATTGCTGGCTTTGTCTTGCTGTCTTTCTAGAAACTCATCATTTAGGATTATCTAGCTATCTCCAGTTTACCTATGAGACTTTTAAAATTAATACTTACGATGGGATGATTTTATATAATTGAGAAAACTCTTATTGAGTTAAATTTGCCACCTGGGGAGAAAAAATGTACTGTAGTATATAAATTCTACCATATCTTAAATCATATAATGATTTATTTTGCATTTATATTTTCTTTGTATGAAGTAGCATTTGTACTAGGAATGTAAGGCATTGAAACACTATAAGTATCTGTGTCACTATATATCATATTTACAGGTTATACACAATTGTAACTTGACTTTACTCAGTTTAGCTTATGTGCATTGGGTGTTATATGTTGTATGTGTGTGTATGAAGTCACTTATATGCTTCCATTGTTCTAGTCCTCATTTCAGTGATTAAGTGAGAAATCAGTATAGAATATAAGAATTACATACTGGTCTTAGTCCCTTTGTCATATGATACATTTCTCAGAGCAAAAATAGATCATTTACAAATTACCTTCCTGTGCTAGTCCTAACTGATGAGGTCCCAAATAGCATGTGATTTAGTATTAAGCATGTGACTTTACCACTTACTGTTTCACATATTTAGGTGTGATTTAATATTTGTGAAAATTTTTTGTAGCATTTCAGGGTTCTTGTCAGTTAGATGTCCCTCGAGATACAGAATCAGAATTTCAGAAAACGACAAAATTTCAAGGAATGACTCCTGTCTGCTTATCTGAAAATTTGTACTTCAGAATCTTCTCCTAGTGTCCTGCCACCCAGATACTCCTGCTCATTCTAGCTTCGTGTCCCCAGAGCTTCATCAAATATAGCTTCTGAAGTAATGGAGTAAGGCAGGAAGAAGGGAAAGAAGCTAATATATGTTAATGTCAGACAAGTGTCCACCAGGGAGTAGTTGTGGAGCAAGGACAAGAATCCCCCACTTTTGCCTCACACTCCATGACTGGTGGGAACAATAAATCAAAAGAACAAGATGTTGGGAGACAACTGCTAGCTCACTCTAATTAGAACCGGTGAAAAAAGAGACACAGTGGGAGATGCAGCCCAGACTTTGTGAGAGTAGGCCATCCCTTAGATCAAGTTAAATATCATAGCCATTCAATGACAGTGTGCCTGTGGTCCACCGTGGTAAACTTCACTCTAATTAGTGAGTCTCTGTAGCACACTTGAAACAGAAGACAAAGGACCCTGGGAAGGCTGTGACAACAACCACAACAAAAAGATGACAACCAATGTTTGTGTTTCAATAATACATGAGTAAGTTGTTAAGCCACAAGGAGTTAGGGTTCTTATTCATTTAAATGAATATTTATTTGTGTAACACAATAGCTTTATAAGCTATCTCTGTTATTTGGATTAGTAAAGAAGGAATGTTTCATGTTTTTCAAATAGAATGCTGACACTAAATGGCTTGTTTGTATTAACAGACCTAAGGGTTGGTGTCTGCTGTCGAAATATCATCCCATCTCTTAGGAAGTTCTTCCAAGTGGAGACACCCAGGCCCTGAGGTTTGGGGAGAGTGGAGCCACCTCAGAGGGAGGGGCCTGAGAGGAAGACCCGTACCAGGGACTTCACATTTTTTATGTTAGAGATGAAAGGGAACTGTAATGTCGCTCCAGTCCACCAAATAAGGGAACTGAGGTCCCGAAACATTCAGCCATTCTCCAAGGCTGCAGGGCTATTCATGTCTTAGTTATTCTATGTGAGAAGGAGCACTATGTTTTATTTTGTGGTCCCAAACCAAAGTGTAGATTTGCATGTCTTTAAAATGGAGGATATTGAGAATGTAACCAAAGCTACTTTATTTTCTATTTAAGGCCAGACATTATAAGGAACAAATGTACATAGGTCCTGTTGGTCCTGTCGTGGTCTCCACAGATTGTAAAGAGTGGTTATTATGTCCCCATGGCCTGCTTATCTGGCACCACCAGTTGGGAACAAGCCTTGCCTGGTCAGTGGGGAGCAGGGGTGGGAGTCAGAGCTGCTCTTTATCAGCTGTAGAAGTGGGTTAATTTGTGACTTCCGGCAAATCACTCAAGATTCTCAGCTAAATCTATGTTTCATCATAACTCAGCCCTCTGGTATATAATGGGATTAAGCCACAAGCACTTTGAAAGCACCCTGGTGACAGGTGTTCTATGAAAGAGTCTTAAAAATATTACCTACTAAGCCACATAAACACTTAAAGGGAATGGAAAAGGAGAGGACACTTTCCACCACAGTGGCGATATGCTAATACTCCTGCATCCGTATTTTTACTCAGTACAGCACACTGAATACATTAGTACCTACTTGGTACATTTACCATTGGAAATGTCAAGTACAAAGTTATTTATCCATTTGGACACGGTGAATATATGTGTAGATGGCTGCCAAAACCAATAATTACACGTTATTAATCAATTTGGGAAATACTAACATAAGTTTTCAGAAATGCAAAACATTTGGAACTTGAATTATTTTTATGGCCTAGTGACTTTGAAAGCTAGCAAATTATGTTTCTAATAAATAATATATTACCTTAATTTGGTACAATTCCATAGTATTTTGAACTACTTTAGGTGATAGCACAGAATTCTCAAAGTAAGTTTAATTTGATAGTACTTTAGTTTTTTCAATATGTTATATTTCATTTGTTAAGGAAAAGTAGAGCTATTGAAAACAAATGTAATTTATTTTGCAAAATAAATTTAGTGCCTGTTTTGTATGAGGTACCATGGAAGTGGCTTAGGTTGGGTTTCCCTAAAAGCATAGTAATCTAAGATGGAATTCTTGTGCACATGATTTATAAAAGAAACCTGAAAAAAAAGTGAAAAAAGAAGAAAAAGGAGGCAAAACGTAGTTTCAGAAGTCTAGTCTCAGCCTGATCCCACAAGGCAATCAGGAGCATCATAGATTTTATCCTATCTTGGAGCAAGGAGCTAGACTTTGATACCCAAAAACACACTGGGTGGGGACAGGGAAAGTACCTTTTAAAAAAAAATATATATATATATACATTTTTTTTTTTTTTTTACAGAGAGGAAGGGAGAGGGATAGAGAGTTAGAAACATCAGCTTCCTCCTGCACACTCCCTACTGGAGATGTGCCCGCAACCAAGGTACATGCCCTTGACCGGAATCGAACCTGGGACCTTTCAGTTTGCAGGCTGACACTCTATCCACTGAGCGAAACCAGTCAGGGTGGGAAAGTACCTTTGCAGGTATCTCCAGCTCCTGTAGACTAAGGCAGACGGGTGCAGACAGAAGTCATTAGTAGCCAACACCATGGTAGTTGGGTACCAACCAAACTTGGCAGCAATAGCATCTGCACCAAAGGCAGAATAAAACACCATCTGTATTATTACCAAAGTAGCATCCACAATGGCTTTTAAGTGGAAGTGAAGACATGATGAAAACTTTGATAATATTAACCTCACCACCAAGAGAGAAAAAGAGAGAGTGGGGGGAGGGTTATATTGGAGTAGATGACAGAACTGTTTTTTTAGTCTAATCAGTAAGTAATAAAAGGCTAAACTCAGGTCACATTTGTAAACACAAAGTGAAATGGGACAAGATGGGGGGGGAGAAACCAAGATGGCGGCATAGGTTAAACACCTAACCTACAGCCTGGCACAACAATTTCAAAAATACAACTAAAAGTCAAAACGGACATCATCCAGAACCACAGGAAAGCTGGCTGACTGAAATGCCCACAACTAGAAGGAAAGAGAAAACCACAAGAAAAATCAGAGAAGCCGTAAAAGCCTGAGGTATGGAGGCACGGGCAGAGACAAGAGCCCGCGCGCGTGCAGGGAGGACGGAGCCGGAGAGGAAGGGGCGGCTGATGGCCTGGCTGGCGTTCTCTGGCGGGAAGGAGATAAAAGCGCCAGATTGTGCTGAACCCCAGCTCCGACTGCACTGAACCCCAGTTCTGGGCGAAACCCTGGGAAGCCGGGCTCATGCTGGGGGAGTCTGGGCTGTGGGGCGGAGGCACAGAGGAGTTGCGCCGGAGCCGCGCATGGGAATGTGCGCAGAGGAGGGACTGTTGCCTGTGCCGCTGGATTGCCCTAGCGGGAAGGAGACAAAAGCTCCGGACCGTGCTGAACCCCAGTTCCAACTGCACTGAACCCCAGTTCTGGGAAAGACCCGGGGAAGCCAGGCTCATACTGGGGAAAACTGGGCTGTAAGGCAGAAATGCAGAGACACCAACAACAATCCAGACTTAACTATATCCAGTGACACCAACAACAATCAAGACTTAACTATACAAAGAAGGACCAAGATGGAGGCATAGGGCAGAAGCCTGATTGTTGCCTACCACAACAATTTTGAGACTACGACGGGAGAGCAGAGCAGACACCATCCAGAACCACCGGAGGGCTGACTGAGCAGATGCTCTACAAATAGAATAAAAGAGAGGGGTACGCGGGATGAAGCTGATGCCGGTGACCGAAAGACCACACTTTAAAAACTACGGCTCAGGCGACACAATGGCGGCCTGGAACGTGCTCGGCGCAGTTCCCCCAGCGGTCTCCGGCTGAGGGGAAGGCTCCACTCGCTGCCGAGCACGGACAGACGAGCCCCTGGGAGACATGGGGTGGGAGACTCCGCGCTTGCTGACCTCCGAGTCCTTCAAGAATCTCAACGCCCCGGAAGCGGCCAGGTGTGCATGCTCGGTGACCGGCCACCGCTGCAGACCCAAGGGCCGACGCAGCCACCCCGGACCAGCCCGCCGCCGTGCACCGGACACACCGGAGCTTCGCCGAGCCCGCCGCCCACGAGTTCTGCGGCGGCTGCCCTGGAGCTCTGAGAAAATGGCCGAAGGAATTGCTGAGAGGGAATTGACCAACAGGAATTGGGATCAAGAAGACGAAAACCCGCTGGGTCCCGGATCCGGGTGAAGCCGCGCGCCCCTGGGTCCGGGTGAGGCTGAGAACTGGATCAGGGTGAGGCTGGGTCCCGGGTCCGGGTGAGGCCACGCGCCCCTGGGTCCGGGTGAGGCCATGTGCCCCTGGGTCCAGGTGAAGCTGAATCCTGGGTCTGGGCGAGGCCGTGTGCCCCTGGATCAGGGTGAGGCTGGGTCCCGGGTCCGGGTGAGGCCGTGGGCCCCTGGATCCGGGTGAGGCCACGCGACCCTGGGTCTGGGAGAGGCCACGTGCCCCTGGGTCCGGGGGAAGCTAGATCCCGGGTCCGGGCGAGGCCGTGTGCTCCTGGATCAGGGTGAGGCTGGGTCCCAGGCCCAGGACTGGCCACGCGCCCCTGGGTCCGGGTGAGGCCATGCGCCCCTGGGTCCAGGTAAAGTTGAATCCTGGGTCTGGGCGAGGCTGTGTGCCCCTGGATCCGGGTGAGGCTGGGTCCCGGGTCTGGGTGAGGCCGTGGGCCCCTGGATCCGGGTGAGGCTGGGTCCTGGGTCCGGGTGAGGCCGTGGGCCCTGGATCCGGGTGAGGCCACGCGACCCTGGGTCTGGGAGAGGCCACGCGCCCCTGGGTCCGGGTGAGGCCACGTGCCCCTGGGTCCGGGGGAAGCTAGATCCCGGTTCCGGGCGAGGCTGTGTGCCCCTGGATCCGGGTGAGGCTGGGTCCCAGGCCCGGGAGAGGCCACGCGCCCCTGGCTCCGGGTGAGGCTATGCGCCCCTGGGTCCAGGTAAAGCTGAATCCTGGGTCTGGGCGAGGCCGTGTGCCCCTGGATCCGGGTGAGGCTGGGTCCTGGGTCCGGGTGAGGCCGTGGGCCTCTGGATCTGGGTAAGCCTGGGTCCCGGGTCCGGGTGAGGCCGTGGGCCCCTGGACCGGGTGAGCCTGGGTCCCGGGTCCAGGTGAGGCCGTGGGCCCCTGGATCCGGGTGAGGCCACGCGACGCTGGGTCTGGGAGAGGCCACGTGCCCCTGGGTCCGGGTGAGGCCACGTGCCCCTGGATCCGGGTGAGGCTGGGTCCCGGGTCCGGGCGAGGCCATGTGCCCCTGGATCCGGGTGAGGCCATGCGCCCCTGGGTCCAGGTGAAGCTGAATCCTGGGTCTGGGCGAGGCCGTGTGCCCCTGAATCCGGGTGAGGCTGGGTCCCGGGTCCGGGCGAGGCCGTGGGCCCCTGGATCCGGGTGAGGCCACGCGACCCTGGGTCTGGGAGAAGCCACGCGCCCCTGGGTCCGGGTGAGGCCACGTGCCCCTGGGTCCGGGGGAAGCTAGATCCCGGTTCCGGGCGAGGCTGTGTGCCCCTGGATCCGGGTGAGGCTGGGTCCCAGGCCCGGTAGAGGCCACGCGCCCCTGGGTCCGGGTGAAGCTGAATCCTGGATCTGGGCGAGGCCGTGTGCCCCTGGATCCAGGTGAGGCTGGGTCCCGGGTCCGGGTGAGGCCGTGGCCCCCTGGATCCAGGTGAGCCTGGGTCCCGGGTCTGGGTGAGGCCATGGGTCCCTGGATCCGGGTGAGGCCACACGACCCTGGGTCTGGGAGGGGCCACACGCCTCTGGGTCCGGGTGAGACCACGTGTCCCTGGGTCCGGGGGAAGCTAGATCCCGGGTCCGGGCGAGGCCGTGTGCCCCTGGATCTGGGTGAGGCAGGGTCCCAGGCCCGGGAGAGGCCACGCGCCCCTGGGTCCGGGTGAGGCCATGCGCCCCTGGGTCCAGGTAAAGCTGAATCCTGGGTCTGGGCGAGGCCGTGTGCCCCTGGATCCGGGTGAGGCTGGGTCCCGGGTCCGGGTGAGGCCGTGGGCCCCTGGATCCAGGTGAGGCCACGCGACCCTGGGTCTGGGAGAGGCCAAGCGCCCCTGGGTCCGGGTGAGGCCACGTGCCCCTGGGTCCGGGGGAAGCTAGATCCCGGGTCCGGGCGAGGCCGTGTGCCCCTGGATCCGGGTGAGGCTGGGTCCCAGGCCCGGGAGAGGCCACGCGCCCCTGGGTCCGGGTGAGGCCATGCGCCCCTGGGTCCAGGTGAAGCTGAATCCTGGGTCTAGGCGAGGCCGTGTGCCCCTGGATCCGGGTGAGGCTGGGTCCCGGGTCTGGGCGAGGCTGTGGGCCCCTGGATCCGGGTGAGGCCACGCGACCCTAGGTCCGGGTGAGGCCATGCGCCCCTGGGTCCGGGTGAAGCTAGATCCCGGGTCTGGGTGAGGCCGTGTGCCCCTGGATCTGGGTGAGGCTGGGTCCCGGGCCCAGGTGAGGCTACGCGCCCCTTGGTCCGGGTGAAGCTGGATCCCGGGTCTGGGTGAGGCCGTGGGCCCCTGGATCCGGGTGAGGCTGGGTCCCGGGTCCGGGTGAGGCCATGGGCCCCTGGATCCGGGTGAGGCCACGCGACCCTGGGTCTGGGAGAGGCCACGCGCCCCTGGGTCCGGGTGAGGCCACGTGCCCCTGGGTCCGGGGGAAGCTAGGTCCTGGGTCCGGGCAACGCCGTGTGCCCCTGGATCCGGGTGAGGCTGGGTCCCGGGCCCGGGAGAGGCCATGCGCCCCTGGGTCCGGGTGAGGCCATGCGCCCCTGCGTCCGGGTGAAGCTGAATCCTGGGTCTGGGCGAGGCCGTGTGCCCCTGGATCCAGGTGAGGCTGGGTCCCGGGTCCGGGTGAGGCCGTGGGCCCCTGGATCCGGGTGAGGCTGGGTCCCGGGCCCAGGAGAGGCCATGCGCCCCTGGGTCCGGGTGAGGCCATGCGCCCCTGGGTCCGGGTGAAGCTGAATCCTGGGTCCGGGCGAGGCCGTGTGCCCCTGGATCCGGGTGAAGCCATGCCCCTGGGTCCGGCCGAGACCAAACCAGAGGGAGTCGGACCTGCATTACCACCATCTGTCCACCATCCAGAGCTGAGGGGTCAGTGCCGACATGTACTCATAAGGAACTGGTGGACATTGATATTGGGTCTCAAAAGAACTGTTGGTCCAGAAAGAAACTCACTACAGACTGATTCATTTGCCTGTCAGCATAACTATTATTGCTCGTCTCACATTCAATTCTTATAAGTATATCTCTAGTGGCACATGATTTCGCTCATCTAGGGGAAATGATGAACAACATAGACTGATGAACAAGAACAGAACCAGAAACAAGGAGGCATCGATCAGACTATCGGGCCTCAGAGGGAGGATAGGGGAGGGTGGGGGGAGGGGGGAGAGATCAACCAAAGGTCTTGTGTGCATGCATATGAGCCTAACCAATGGTTAAGTTCAACAGGGGGTTGGGGCATCCATGGGGAGGGGTGTGGGATGGGAATGGGGGGGATGAGGACAAATATGTGACACCTTAATCAATAAAGAAATTAAAAAAAAAAAGAAATGGGACAAGATGGGACAGACATCAGAGAAAAAATGAGCAGAGAGACAAGGAAATGGACTTATGTATCAAAAGTGATTACTGCCCTGGCCTGTGTGGTTCAGTGGATAGAGCATTGGCTCCAGTACTGAAGGGTCACGGTTTGATTCCTGGTCAAGGGCACATACCTGGGTTGCAGGTTTGATCCTTGGCCCCCATCTGGGCATGTGTGGGAGGTAATCAATCAATGTGTGTCTCTCACATTGATGCTTTGTCTCTTCCTCTGTCACCCTCTCCCTCCCTCCCTTCCACTCTCTCTAAAAATCAATGGAAAAATATCCTCAGGTGGGGATTAACAGGGGGAAAAGGGGTTACTGACATATCAAATCTGAAATGGTGATAGTGGCTTTAACCAAAGTAGAAAACCCTGGAGGGCAACATTCTTTGGGGGAAGATGAGTCAACTCCCAAGCCTATAGCATTAGATCTGCTGAAAGGATCTGCAAATGGAAAAGTGCTGGCCCTTTAAAATCTGGATTAAAATCATAAGGAAAGGGACAGAGTTTACTATTAGGAAGTCATCAATTTATGGTGATAATTGAAGCCACTCGAGTGGGTAGAATGGCCAAGGGAGAGACTACAGAAAGAAAATAACTAAGGACAAAACCTTGAAAGTAGTGGGTTGAGAGGTGAAGGAGAATGTTAAAAGTATGGAGAAATAAGAAAAGTTTTGAAAGGGGGGAGGTGGTCAACTGATTGGAAATGCTTCAGAGGCATCAGAGAGGCTGGGGTACGAGGCAAAGCCGTCAGTGATCTTGAATGAAGCTGGTTTCTAAGAGTCACTGCTCTGCGCAGAGGTGGCTAGGACGTTTTACAGGTTAGGTCTTGGGAATTGTAGTAAGTATTGAGAAAGTCAGGGGATTAGAGACTATTCTTTTCAGAAGCTGGGTATAAAGATGACAGCCGATCACATAATTTTTCTGGTAATTGACTACATTGGTAAACTGAGGCAAGGAAGTCAATCAGTAGGGAAAAACTGAAGGTGCAAGCAACAGGAAACAATGATAATCCAGAAGTACCAGCAGAGGTTAGAAAACACACACGGGTAAATATGGATCAGCACCTCTACCTTGGGGACACATGGGAGGAGAAGGGGGGTGTGGCCACTCACTTAGGGGGCAAAGTAGGAATCAAAGCATTGTGCATATTCATCTCATACAGAAAGAATTTTTCAGTGTAGATATAATTGAATAAAACTTTTGCTGTTCATAAGAGGCATCAGTCTCAAGACTGTTCATAGTTTTCAGATGGCTACTGCTTTCTTCCTTCATGAACAGCAAGCCCCATTTAGTCAAGTGAAAGCAGAGAGAAATACAGAAGTAGAGAAAGCCATATTTGAAAATGGTGGAGAGGGGTGGAGCATTTGGAGAAGCAAAGGTCTACTGCTGCAATTTCAGACTTTTCCTAGATTCTTGAAGCAGCTGCTGAAAATGTAGGCATTTCTTTTTATCTCCTCTATCTATGCCTTCTTTCTTTTGTAAATTACCAGGGGTATCTTAGAACATTTCTGTTATCAGCCGTTTGTCTGAATTCATTTATTTCGTTTTATAAATCCATTTTGCTAGAATACAGTTCTAACTTCTTGGAAAACTTAGTTTTATTGGTATAATCTAAGTAATGTCAGAGTAAAATATTGCCAAAATTAAATTGTTCTTATCTTTATTGCTTTTGGCAATTTTCACTTTTTATAGCTCTGTACACATTCTGTAAACTGTCATTTATTTTTTTCTCAAATGATATAAAATTTTTGAAGCATGCTAATTAAGTATAATTCCCAAGCTAGGAAATGTCAAGAGACCAGTTTACCAGATAAGTGGTCCTGCCTGTGTCTTTTATCAATAAATCCTTGTGATTATAGTTATAAATTTTATATGGTATACTGCTAACTTACTATGGGCTTAAAATACTTTTCACTGGGAGCTGATAGAAATGAATATGGTGTATTTCTCTGCATGGTTACCATAGAGATAAAAACCTTTTAAAATGTGATAGCACAAAAATTACTAATTCAAAAGAAGTTATGCTTCTAATTTAATATTTAAAATGGTGCATTCTTCCCTTTCTTTTGTATTTTGTCAAAATTGCATGACTTGAGTGTGTCTAATATACTTTTATTGGATAATTTCTAGTAAAAGAAAAACCGGAGCAAAAATTAAATTGGTGAATTCCCCACAGCATTTAGTGTGATGAGGCTTTCATTTCTAATCTTTTATCCTTAAGAGATGCAACATTCCTAATTATCTCCCTCATGCTCCCCCTCTATACTCCTTCTTTCTATCTTGCTATTCCATTTCAAATCTAATTACCTATAATGGCTTTCCTTAAAAACAAACCATTGATGACCTTTCTGTTTCTGCCACATTATTTCCAACAATTAGACACATTTTCTAGCAATAACACAGTTCCAAAGATGAGCAGATTTATGAAACTTTCTCAGATCTTATTATTGTTCATGTTCATATTTTATCATTCCCTTGAAAAATCAAATTAGGACATTCTTGTATAATATTCTATGACTTTGAATTGTTTTTACTTAATTTGATTTTGTTATAAAAATGTCAGCAGCATCACTTTCTAGAGACACAGAAATGAGCTAAACCCACCCTAAAACAGATGATTAATTAAGTGAGGAAAAGTCATCCAATGAAACAAGACCATTGTGGGCGATGTGCCTAGAATGTCCCTGGGAGATCTATGTGATGGAGATAGAGGAAAGGGGGACAAGGTCAAAGAAAATAGACCCTGCCTTATCTGCATTTTCCTTACAATTGACCCTGTGTTTGTTTTCTTTTAAAGCATAGACTACTGTCCACTTAGTTAAAAGGATGTAAAAGGAAGCAGAAGAGTGGAGATGATTGTCCCCAAACAATAGATAGGAATTAATAAACCATGGGCACTGTGCAGTACAATGCTATTCAAGTGTGATGCACAAAGCGTTACCAAACCATAATAAGTACAGAAATTTAAAATACATGTTTAGAAACTTTTAAAACAATTTAATATTTCTGTGTAATCTAAGCAATGCTTATTGGACTCGTCCAGTAGAACAGACTATAAATGAGGTGGTATATTGTTGAACTCACATGGAGGGTAACAGCAGTGCTTGCTGCCTACAAGTCATGAGCATAGGGCCACATCACAACATGTAGCATTTTCAGGTTAGCTTGTACACAAAAATCTGAGGAAATGCAATCATGTATTTTTATGCTATTATTTTTATTTTAATCAAGTTAGGGAAGTAAAATTTGTTATTTACTTATTTATAACCCTAACTAACTAATGGCAAAACAAGCTTCACAAGATTTTTTTTAATTAAAAAAATTTGTTAATGTTGACATTATTGCAGGAGTCCCCCTCCCTCCCTCCATTTTGTCCACCGCCACCCTCCCCCACCTCCGCCTTCCTTCACCTTTATCAATTATTATCTATGTCAATGGGAAATGCATATATGTTCCTTAGGTATTTCCTTCACCTTCTTTATCCTCCCCTTGGGCACCAGCCAGTCTGTTCCATGTATTCATACTTCTGGTTCTATTTTGTTCTTCATTTTATTTTGCTCATTAGATTCCACATATAAATGAGATTATATGGTATTTGTCTTTCACTTAGCATAATACTCTCTAGGTCCATCCATGCTGTCGCACACGGTGTATTTATTATATAATATATTTATATTTATTTAATAGTTAATTTAACTCTTTAAAGAAAAAGTGTACTTACCTGCTTTTATTATAAGTATCAAGAATGAAAGTGGAATACTGTAGTGCACTTTTATGTCGTGTTTCTTTCCTTGTCCCCACTTTGCTTTTCAATATTTCAGGGGCAAGATGATGACTATTGTACATCTAATATTACATGTCTTCTCATTTGAGAATTGCAGTTTTCATTTGAGCTACATAATAATTATATTAACAACAATATTTTTAGAATTAATCCTGTTTAGTGTGTTTATCAATAGTTAGTTCTTCTATAACATAACTCCATATTTAAGTTCTTTATTGTGATTCAACACTGATTGACTACAGTTTACCTGCAAGCACTTTTTTCAGGAATACTATATAGGTGGTTCTCTTGATTATTTTTATTAAAATATAATTTTATGTCTGTTGAATTTAGTAATAAACATTGGGACTTATAATTTGTATGCCCATATTTCATTTTTTCTAGTAATTCAGTTTTATTATATTTTATTAAATTACCAGCCCACAGCAAATTGGAAATTTTAAAATTTTTCAATAGAGTTAAGAAAGCATTAATTTAGTGAATTGCACTGACAATAGCCTAAAACTGTAACAACAAAACCTTTATCACTAGCAGAAAATTTTCTCTTATTTAAGTATTACTAACTAGGCTTCTTTTTTATTTTAATATATTTTTTATTGATTACACAGTGGAAGGGAGAGGGAGAGAGAGATAGAAACATCAATAATGAGAGAGAATCATTGATCGGCTGCCTCCTGCACACCCCCTACTGGGGATCGAGCCCACAACTGAGGCATGTGCCCCTTACCAGAATCGAACGCACGACCCTTCAGTCCACAGGCCAAAGCTCTATTCACTGAGCCAAGCTGGCCAGGACCTACCTAGGCTTTTAAAATAGTTTAACTTGTTCCTGGCTGGTGTTGCTCAGTGGTTGAGCGTCAATCTATGAACCAGGAGGTCATGGTTTGATTCCCGGTCAGGCCACGTGCCTGGGTTGCTGGCTCAGTCCCCTGTGTGGGGCATGCAGGAGGCAGCTGTCAATGAAACTCTCTCCTCATTGATATTTCTATCTCTCTCTCCCTCTCCCTTTCTCTCTGAATCAATAAAAATATATATTGTTTAAAATTTTTTAATAAAAATAGTTTAACTTTGTAATAAGTAAGAGAAATGTGCACTTAACCATGTCAACTCCTCTAGGAATATATGCTAAAAATCCTGAAACACTAATTAGAATATATTCACCCCTATGTTCATAGCAGTGCTATTTACAATAGCTAAGATCTGGAAACAGCCCCAGTGCCCATCAGTAGATGAGTACATAAAAAAAGTTGTGGGACATTTACACTATGGAATACTATGCAGCTGTAAAACAGAAGGATCTCTTACCCTTTGAGACAGCGTGGAGGGACCTGGAGAGTATTATGCTAAGTGAAATAAGCCAGTCAGAAAAAAAAAACAAGTATCACATGATCTCACTTATATGTGAAATCTAATGAACAAAATAAACTGAGGAACAAAATAGATCCAGAGACATAAAGCATGGAATTGACTGAGGAATTGAAGATGGAAGCGGGAGAGGGAGGCGGGAAGAGATCAACCAAAGAACTTGTATGCATATATGCATAACCCATGGACAAAGATAATAGTGCAGTGAAGGCCTAGGGGGCGGTAGGGGGCGTGGGAGTTGGGGGGAAGAGATAAATGCGGGGGGGAGAAGGGGACATCTGTAATACTTTCAACAATAAAGATAAATTTTTAAAAAGAATTAACTATTAAAAGGAGTTCTCAGCTATGCAGTATGTAATACCAGGACTTAGAATGCAGGCACCCATATTCTGTATCTAATAAGGATAACTTGTTTTACTTCTGATTGCTTTATTTCTGGCTACCTAGATTTGTTCTTTTGGAATCTATATGCAGGTCAAGATAACCTGTGAGGCTAAAAGTGATTTTGTACATGGAATGTCTGAAATCTTTTTCTAAGATGAAAAAGAGCCCCTTCCTCTCCCAGTTTTCTCCTTGGGAAGAAGTTAAAATGGAAGTTAATGGGTCAAGTCTGAACAGTTGTCCGACTGTTTTTGAGATCTGAGGATGCATTTTACACAAAGAATTTAACAGCCTAGAGTGAAGAGGAAAAGACAATTATGGTGTCAAGAGACTACCCCTGAGATTGGCAGAGAAGCTTCTCTGCCTATTTGTCTCTGCCCAGCCCCTTGTCTGTTTGGAACTGCCTTGATTCATTTCCCTACTAACCCTTTCAACTTGCCTTCTCTCCCCTGACCTAAAACTTAGCACATGAATGCTGGCTGGTGACACAGATGCTATTCCTCCTGCTGTAGAATGGCCTTGGTCGTGGTAGCCAGAGCAACCCACAAACCTTGCCAATGGAAGGATGGCCATTCATCATTTGATAGGTTCATGCCTTATATAGAGATCTGGTTCCTTGAACTTTTTACTAATAAAATGTTAACCTCTGCACCATGTCAGCAATGTACACCTCAAAGGTCACGGGTTCTGGAGTCATGTAGACTCCTAGGTGAGGCCTGGCTCTGCAGCCCAGGCACTGCTCCCCAGCCTTTCTGAACCTCAGCTTCTCCAGTTATGCAACAGAAATTATATTGAGGATGCCTGTCCAAAAGTGATGGTTAGAAAAACATATATGTAAAGTAACCAGTGCAGGTCGTGTCACATACAGGTGCTCAATAATTGCTAAATTATGATATCATGCTTACAATATTCACTTCCAAGTACCTGAGCAAAATTAAATTTGCTAGCACTAAAACCATGGGAAAGGTTTAGTGGTTCTTTTAGATTCCAGAGGCTTTTGTGGATTCGTCACTTAGCACAATTTCCCTGAAGAAGAGCAACCAGTCAACAGGTGTTTGGGGGCTGAAGTCCAGCCCATGTCCCACAAACCAGCTGTGTGCCCCAGTGGAGGGCTGAAGCTACCAGGAGGAAGGTGTCTTTTTCTTTACGTTTTTTAAATTTTATTCATTTATTTATAAAGAGAGAGAGAGAGGGAGACATTGATTTGTTGTTTCACTTATTTATGCATTCATTGGTTGCTTCTGGTATATGCCCTGATCAGGGTTTGAACCCGCAACCTTGGCGTATTGGACGAAGCTCTGAACAACTGAGCTATGCAGCCAGAGTCAGGGTGTCTTTTTCTCATTAGTACAAAGACACCTTCTCAGCTTACTGATGTCCCCGTCTCCTGGGTCAACACTATCCTATAGGAGCTTAGAAGTGTCATTTGGTGAATTTTTCCATTTAATAAAGTGATAGGTGAATAAACTTTTAGTGTAATTGGCTCCCTACCTCCCAAGATATTTGTACTTCTAATGATATTCTCCAACAGTTTTGAGAGATTTTTCTCTTTGTCATTGTAGAGATGCTTGTAAAACCCAGCAGCATATCAGGAGTAAACTATAACAGGTTGACAAGTACTTTTTGAAATGTTTTATGGACTGCAAATGTTTCATAAGGATTTATTCTTTCTCCTTCCATTCCTTGATGTTATGAAATATGACGGAAGTCTTTTTTAAGGTCACCATATATCGAGCTTATTGTAAATGGACACTCTATTTTAAAGCTGTAAGAAACCGATACTTTGGATCAGGAGACCCAGATTTAATTTCAGCTTGCTCAGTTTACATTTTAAATGCCATTTAAAAATATTTGCCATCGGGGTGCTGTTAAAGAGACCACTAATGTTTTATGTAAGTAGAAGTCTATTGTGATTTCCAATTAGGTATTTTAGCATTTAGCTGAATAAATTGAAATATTGGAAGTGAGTTGTCCTATTGTAACATTTACCATGTGTTAATAATTGAGTCGACACTTTACAGGATAAAGTTTTTCTAGCAGAGAAAATAAAATGGTGCTAAATTTCTGGATTCCACGGGTTGTTGGGTCTTTTCTTGGGTGAAAGACTTCAGCAACACGAGACCCCAATATAGAAAACCTGAAAAAAAAAACACCAAAAAAACAACAATTGAGACTTTGCCTTATCCTATATAATAAAAGCCTAATATGCTAAGTGTCCGATTGTCTGGTCGGCCAATCAGCCAATCAAAGCATAATATGCTAATGATATGCTAAGGCTGCAAAACTGCTCACTATGACATGCACTGACTACCAGGGGGCAGATGCTCAGACTGGTAGGTTAGCTTGCTGCTGGGGTCCAGCAGATCGGGACTGAGCAACATAGGCCGGACACACCCTGGAGCCCTCCCACGGTCCCTCCCTGGCTGGCCAACTTCTCTTGTCCCTCCCCTCTGCCTGGCCTGCACCCTCTTGCAATCCGGGCTGAAAGCCGCCCGTCCCCCCCCCCCCCCCCCAGTGCACAAATTTCGTGCACTGGGCCTCTTGTAATATGATAAACAGCCTTGCACTTGTATTTCTGTATTTTGCTACTTTGTAAATATTTTCATTTGGAAATGTTATTCTCTCTCTCTTTCTCTCTCTCTCTCTCTCCCTTTCTCCCTCTTCCCATCTCAACAAGGATTGATCTTAAAAATATAATATTGAGTACCAAAAATTTGTTAAAGAATACATACAAAAAATAATTTTTACAAATTTCAAAATACTCAAGACTACTTATTTATTCATATATATATATATATATATATATATATATATATATATATATATACACACACACACACACACACACACACATAATATGTGTGTGTGTGAGGAATTTGGCTTTTACTCTGAATAAGGGCCCTACTTTGTCCTTTGTAAAATCTAGAATACTTATTTCATTTAGAGACTGAGGCTAAAGTTATGGATACTACCTCCTTAGGAAAAGGCTGTTACATATATTTAAAAACTTCAGTTGCAATTTGCCAGCCATCCTGCCAATTCTTACCAATATTCAGAGGAGATGAGAACTAGATCACTGATGACTGCATATTACCATTGTTGAAAATCTTTTCTGTGGACATATCTTACCAGTGTGTTGACATGCTAGTGTCAGTCAGCACATTCTACGTACAGCTTTATTTTAGGCCAGCAAGTTAGCCCTAATAATACTAAATTTCAGAAAGAGTATTTGAGATGTCTTTTCCCTTGGTATTTGCCACCAATGTAACTGACCCACTAGCTCTACCTCTGAATGTGTTTGACAACCTTCTCCACGCCCCCATGTAGTTTAACCTCTCTGAACCAGCTTGGAACCTTCTGTGTAGAAGAATGGTTAAGCATTCATGGAGAACTCATTCAATGCCAGGCACTATCCCTTCCTTCAAAGAGTTTACTGTCTAATAATGGGGAAAATATTACAGAGAGCGCTTTTTGAACTTAGAGAGTTATCTTAAATACTTCTCAGGTGTTCATATATTCCAGACCCCTGTTTTTCAGCAGGTATATTTATATTTGTGTGTTTTTTTTTTAAGGTGGAAACAGCTAAGGCTGAGAGATTATTTAACTTGGACAGGTTTAATGAGCTAAGCTAATAAGTAAAAGAGAAAGTAGTAATGGCCAGGTCTATGGTTTCTCAATACAATGCATACTCTTTTCCATCCTATTTTATTGTTAAGCCAATTATCAGTTTTTTGTTAAATATATGAGTTAGAATAACTGAATCATATCTTTGTATAATATAAAAACAACCATGGATAACAGGTGCACCACCTATTTAAATTATGCCAAAATAGAAATGCTGCTACTCTAATCATGCAAAGCCATTATGGCCAAGTTTAATACAACTTCCAGCTCTTGAAAATAGTGATGAACTAATGTTCTCTTTTCTTAGGTCTCTTTAAGAAGCCTTAATTTTTTGTGTGATGGAAAAAAACACACACTTTACCCTGGGAAGTAAAGAGAAATATTCTAATACTAGATTATAAATCCCTCAAGGATGGGATCTGTGTCTAATTATCTCTTTAATCCCCAGCATTCAGCATATCATGAGCACTTAATAAAAGCACAAATGCTTATTGTTGACATAAGATTATCTGTTTACTTATTTTCCCACTCACTTGTGTTATTTGCTGGTAGTTGCTTTCTCAGTAAGGTAGCAAACAAATATGTAATTTTGACTGTTTCCAACATTAGCTCTTGTAGTTTTAGTTATTGATGTTTCTGAAGGATTTAAATTCATATTCTGTCCATAGGAGTCCATACATACAAATGAACGTGAATATTACCAAACGATTTTATGTTTAGAACCACATATGCAAGTGATTGGATTTTTCTCTTTGCCTTTGAAGATAGTATCAAATAGACCTCACCTACATGTGTTCTCTTCTTAGTTAACTTGAATCTTGTTTATACAACATGATTTTTTCCAAATAATCATGAGGTAAAAATATTTTACTACATGTAAGGAAGTGTGACATAACTACTAGTACTTAAATTTATACTTTTTCCTAGTTGTTTGTTTTTCAGCCAAGATCCAACATTGACCACTCTTACTTTTGGGATCTTTGTAGCTTTGATTCTAGATTATAAACTGCATTTGCATATTTCTGTGTAATGATTTAAACATCCTCTCTTGATTCCTGCAAGGTTTTTCACTTGAGTTAGGCCAGGCAGAATTAATGTTTGACCAAATATCTGGGCATTATGGCCCAGCCAAGTTGACACATAAAATAAACCATCACAAAATACTATACAGGTAATCAATTTCTGATTATCTGCACAAATGTAAGGAAATGTTGCCATAAGCAATCTAAGTCAAATAACCTAAAATTAGTCTATTGAGCCTCTGTATTAAATTATGAGTTTACAGTTTTACCTCCTTGCCTATTATCCATATAAGCAGGTACTTAGATCAGCCTGTATTATATGACCTTTTTAAGACAAAACTTCCAATTGTTTCTCATCACAATGAAAATAAGAAAACTCAGAGTCCTCACCATAACCTACAAGGCCCAGTATAATCTGGCCTGCCTACACCTACCCACTGCTTGCTGCTCCTCTTTAGCCACCTATGTGTTTTGCTGTTCCTTGACCAAGGCATACCCAGTACTTTGTTTTTGATGTTCCCTCTGAAGGATGCTCTTTCTCAGACCTTGCATGACCCACAGACTTACTTGGTTCAGGTATCTGCCCCTGATTTTTCTTTCTCAAACTGCACACCTCTCTATATAACTCTATGCCCTTCCCTCTACTTTATTTTTTACTAGAGGCCCGATGCATGAAATTTGTGCAAGAGTAGGCCTTCCTTCCCACGGCTGCTGGCACCAGCTTCCCTCTGGCACCTGGGACCCGGGCTTCCCTCCTGCCGCCAGCAGGCACCCAGGACCCAGGCTTCCCTCACAGCCCCAGCTTCGTCTGGAAGGATGTCCAGTCTAATTAGCATATTCCACTTTTATTATTATAGATGATTCTTATTGCTATCCAATAGTTATCAGATATGCAATAAGTACAGCATAATGGTAATGATCAGAGATAATACAGCTAAGTTGGAGTCAAATCCCAACTACTTACTAGTCTGTGACCTTTGGCAAGTTGCTTTGTCACTCAGTTTCCCCCTCTGTAAAACAGAGATACCACAGAGGTATTTTGAAGACTTAATGAATAAATAGATGTGAATTGCTTAGATGGTGTCTGGCAGAGAGTAAGGACTATGCATCATCTATTACTATTTATTATGCCCATTGGAATATAAGCTGTACAAGGACATGGTATTTCCACAGTATAGGAAAGGTTCTGGCCACGGTAGAAACTCAGTAAGTGTTTTCTGAATGAATTAATGAATGAATCTGGGCATGTGCCAGCTGAGAGTAGGAAAAATGTCCTATAAAAACACAGTGAAGAGCTGGGGGTGAACAAATGGAGAGTTTAAAAGTGGTTATGGAAATTTTTGCAGTTGAGAAAGATGAGTTGGTTAGGCTCTATGTGTGTATTTATGTGTTTGTGTGCTTGTATGTATGTGTGTGTGTGTACTACATGTAGCAGGATGCAGAGAACAAGATATAACCAGGATTTTGGCCTGTGAGATATTTCCCTACATGGGATGGAAAAGTCAAAGGAAAACATTAACATAATTCAGCAAAGGACCCACTGGTGGGGCTGGTAAGACCTACTGGGAAACCCTAACCTTATGCTGGGGAAAGGTTGGAGCTGAAGGAGAAAGAGACTGTGGGAAGACAGATTGATGAAGAAGTTTCCAGATTGCCTTACCCAGTGACAGTTTTAAGTGACATTGAATGCTAAGTTAAAGGAAATGAAAAATATTCAAATCAAGAAAAAATATAACCAGTAATTGTATAATGGCTTGTCCCCAAGTGTTCAGTTTTTGAAGGTCATTAGTACATTTTCCCAGTACTTATATCAATCAAGCAAGATCAAGGAGCGGCAGGCTAGGAAATACCTTCTGAACACACTTGATTGAAAGGCTGGTGATAAGTCTTAGAGGAGAAAAGGTTCAAAGAGGACGCATACCTCTATGTCAGTGCAGAAGCATCCAGGAGAACTGTCCCTATTTGAAAGGAATTTTCAGGGTTTAGTCCCCCTTCTTGTTGCTGAAGGTGTACAGACAGCTTCCACTGCCAACATTTCCCTCCCATCTGATGTCCCTCTGCCCCCCTTCCCCTCCCAAAGGGAAGGTTGGAAAGAGTTATGGAAAGGTAGAACATGAGCAGTTTGACAAAGAACTTAACACTCACTGTCCCTCCCCAGAACTCCTGAGCTTAGCTATAACCAAATGAACAGGTCTATTCAATAGCTGTTGCGCATAACTGTCCCTCCTCCTATCTTGAAGGCGAGATCCAGACGTAACCATTTTAATGTATTTTCCCTTATGTAAAACACAGACCATCAAATTTTGCTGAATAAATTTACTCGTCTTTTTAAATATTTTCATTAATTTTATTGGGGTGAAAGTGGTTATAAAATTATATAGATTTCAGGTGTACAATTCTATAATACATCATTTGCATATTATATTGTGTGCTGACAACCCCAAGTCAAGTCTTCTTCCATCACCATTTATATGCCCTTTACCCTCTTCTATATCCCCTCCCATTTCTCTGATAATCACCATACTGTTGTCTTTGTCTGAGTGTTCTTTTTCTTTGCTTAATCCCTTCACCTTTTTCACCCAGCCCCTTAAACCCCTTCCCTCTGACAGCTGTCAGTCTGTTACCTGTATTGATTAGTCTGTTCTATGTTGTTTATTTTATTTATTAGATTCACCTTTATGATAGGGTTTGATTCAAAAATCAAATGCAGTTTAACCCATTAAACTCATATTAATGTTCATCAGTTTATTTTGTTCATTAGAGTCCACATGATACTTGTCTTTCTCTGACTAGCTTCTTTTGCTTAGAACAAAATAGATCCAGAGACATAGAAGCATGAAACAGACTGTCAAATCTCAGAAGGAAGGCAGGGGTGGATGGGTGGGTGGGAAGAGATCAACCAAAGAACTTATATGCATATATGCATACCCCATTGACACAGACATTAGGGTGGTGAAGGCCTGGGGTGGGGGGTGGGGAAAGGCTAGAAGAGGTCAGTGGGGTGGGGGGGGGTGAACATATGTAATACTTTCAATAATAAAGATTTTTTAAATTCAAATTAATGAATTGAGAATTATGCATGGAAAATTTTTCTGTTTCAAAACTGGGTGACCTTTATAGTTTCAACTTACAGATCCTCTGGAATTCTCTTCATTTACCAAGCAGTTATTGAATAGCTGCAAAATGCATTCCTGTGAATTCATTTGGTGCTAGTCATTTTGATCCTTCACATTGAAAATGAAGTTCCAAAATTGTACCCCTTGAGGATACATTTCATCTTTTAAAGTAGGCAACTCAAAAAAATGCTGAAAATATACCCTTTATAACTTTACTAACTCAAATCAAAATGTAAAATGTCATTAGTGATTTTTTTTGTTCCGTGCTGAGTGAGGCTGAGTTTATTCCTGTTTCTCTGGCCCAGACTCTGACCTGTCTGAAGTTTGTTGAGGAACCTCACCACATTGTTTTCCTTTTAACATGTCTATTAAATAAGACGCTATCAGTTTATTTTACCTACTCTAAGATTAAAAATATACTAATTCCCTTAATAAAAATGGAAGAGAAAATTCTGCATTCATGAGGCATTGTGAGATGCTTGGTGATGTGGCAGCCCGGTAGCATAATTCTCAGATGAGGAAGACAGTCTGTAAGGCCTGATTCCCCTCCGCCAGTCTGGCACGTGCCTGCTGGGAACTTCCAATTATGCAGAAAAGGGCCTTTCATAGTGCACTTCCAGCATCCACCCTGTTAATGTGATACGAAGATGTTAAAATATATCACAGCACGTTCAGGAAGTTGTGTAGCCACACCCTACCACTGCCCCACTCATGATACCAAGACGAATCAAGTGCCTTGGCAGAGATTGACAATGGCAGGCCCAGAAAACAGAGCCAGAGATCAGGGCTGAGAGAGTTGGTGGTTTGGCAAGGCAATCAGGAGTCCAGACAAATCTAAATGGAAGGTTGTGGTTGGCATGTTGGCAGGCCTGCAGAAGTCAGAGTAGACTCTGAGGCAAGGGCAAGCAGGAATCAGATGAGCAGGTGAGAACTAGTAAGACCCAAATTCCAAAGAGCAAAGTAATAAGTGGGACATTTAAGAATCTGGCTTGATTGTGAGGAAACAAGAGAACTTCAACAATTACAGCAGCAAAGTAACCTAAATTGTGAATAATCAGGATACCCACCAACGACACCTTAATCCTGAGGATTATGGGTTTTAAAATCAGATACACTTGGTGTGTTTTTTTTAATTTTTAATTTCTTTATTGATTAAGGTATTACATATGTATCCTTATCCCCCCATTACTCCCCCCACCCCCCCCATTCATGCCCTCACCCTCCTGTTGTCTGTGTCCATTGGTTAGGCTTATATGCATGCATACAAGTCCTTTGGTTGATCTCTCCCCCTTACCCCCACCCTCCGATACCTTCCTTCTGAAGTTTGACGGTCTGATCGATGCTTCTCTGTCTCTGGATCTGTTTTTGTTCATCAATTTATGTTGTTCATTATATTCCATAAATGAGTGAGATCATGTGATATTTATCTTTCTCTGACTGGCTTATTTCACTTAGCATAATGTTATGCTAAGTGAAATAAGCCAGACAGATACACTTGGTTTTAAATGTTGGCCCCACCAAGTAAGAGGAGAGTGATTTGGAGCTAGATGTTTAAACTTGCTCTGTAAAATGGGAACAATACTACCTACCACTGTGATTTTAAAAGGATTAAATGAAATCACGTAATTGGTACTTACCATGCCTGAACCATGGCAAGCATTTGATCAATGGTAACCATTTTTAATAGTCATTAATCATAGACCTTTCTTATATTTTCCTAGCATAACATGGACGGCTCAGGGCAGAAGAGGGAAGTAGATTGTTGGGTTCATCCAGTCAGAAGGCATTAAGAGGTCAAACCTTGACTATACTTATTTTCATGACCAAGTTGGTATCAACATGATAACTTAATAGAAATCCTGAACAGTGACTGTCGACATTACTGACCGTAGACCATACCACTTGTTTTGATGTAGTGTTATCATTTATTCAGATTATCATTTGTTCAGTTGTCACTGAGGGGGCTTAGGTAATAATGTCATAATGTCTGACTTGTTTTGAAAAGCCACATTAGTTACTGGTAGATTCCACCCAAGATAAAGAAAGGAAAGGGACAGAGAGATAGAGAAATTGTGGAATGATTTAGAAGTTTTGGGATTCCAACCTGAACGAGGAAGGCAATATTGAGAATAGCATCGCAGTGTGGATTCATTTTTCCTGAGCTCTAAACCTATTTTGAATCGTTTGTTCATGCTGAATTACATCTTCTTCTCATGTCCTTACAAGAGCCACTTGTCTGATCCCTGAAATAATGAGACCTTTGTGACTAGTGTTGTGGCTGTCATATGTGTATTTTTAAATCTCTGTTAAGAAATAAAATGCACTTAGGATATTATTCATTGCGCACATAAGTATTCCATTCCCCTTTTTTCACCTATCATTGATTTCAAAATGTGGTAACTTTTTACATCTGCCATCAATCTTACTTCCGCTCACAATGTAAAAAAAGAAAATGAAACTTCCCAGATAGTGTGTAATGTTTTCCTGTGTAATTAACACCTCATTCACAGCTGTGGGTGCCAATCAAGGTCCTGTCTCCTCTTCCTTGACATTTCCTTGATACCTTGTTCAGACTGAGCTGATGTCTAAGAGTGTGCTAAATACACACATGGGGACAGAAATATTTAAGAGGAGCCAGCTGTATTAGCAAGACCTGGCAGTTTAGAGAGACTATTTACACACATCTCCTCCATGGGTCTGGGGTCTGCATACCAACCTTTATTTAAGTCCGATTACTGCTGTATCCTTATCATTCTCATCCTCATCAACAACAAAAACCATCTGTCAGATGAGTACCAGTCGTCCATTATTTGCATTCTTCCCTTCTTAATGCTCCTGGGGGGCCAAATGTTTATAAATCAAGTGGCTAATTTAAGATACACGTGCTCTCCTCCTGCAAGTCATCCTGGAAGCATCAGGTTATTTTTACTGCTGCAAATTTGTAGATGTTATTCGTTTAAAAAGCCTTGATTTGTTTCTATCTTCCTGACAATGGAGACTCTCCGTGGCCTTGCACATAGTAAATGCAGATAGGTAAAGTCATCAGATAATTCAAATAAAAGCATTTCATTGTAGTAATCTGGTTTCATTTTTTTAAATTTTTAAAATATATTTTATTGATTTTTTACAGAGAGGAAGGGAGAAGGATAGAGAGTTAGAAACATCAATGAGAGAGAAACATCCATCAGCTGCCTCCTGCACGCCCCCTACTGGGGATGTGCCCTCGACCGGTATCGAACCCATGACCCTTCAGTCCGCAGGCCGATGCTCTATCCACTGAGCCAAACCGGTTAGGGCCATTTTTAAAATTTTTATTGAAGTATAACATCTATTCAGAAAAATACATATACCATAAAGATACAACTTGATGGTTTTTCAGAAATTCGGCACACCCCTGTAAATCAGCATACAGTTCAGAATATCCATGTCACCAACCCCATAAACACTGGTCATGATCTTTTAGTCACCCCCACTCCTACATCAGTAACCTGTTATAACAGAATAGGTTAGTTTTACCTGTTTTAATTCCTTATATAAATGGATCAACATTATGTTTTGAAAGATTCATCCACACTGTTGCAGGTAGTTATATTCCATTCATTTTCATTGCTATATAGTATTCCATTGTATGAATAATCCACAATTTATTTTTTTCTATTTCTATTCTCAACAGCCATCTTGATTGTTATTTTAGGTGAAAAAATGCCATGTGCATAGTTAAGAATTGGTTATACTTTTAAACTGATCCATAGTGCATATTTTAGAAGGTTTTCTTGATATATTGTCAAATCTTTTTAAATTAAAAAAAAAAAAAGGAATTGGATTCAGGATGGTAGAAAGGCAGGAAAGAAAGGGACTAATATTTATTATTACCACCATGTGTCGGACATTGCAGTTGGAGTGCTTTTAAAAACAAAATTGTGGTAAAAACACATATAAAATTCTCATCTTCAAGTGTATAGTTCAATAGTGTGAAGTCTATTCACATTGTTGTAAAACAGGTCTCCAGGACCTTTTCAGCTTGTAAAACTAAAATAGCAAATTCCCTTCCTCCACCCTGACCCCTGGTAACCACCATTCTGCTGTCTGTTTCTATAAATCTAGCTACTCTAAGTACCTTATGTAAGTGGAATCGGACAGTATTTGTCCTGTAGTGACTTATTTCACTGTGCTTATTTCAGTTAACACGATGTTATCAAGATTCATCCATGTTGTAGCACATAACAGTATTTCTCCACTTTTTAAGGCTGAATAATGTTTCATTATATATATATACTAGAGGCCCGGTGCCCGAAATTCATGCACAGGGGCAGGGGGTGCCCTCAGCCCAGCCTGCACCCTCTCCAATCCAGGATCCCTTGGGGGATGTCCAAAACCAGCAGTCAGACATCTCTCTCACAATCCGGGACCACTGGCTCCTAACTGCTCACCTGTCTGCCTGCCTGATCATCCCTAACCACCTCTGCCTGCCAGCCTGATTGCCCCTAACTGCCCCCCCGCCCCGGCTGGCCTGGTTGCCCACAACTTCCCCCCCCCTGCCGGCCTGGTCACCCCCAACTGCCCCCTCTGCCAGCCTGGTTGCCCCTTAGTGCCACCCCTGCTGGCCTGGTTGCCCCCAACTGCCCCCCTCTGTCAGCCTGGTCACCCCACACTGCCCCCCCTGCCGGCCTGGTTGCCCCATGCAGCCTGCTGGTCAGTCGTTTGGTCGTCCCTCGCTAACCCCACTGCTGGCCTGGTTGCCCCATGCAGCCTGCTGGTCAGTCGTTTGGTCGTCCCTCGCTAATCCCCCTGCCGGCCTGGTCACCCCACGCAGCCTGCTAGTCAGTCATTTGGTCGTCCCTCGCTAACCCCCCTGCCAGCCTTGTCGCCCCACGCAGCCTGCTGTTCGGTTGCTACTGTGAGGGCATTGTGACCAATTTGCATATTACCCTTTTATTAGTATAGATACCATATTTTATTTATACATTTACCTGTTAATGCACATTTGGCTTGCTTCCACCTCTCAGATATTCTGAATAGTGCTGTTATGAACATGGGTGTGCAAATGTCTCTTCAAGACCCTCCTTTCAATTATTTTGGATATACCCAGAAGTAGGATTTCTGGATCATATTGTAGTTCAGCTTTTAATTTTTAAGAACCTGTACAGTGTATACCAGAGCAGTTGCACCATTTTACAATCTCACCAACAGTGCAAAAGCATTCCAGTTTTTCCACATCCTCACCAATATTTATTTTCTTTTTTTAAAAAAAGTAGCCATCCTAGTGGATCTGTGATAGGAATTTTGTATATGATCTTTCTTGAATCCTTAACAAACCTGTTGCAAAGTATAAGTTCCAGTTTTACAGCAATGACATCATTTTTAAAAAATATTTTTATTGATTTCAGAGAGGAAGGGAGAGGGGAAGAGAGATAGAAACATCAATGATGAGAGAGAATCATTGATCGGCTGTCTCTTGCACATCCTACTGAGGACTGAGCCTGCAACCTGAGCATGTGTCCTGACCGGGAAACAAACTGTGACCTCCTGGTTCATAGACTGACGCTCAACCATAGAGCCACACCAGCCAGGCACAGCAATGACATCTTGACACTAAAAGTTTCCATAAGAGAAAAGCCAGATTTCAGTCCTGGTGCTCCTGAACTTGACAATGGGTCCACATTATCACAGAACTCAAGCTCTTGAGTTCTGAGCTACAAGATTTATAAGGTATTAGGGACTCTACAAGATTGGCTGAGAGCTTGAGATTTAGAGCAGGGGTTCTCAAAGTGTGGTCTCCAGGCCAGTAGCATCAGCCTTCCTGAGAAATTGTTAGAAATGCAAATTCTCAGGTCTCACCCCAGACCCACTAAGTCAGAAACTCTAGAAGTGGGGACAGCAATCTGTTTTAACTAGCCCTCTTGACCAGGCCAATTCACGATCAGGTTTGAGCACCACTGGGCTTAAATCATTCTGAAAATATCTAAACTACTGTTTAATAACCTTTACATTTTTGCCAAGCAGGAAACTGACATCTTGAGCACGGAGGTTTCTAGGGCAACCTGAGATAGTAAATCTGTATTTTGTGCTTTATGTTCCAGTTTTTAGAAAAGTGTTGGATTAACCCAAGTGTAATTATGCTGGAACAGTAGTTCTCCATCCATTTGGAGATTCAGCCAGACTCCAATTTGCTTATGAACAAATGGTGACCTGGGAAAAGAAATCCTAACCAGGAAGGCCTCATGCAGCTCAGCATTTGTCTGTAATCTGCCAGGATTTTCATCCCCACCCACAGCCAACTCCCTACTTTTTGTCTCACATTACAATGAATAGGTCCCGAGTGAGCCCAGGAACTGAAGTAAAAGGAGACAGAAAGGGGAGCAAACATGCAATGACCATTCCTCCCATCAGTATCAGCAGCCCCAGCCTCAGCCCCTCGCACCAGGTGGCCTCATCTAATTCCTCTGTTCCCTATGAGGAAAAGAACAGAGATTCACTGGTTACACTCTCCTCAGAAAAATGGAGGAATCTCATTTTAGCTCTAGGGTGAGAGTTGCAGTTTACGCCTGTTGATTTAGCACAATCCTCCTATATAATAAAGAGGTAATATTCAAATTGGCCATCACTCCAACACACAAGATGGCCGCCCCCATGTGGACACAAGATGGCCGCCACAAGATGGCAGGCAGGGAAGGGCAGTTGTGGGTGATCAGGCCAGCAGGGGAGGGCAGTTGGAAGGGACCAGGCCTGAAAGGAAGGGCAGTTGGGGGCAATCAGGCCTGCAGGGGAGGACAGTTAAGGGTGACCAGGCTGGCAGAGAAGAGCAGTTGGGGGGGACCAGGCCTGCAGGGGAGGACAGTTGGGGGGAACCCAGGCCTGCAGGGGAGGGAAGTTGGGAGGACCAGCCCTGCAGGGGAGGGCAGTTGGGGGGGACAAGGCCTGCAGGGGAGGGCAGTTGGGGGGGACAAGGCCTGCAGGGGAGGACAGTTAGGGGCGACCAGGCCTGCAGGCAGGGGCAGTTGGGGGCAACCAGGCAAGCAAGGGAGGGCAGTTAGGGCTGAGCAGGCTGGCAAGGGAGGGCAGTTAAGGGTGACTGGGCCAGTAGGGGAGGGCAGTTGAGTACAACCAGGCCTGCAGGGGAGGACAGTTAGGGGCAATTGGGCTGGTAGGGAAGCAGTTAGGCATTGATCAGGCTGGCAGGGGAGTGGTTAGGGGGTGATCAGGCTGGCAGGCAGAAGTGGTTAGGGGCAATCAGGCAGGCAGACGAGCAGTTGGGAGCCAGCAGTCCTGGATTTTGAGAGGGATGTCTGAGGGCAGTCAGACATCCCTCGAGGGGTCCCAGATTGGAGAGGGTGCAGGCTGGGCTGAGGGACCCCCCCCCCATGCATGAATTTTATGCACCAGGCCTCTAGTTATTAATAATAAAATACACCCCAAATTATCCCAGTTTAAATCACAAAATTTACCTTACCAAAAATCTACTTTGTCTTTTAAGTAGGGTCTTGCCTTTCTCTGATGCTTTTAAGTGAAAAGAGCGATCTTTTGGAGGAATAGGAATCTATGAGACCGTGTTCAGTGCTGCTGGGGGCCTTGATTGTGAGGAAGAAGGCAAAGGAGTTAATTCCTGGGGCTTCTTGGAGGGAAGGATGATGTCTGAGAATGGGCTTGAACTATTAAATTGTGGCCCCCAATATTCTGGAGTTTCCACCCATGTTTTTCATCCATTCACCCTTCTGCCCCGTCTTGTCAGAGTCCCTTCTGCAGGTTGCTGAGATGAGGACTGAAGGTAAACCCTGTTCCTAAAATATATTTGGTGGAATGGCTAAGAAAATGGTGACTGTGTTGCTTTGTAAAGCACATCCTTAAAGAAATTCTTCAAATCTGCTTTAGGTGTTACTAGAAATATAAGACTAGAAACCACATTTAAACTGAAACCATGTGCTGGCTGAAGTTACCTGCCCACAATATGTTCCAATAATTCAACAGCCTCAAAAATATCTGATCTGCATGAACACTCTTAGCAAGGATGCATAAACCCACTCAGCATTCCCCTGCACTCTAGACATACACATCGGTGCACGCCGACAATGCAAGACTGACTTAAAAGATCGTGTAAATCAGCAGTGATATTCAAGATATTTGGATGTTTGCCCAACCATACTGAATCTTGAATGTTTTTTACTCCTCATCTTAAAACATGCCAATGCTATATCACAATATCTGACACTTGGTTTGTCTTAAACATTAACTCTGCAATAAAAGTTGATCAATAGTCAGCCTCATTTTCCCCACTTCCTGCCCAACTCAATAAATCTGTCTCCTTTAAAGAAAGGAGAATGCACACAAACGTTGATCCTGCGTTTAACTTACCTCAACCTAAAAAAAAAAAAAACATGAACAACTACTTGAATGCCATTGATTTTGTTCCTTTGTCCTCTTGTGAATTAGATTACAGTGCTTCCACTTTCCAAGTAAACTTTTTAATCATTGATTAATTCTCAGGGGCTAATTGACTTACATTTACTGAAAGACCCAATATATTGATTTTCAGAATGTTAAACTATAAGACTAGAAAAATGGTGTGCATGTGTATAACATTTTTTATGGATGCAGAATATTAAATTGTATATTTATTCCAATCTTACAATCTCCCAAAGGAACTCCAGTGTTCACAGATCTCTAAAACAGAGGGTAGATGAAAACACCACTAATTGTATTTTTATTTTTGATAAAACGTTTTAAAATCTGTTCTGGAGATGTTAGCTAGGATTATTTGTGAAACAGCTGCTGTTTTTATAAGCCCTGGTGGTATGAATTTAACTTGCCTGCAGCCACAATGGAAGCATTTCCCTCAGAAGCACAGTGTAGTATGTGATTACTTACCAAAGCTGACTTCACTGGTCCAGGGGGCATTGGACCTGCTACCCCACTCCAAGCCGGAGTGATCAAACTTCGCCTGACTTAGAGCAAGAAAATTACTAATGAAATGGGCCTTTCTATTTTTATGCTTATAATTCTCCCCAAAAGTCCTTAAAAGATCAACCCAATACTTTTACTTTTTCAGTAGAAACAAGCCTTAATATGTATTAATATACTACCAATATGGTAATTAAAAAGTTATTAGTAACAATGAAATAGCATGGCCATATTTAGAAAACATGCTCAGAGATTCTTCTTATTCAAAATGTTTGCAATACCTAAACTTACTTCCTTCTATTAGAAAGGGAAAATTTTAAAGAAAATAAATTTCTAATAAATCACTGCTCTTTAAAGGATATTAGGTAAACAATTACAATTTTAAATGTTAGCACGATCTTATTTTTCTAACTCTTGCAATTGGAATTTAGCTGGTTGTGAACTTGGGAGAGTTAACATTCAGTTACAATAATGAAAATTAATAAGCAAGTATATGTTTTAGTTCACTTATAAAAGAGCTTAACCATCCAAAGGGAAGAAAAGAGTTAGTTAATGTACTTTATACAGCATATATAATTATGATATGACTTAGGGAAGTGCATTTCAAACTTTAGTGAGCATAAGAATTACCTGAAGTGATTTTAAAAATGCAGATTCACATCTTCATTCCCCAGAAATTCTAAACCAGTAAGTCTAGAACGGAGCCCATAATATCATTTTTAACATCCAATCCCATCCTCAGGCAACTCCTATAAAATTAGAATTCAGACCACTCTTTGAGAAACACCAATTTAAGATGACAAATGCATGTACTATTGTATCTGAAACCACGGAATCATCAGATAAAATGCCAATTTTAGATCATCTTTCAGATGCTTTATTAGAGTATCAGGGACTGCTAATAACAGTTAAGATTTATTCATTCCAGGCACTATTTTTCTCATCTTGATTGTTAATATCTGGCCCATAATTTTTAGACTTCATTGATGTTTAAAGGTCATGTGGATTTGGAATTTTTTTTTAACTTTTAGTTAATTTTTACTGTCTTTAACATTGCCATTTAATATTGTCTCATCTTAAAAGAAAATGGAGTCACATCATTTATTGTCTTTTTCTCTTTGATTTTTAAGGGAAGGCGAGGAAAAACAGGTCCTCCAGGAAAACCAGGACCCCCAGGACCCCCTGTGAGTAAACAATAGGATGACTGTTTTGTGCGGAGAATCCCTCTTTATTTCTGTGTGTTTATCTATGGGTTATTTTACTCCCTTGTAGGTAATGATTTACATCTTTCTACTGTTGAAAATGTACTGCCTATACCTCCTACCACCACAACAACCAAAAGATAAGGGAGGCTGGTAGTTGTCCGCACACCTCACCCACATCTCGTTACACCACAGAAACAGCTATACTGCCTGCATGAGCACTCTAAGCCAAGGCTCCAAATACATGAATCCTGTTCCAAACCCACCTGACTCCATCTCCTCGATTTCTTAACAGCCAGGCTGGTCGTGAGATCTCTGGGGAAGCATGCCCCATTTCTTAATACATTATTTTATTAGTAGAATTTCATTGAATGTTGTTGCTAAAGAAAGCTATAAAGATCTTCTAGCCAATTAGCGGTTCTTTTCCTTTACCCCAAGCTTCTAGAAAAGGTATTCCATTTCTTGTGGTTCTGCTGACTCTTTAACCCACTAGAATCTGGTTCATGTCCAAGCTACTCCACTGCGACTGCCATCTCTGTAGTCACCAATGGTCTCTGCAGTGTAAGATTCCCAGGACACTTTTCAGGCTCCATCTTATTTCACTGCTATATAGGAATTTTCATTGTTGACTGCTGCCTCCTTGAAACTCTCTTTTCTCTTGGTTTAGTGACATTGACATTTTTTCCTCCTACCTCTGGGACCATTCTTTTTTTTTTTTCTCCTTCATTAACAACATTCCCTTGCTGGGGCTGACCAGCAGACCCTGAGCAATGGATAAATGGATTACTCTGACATGTTTGTGAAAGAGACGCTAAGAGACTGCCTGGCTATAGCAACCAGACAGCCCCGATTGCCTGCCTCATTCGGCTTTTATTGCAGTTTTTATCTTTAGATACAATCAGTAGGGTGAGTTATCTTGAGAGAACACATGTGTTTGCATTGTCCTAAAGACAAGGGCGCCCAAAGATTAGGCATAAGGATTTCAGTAAGCACCTGGGGGTCTGCACATGCACAGACTTGTTTGGAAAGGTCAAGGAATAATTAGGGGCACCACCTTTGACACTCCCCTAAGTCTCCCCTAAGTCGAAATTCCAATAAACAGGGCAGACGACCTTCCATACACTTCTCTCTTCTCAGAATGTCCTCCTTACAAACTTTCCAACTAAGTCTCGTGTGCTCCCCAAGATTCCCTCTTCCCCTATCTATTTGTTTCATGGATTAAAGATTCCCAGTCTTATTTCAACCCAGACATTCCTCCTGAGTTCCAGCATCTCCACTTGGAGGTCTCCTACGTACTACAAAGTAGTAGCATGCCCCAAACTCTCCCTCATCCTCCACATTAAGATAGTTCCTAAATTATGTCAATTCTACATCTTAGTAGCCCATGAACCTTCTCTTCCTCCTCTCTTTCCTCATTGCCTCTGCCATAATTTAGGCCCTTGTCAATTCATATTTGTGTTTTTGTAGCCATCTCAGAGCTGGTCTCATTGCCTCTACCTTCTATAAGCAGATGAATATTTTTAAATCATTACCCTAACCATGTAACTCTTTGGCTTACAACTGTTTAATAACGCCTCTTGTCTTCAAAAAGGATTCCACATTTTCTGCATTCTCGACCCTTCGTAGTTTGCCCTGGACCCATCTTTGCCTATCCTCCTCTGTGCCCTTCCTTCATTTGCAATCTACGGTGTAATCATCCTTTACTATCTCAAAAATACCATACTTCGCAATGTTCTCCCACAGACCTAGAAAAGCATCCCTCGGTCTTCATGATTCAGCTCAGACATCAGTTCTCCTACATGGGCTTTGCCAGGGCTCTCAGTAAGTGCGATGTCATCTCCCACGATCCTATAACATTATCCCTCCTTCAGATATAGCACATGATTTTGTAACTGTTATTTTCCTTATTTGTCTGCCCACTGCACTGTGAAGGTTTTTAAACCTCTATTTTGTCACCATTGCCTAGCAAAGTTTCTGGCATGTAGCATGTGGTTATTAATTATTTGATGAATAAGTAAACAAATTAATATATTTTGTAGATGAGAAAGTGAAGACCAAAAAGTAAGGAACTTTTTAAAGACCTGAACCACCACTAGAGGGCTCAGGCCAGACCTAGAACTTCAAGACTCCAGTAGCGTGTGGTCATGTGCCAAAAATGATTGCTGTCCTGTCATGAATTTCATTTCATCCACTTTAGCCATTCAAGGGAATTGTTCTACCAGTAATGTACTGGTGTCAGTTGATATTGATTATAAAAGTAAGCGGGGGTTAACAAAAGAGGCATGAATTCGGCACCCTGGAATCCAGTCTACAAAGGAATCAGCTTTGTTGATTTTTATTCCAAGGTCTCTGGCAAAACAGAGAACACATTATAGGATTCTCAATAATTGTCTTCTGCTACAAAGAAGAAAAGCTGGTGAATGCTAACAGGCAAGATTAGACCTTCATATGTTTTCTGAATGTATGATGCTGCAGTCAAGACAGGATAATTGTTTTCTCAAAGGAGGAATTTGAATTTGAAGGCCTTTCTGACAAGCTTGCCAAATGTCCAAGAGAGAAAAGGATTACACCAAATCCTGGAACGAGTTCTCAACTATAGATCAAATGATTTGACTAGAGAATTTAGAAGATTAAGAAATATGCAACTATATGAAAATATGTATAATATTTAATTCCACCGGTTTTAGTTTATTTCCAGAATGTTTGAGTAGAGAGGTATTTATTTTATTTCAAATATTAGATTTACAATTTAAACTCAGCTATGGGTCTAACACACAGTGGCATTGAATCCTGAGTCCACAGTATTTAAAAGAAAAATGGTTTATTATTCTTTGTAATATAATGAGATACCAATTTGTAAGACTACAAAAATAAGGGGGGAAAACTAAGCAAAAAAAGAGAAGATTTTTTATTATAGGTCAGCTTTTACTTAAAAGAAAAAGTAAGAGACTAGACCATCAGCTCACTTTCTGCTTAAGAACTATGGTTTATGGAAACTCCTTGTCTTTTTTATTCTGGAATAACTCCTCTAGTTGACTAAAATATCTTTTACATGAATTATAAAAACTGTGTCTTGGGGTACAGTTTATATCAGCTGTTGGGTTTTTCTGAAGTTGTTTGCATGTTTGGTTGAATTGATGATGTGCATACCAGCAGGCTGCAGAAACTCCTCTGAAGCACCTACTCGTACTTACAAGTATTAGCTAAGGGCAGCATTGGTCAGGAAGGTAAAATAACGTTTTTCTTTGCCACCTTCATGTTTCATTTTCTAAGCATAATGTACTTTAGCAAGAGGATTATTGTTTCCAAAATGTTAGAAATGAACAGAGTTTTTTGAAATCAGTCGTTCAAGATCATATTAACTAATATTTGAAGAAAATGAGCTCATAAAAGCAATGAAACTATTCCTCATTCACATTGTTTAACAGTTTCACAAACATTTATTTAAGGCCTTTTAGATGCCTACCACTCTGTTAGGAGCTGGGCTTGCAAAAAAAATGAGTAAGATAGTGTCCTTGTCTTCTAGGGATTCAAGTATAGTTCACAGAAATGTGAAAAGAGGGTGACAATTTAGAAAAGATAATGGTTGGGGTGGTTTCCTTCAGGAATTGAAAATTGAAGCATAAAGGTTGAGCCTTAAAAAAAGAAGCAATTCCATGGATGAATCTGGAGGACATTATACTTAGTGAAATCCAGTCACAGAAGGACAAAGACAGCATGATTCCACTTACATAAAATTTCTGAAATAGTCAAACTCATAGAAGCAGGGAACACAATAGTAGTTGCCAGAGGCATCGGGGGAAGGGAGATATGGTGACTTGTTATTCAATGGGTATAAAGTTTTAGTTATGCAAGATTAGTAAATCCTAGAGTTGTACTGTACAGCATAGTGCCTATCGTTAACAATATAATAGTCATTTCAGAATTTGTTAAGACAGTAGAGCTCATGTTAGGTGTTCTTACTACAGAAACAAACAGAAAAACTAAGGGAAACAAACTGGGAGGTATTGAATATGTCAGCTAAACTGTGGTGATTGTTGCATGGGCTAATTGCTTAAAAATACATGCTAAAATTATATACTATTCATTTGAGGGATATTACATATTATTTGACTGCTATTTGATAAGAGAGATAAAATGTATATTTTTTACATTTCAAATTGTCTTCCCTTAACTGTGTGCATTTGTCCAAACTCATCAAATTGCATGCATGAAATATATACAGTTCTTTTTATATCAGTTATACCTGATAAAGCTATTTTTTAAAAGTTGAGAAGGTTTTTCCAGTGAAGTAAATAGAGGGGAAAGAGAATGCAAGCTAAGTACTGTGAATAGAAGAAAACAGCCTGAACAAAAACAATTAAGTGCTGAATTTCTGGGGATTGGTGGCAGGCGGGCAGCCCACGCAGTTCAGAAATGGCGCTGACAAGTCAAGCCCAGGCAGGGTCCTGGTAAACCTCATGTCAAGCCCCACGGTCATGCAGCAATATAAAATCTGTGAGGAGTTCCAAGTGGAGAGTCCCATGCCAGATTTCATTGATAGGTTACTCTAGTGGCACAGTAGAGTTGGATTGTTGAGAGAATAAGCACCATTCATTGCAGCTATCATACTATTTAGTATTTTTTAATATATTTTTATTGTTGATAGTATTACAGATATCTCCCATCCCCCCCCCCCCTTTAACCCCCTCCTCACGGTTCCTACCCACTCCCCCAGGTCATCACTATCCTATTGCTCATGTCCATGGGCTATGCATATAAGTATATAAGTTTTTTGATTTATCTCTTCTAGTCTATTTACTATTTTTAAAGTATCAGCAGAATATTTTCTTATCTCTGTTAAGATGTCCCACGGGACTATTTGTATTTTTTAACACTTGTGAACATTTTTAAGTCAAAATATTATGTTTTATTTGTTTGCCTTTTTCAACATTGGACCCTATGTGACATGAGCCCCATTTCACAGCAGGAAGGGAGGTAATAAGAGAAAGAGGGAAAGGCTGATCAGAGCTAAAACACTTCTGGTTGAGGTTGGGAGACGGTGTATGACTCACCCTAGTGGCTTGCGTGTGCGATCCCTGAAGCACGTGTTAGAATTTCTTAAGACAATTTGAAATGTAAAAATATATACATTTTATCTCTATTATCAAATAGCAATCAAGTAATATGTACTATCCCTCAAATGAATAGTATAAAATTTTAGCATGTATTTTTAAGCAATTAGCCCTTAGAAAAGTTAGAGGGGAAAAACTTCAGTGTAATTATCAGAAAAGAACCAAAGAAGAATAGGAGTTATTAGGAGGCATGGATTCTTTGATAACAGCATACTTTGCTCGATTTCTTCAAGAAAATGTTCTTCCCTATGGGGCTTTAGAGATTTTCCTTCAATCAAAGGCAGTGTTGTTATTTAGGGAGTGTCAAAGAAATTTTTTAAAACTAGAACTAAAAGAAATCTTTAATGGCCTGAAGCAACTCCCATAATTAAAACATTTTAACCAGTTTTTTCTACTTGTGAATCTTTGTTCTGAAGCCAAATTTGTATTTTCTCACTTTTTAAAGAAAGATTTGTACCAAAAAGATACTTTGTTTACAAAGAATAATTTTTCGCACAACTTTCCATTTAATATATATATATATATATATATATATATATATATATATATATCCTCTTTCCCCCTGAAAGAGTGTATTTCCTAGGGAAAAAATTCTTATATGAAATATTTACTAAAAGTAGATCTAGTTATTAAATTGTCTTGATGAATTGGTTTTTCATCAAAACCATACATATTCCTACATTTTAGCTCCTCCTCTCCCAACATTGAATAGCAATTTTTCCTCTCTTTGGGGAAGACTTATTTGAAATTTACACACATGTAATCTTAATATAATGAAATCAGGGCCCGGTGCATGAATTCGTGCACCTTGAAAGGAACTGTGGGCCACAAGGCTGTGGTGGGCACCAGGGTGGGTCTCGGCCCATCCACTGTGGCCCCTGGTCCCCTGTCTGCCAGCAGCCCCACTCCCATCGCCTCTGCTCCCATGCACTGAGGGCACTGGCCCCACTTGCACCCACTGACGGCTCTGAGCCATCCGGGCCCCGGCTAGCAGTGGGTGTGAGCACCAGGCAGGACCGTGGCGCACGGGAGCAATGAATTTTCAGTAACCACCAGAAGCTCACCCAGATGACAGTGACCAGCACTCTGCCTTGGTCTGGTACCCCCCCCCCCTCACCTGCTCCACCATCCCTGCCCCAGCCGATGCCCGCCATGTTCCACACTTTACTGCCTGCTGCCGATGCCTGCCATGTTCTGTGTGCACCCCCTGGTGGTCAGTGCACGTCATAGCAACCAGTTGTTCGGTTGTTCCACCATTCGGTCTATTTGCATATTAGCCTTTTATTATATAGGGTTATTCTTAATTGGAATGCTTGAAGAGCAGCTAACAGGTTAACAGAGCTAGTCAGAACACTTTATGATGAACATATTTTTTTATAAAGCATTGGTCCAGCTTTTTCTTTGATCTTACCTGTAAAGGGGAAAAGCTTCCAAATGTCCCTGAATAACTTTCTGCCATCTCATTTTGAATGAATATTCTTTACTGGAGGGAAACCATTAAGCAGAGATGTCTTGGATTGCTATACCAGCAAATACACTGAAATTATGGTTGAGAGCAGTTTTTCATAGAGGAAGCATACAAGCATTAAGCATCTCCCAGGGGGAAGAAATAGCACTAACGAGGAAATAAGTTCAAAAGAAAGGAATGGCTCAGGAGAGCTTATTACTGCACTAGCTCTGCTTAGGGTACTCTTCTGCCAATGCCTTGTGTCAGCCTCACAGCTATGGTGAGAAGCAGAAATTATCCTCAATTTATAATGTCCAAGGTCACACCAGTGTAAGTGGAGGCAGCCAGAATTAACACCCAGGAACTGATCCTTAAACCCAACTTTATTCTACTGGATCACAGGTGTGAAAGACAAGTTTCCAGTTTACAATTTGACTAGATCAGCTTTACTTTTCACACCACACACAGAAAATAGTTTGATTTTTCCAAGGCAACTCATGGCACTGCAAAGCCATAGGACAGTGGGACAGTGTAAACAGACAGTGAGGAAACTAATCCTCCTCACAAGTGTGTCCTTGGACAATTCACTTGGCATTTCCATGTTGGACTTCCCTTTTCTGCAAATCTGAAATGACAGTACCTGCCATGACTACTTTACACAGTTACTGGAAGAATCAAATGCCAAGTATGTGAAAGAACTTTCTTGTAAATGTAAGACTCTATCTAAATACACTTAAAGCCATTACTCTTTCTGAACATCCATTCTCTCATATAGTATTGTAGATGGAAGAGATTGTCTTGAATCTGTAACTGAGCCAACACATTCTTTTTCTCTTACCAATTTCTCAAAATTCAATTAAACATTTGAATGTCTTTCAAATAATTGCTAAAATGAAAGACCATATGCTCAACATGGAATACTTATTCTAGATATGCAAATCTACTCACAAAGAGATACCTAAAAGTTACTCAACAATCAGGTAGTAGTAGTACTAACAACCACGTCTAAGCATTCAGTGATGTTTTTTCTTCTCTGATTTACAGCCTCTTCCTTGCTTGTGGGGCTGGTTTATCCATGATCTGAGCTGTTGCATTTTATTAGTTGTGATCTTCTCTAAGTCTCAACTACTATCCCTCACACTCTAATAAAAATTTCTCTTTTTCTTTAAAGCCTTCTAGTTATCTGAGTAGAATAAGCAACAGAAAATAGTGGCTTTATGTTATGATAATTAGACTTGGAAAGTCTTGAGACTTGAAATGTCTTAGTTTATTTCAAAATATTCTGGTTTTTCTTTGCTTCAGAAAAGAGAGGGGAGCAGCTGAGAATGAGGCAGAATTGAAGGGAGGGCAGGAGACTTTAACTAATGAGCCATTAAAGGACTTACGATTAGCCCATCCATTTGACATTAACTTTACTTCTCATTCATCATCAGTGTAAAAAGTGTTTATTTAAAACCACATTATTTTTAAGATGTGTTATTATTTCTCTCTGTTCCAGGCAGGGCTCTTGATTTCCTTTCTCTTTTTTCTGGCATTGTTTTTGTGCATTGTTTCATTATTGCAGCATGAGAATTGAGCAGTGGGCTCAAATGTGTCACATTTCAGTGCATAGCAATTTATGTTGGAAACAGAAATTTAAGAAATTTGTAATGTGGGGCAGCAGCTCCCTCTACTGTTTTCACTGTAAAAGCTCTGAGCAAAGAATGACACTTCACAGCCCTTTGAAGGATGTGCAAGGTATGGAAAATTTTTCCATCCTTAATTGTAAATCTACGTGATTTTCAAAATTTATTTTTAGGGTTTTGTTGCATTTTCTGCTTATCTTGTATTTTAAATACAAATGCTGTTTCATTACAGTTATTTTCAATGTCAGTGAGATGCTCTCTTGAAGTGAAAGCCCTTAGCTCATGGATCTTTAATGCCCATCTATTGTAAAATGCTGACAAAATTCTACAGTGCTAATTTTGTGGGAGCTGACTCCAATGGAAGTTAAGCTTCTTTTCTAAAACAACAATACGGTTTAAAATATATATAACCTTGTTGTTTCTGTTATAGCTTTAATTTCAGTATAGAACTTCATTCACCTTTAAAGCGTGAGTCATTGTGCAGTCCTGAAGGTCATGGTTATACCACGGTGTACACAGTTAAAAGAGTAAATTTAGAGTGTGAAATTGAATTCACTTATTCAACACATACTTATTGATCATCTACTGTGTGTTAATCACTATAACAAACATTGCGACAGTGGTTTTAAAAAAACACACACACAACATAGCAACGCACAAACTACAGACAAGGCCTCTACCGTCAGGAACTTACACTGTTGTGCGGGAGGGGGAGCAGTGGTTAATGAGCAATTCAATCGGCAGACAAAACAATTTCAGTTTAGCATGAGGTGCTGTAGGTGTAGGGGAATTGAGTGGGTATGTGAGAATGATTTGGAAGGAAGAGTTGTTACTCCAGATAAGGTGGTCCAGGTGGTATCTCTGAGTGACTTCTAGATGACATTACCATAAAAGGAGCTAGCCACGTGAGGGCCAGAGCAGGAACTTCCCACCCAGAAAGATCAGGGCATCAAAGGGCCTGAGGTGGGAAAGAGCTGACTGTATTTAATAAACGTTAAGGAGCTAGGAGAAGAATAGTACCAGAAAAGGTTTTGGAGCTGAGTGGCTATTATCATGTAGGGCCCAAGGAGAGCGGAAGTAGGAGTTGGGGGGTGGGAGGAGTTAATGGTAATAAGTGGCAAGGAAAATGGTCAACCTGTCACATCTCTCTTTGTAAGTCTTCTTATTTGTGCTTGTACCTGAGATGGTTAGATTTTTATTTTGATGTGATAACATCATTGTTTCTACTGCGAATTCTAATGGCCATCATTTTTAACAGATTATTTTTAGTCTTTACATACACAGGGAGTAGGTTTGTTTGCTGAGAGAAAACAAGAAAACTGACAAAGCTTTGTTAGTAGCCCATTTAATTTTAATCTTGCCTAAATCCAGTGAATACTACATTTTTCCTTAAAGATGGAGACTCTAATCACATATAATAAGTCCATTTTGTCCTGTTGCTTCCTTTCTGATAAGTTATGGGTTGGATCAGATGAACAGCCATAGCAATGAACATGTATGCCTTCAAAATACCATAGAACTGTACCTGTTCTATCACTATTCTCAACTTTTATGTCTTCTGTCTCAAACTTTATGTATTATATACTGCGAACTCGAGGTGCAAAGTTATTGTTTTCCACATATAGCAAGGCCCACTTCCAAAACAATTAGTACCCCAAACATTTTGGACTGCTGAATAAGACAGATGACAAAATAAATGTCTGATTAAAACATTTGATTTCTTGTTCAAACACCTGGTAGAAGACTATATGTATTTTGAGACTCTTATGTCTCAATTGGGAATTTAATTCATATTCTTAACATTCCTTCCAGGAGCCTTGAACTGATCAGGGTTTTGTCATATTTTTCAGTGTTCCTTTCAGCAAAGAATCCCAGTCTCTTGGGCCTATTAAATAACCAAAGGCCATGTACTATAATGATAATATCTTTGGGGGGAAAAATGAACCTAACCATTTATTTGAATCAATGGGTATAGTAATTTTATTTCTTAAAAATAAGGTGACTTCCTTAGGTTTTAAAAATAAAGATACATAAGATCTATAAAATGGAGACATGGCCAGTTAATCATTTTATTGCCACTTGTTCCCCACTAGGGTCATGGTGCCAGACAAAACAGCTGTTGCCAACATTGCTAAAATTCCAGTGTCACCTTGTGTTGCCACAGAATATGTAGACATGCAAGTGAAGCAGCTGAGGCTATCAGGTTGTGTAAACTAGCACTAGGGTCCGATTCCCTAATTACTCTTTTTCTCTCCCTATGAACAGCAGCAGTGGGACATTAGTAGCCACTTTCTGACTTCCTGGGTTTTTTTACTAATTATAGCTCCACTCTGGAGAAAAGGGATTTTATCTTACAGCCACTACTTACTTTTTTTCATCTTGGATTATGTTATTGAAACCAACTACTAAGACATCTGAACTGACATGTATTCTGTACAGCAATGATAGAACAGAATATTTAAAATCCTTGGTATGGCCACCAAACTTATTATTAGTTGGGCCAGGGCATGGATTATGCACCATTTCTCTGTGGTGGATAGACATTAAGGTCTTAATACATCTGGTTGGCCTTGGAGGAGATATTCAGAAAGGGAGATTTATTTCCTAAATAACCATATAGTTTGTATTTGATGATAGAGTTTTCAAAAGTGTCTCCTTACAGAAATTTAATTTTACCACTTTATGGCTCTGTGAGGTGGGCAAGAACAGATTATGTCCATTTTAACAACAAGAAAACTCTGGGCCTTGGAAAGTAAGGGGCTTTGCTAAATCCCTGCAGTCAGTGTTCTCTACGTAACCACTGAAACGTGGCAGGAAACTGTTCTGATCAAAGGAAATACTGAAAGAAATTACGTAACTAGAGAAGCAACAAGTTTTCAGCATTATCTGGGGGGGGGGGGTTATGAAATATGGAAGGAAATTTCATAGAAAAAAAGATTTGCAGGAGCTTTAATTCTATCTGTATGTTTGTTAAAAAGTAAAAAGATCTGAAGTAAATATGGCAGATGGTTCAGATCTGACAACATTGGATTGTGGATTTATCAGTATTTATTGTATAATTTTCTATACTTTTCAGCATACTTGAAATATTCTAAATTTATTTTCAAAAATAGAAAAGTCATGTTATGGGATTAGCAAAGGTTAATATCACTAATTACTTATTCACTGGCCTAGAGTGTCAGTATCTACTCCTCTGACTGAACTCTTTTGTGGAATAGGCCTAGATGTTTTAAAAATGAAATAATTACGTATTTTTTACTAGAACTGCCCTGAGTATACCCTCCATAACCATGGTGTTCACTTGAGCTAACAATTGTCATTTGCAGATTTATTATTAGTATAACTGATAGATCAGACAGAAACCTTGATGTTACACATTCAAATTGAAAGTGGAGACTACAAAACACCCACCCCAATAAAACCTACAGATAGTTCATTTTGCTTTTTTCCCCAGAGCTGTTCAGAATATTCCCAGCTATTCAAACTTTGCCCATGCTCTTGGCTTCTGTGTAACTGCTGGCAGTGTATAAGCCAGGCCATCAGCCTGGATATCTTAAGTCCCAGCAATTTGCCTTGGAAATTGCCTTTTCCTTGCACAGGAAGCATTGTCATTCTACCAACACTTTAAATTACATATATATATATATATATATATATATATATATATATATATATATATATATATATTTGATTTCAGAAAGGAAGGGAGAGGGAGAGAGAGATAGAAACAGCAATGATGAGAGGGAATTATTGATCAGCTGCCTCCTGCACACCCCACACTGGGGATCGAGCCCGCAACCCCGGCATGTGCCCTGACCAGGAATCAAACCATGACTTCCTGGTTCATAGGTCGACACTCAACCACTGAGCCATGCCTGCTGGGCTCTACCAACACTTTTAAAGAGAGTGAATGTTATCACTTAATCACAGTAAATGAAAACTCAAAGTATTGATAGGTGCTGCTATGTGAGCCAACTTCCCTCCAGATGTGGGTAGCATATTGAGAGATTCCTGAGGTCAGACCAGGGGGTAGAGGTACAGTTGTTCCCCGGGTACAGGTTTTGTTGGTAGTGAGCTTTGGGGGACACCACTGGATACAAGTAAGTTGTTTCACACATTTCCATCCTTACTAGTTTTCATGCCCCTGTGGCTTTATCACTTTGTGCTGGGTCAATGGTGCTGCTTCTGTGGGATGGCAAGGCACTCTCAATATTCCTGCTGCTACTCATATTGCAGGAAGCTGACAAATAATATTTTTCCTTTTGTAGGACATACTGAGGAGAGGGGAATATGAAACATTTTATGGGTGGATAAGCATAATGGCAGCATTAGAGGAGAAATCATTTTTTTCCCTAACCATCATGCATGGAAATCAGTCAAGTTTCCCACTCTATCAATAATGCAATAGTTGTATGCCAATTTGATTGATTTGTTTCATGAGATCAGGAAAAAAAAATAAGCAACCTTTAAAAAATATCCCCTTTCCCCCGTAGAAAAGAAAGTGTTAAAATTTTATGAGCTTCATGGCATAATTTAGAAAATCTGCTTTCATGAAATGGGTTAATTATACCCATTGAATGTATTCACTGTCAGTCTCATCCTCCCACTCCTGCTCCAAAATGACAAGTAAAACCGGGGACTGTGCAGTTTTGGAAAACAATCAGGTCACATATTGAGTATTTTGCTTATTCATATAACCATAAACTGCCTATGCTTGAGTTCCCTCAATTACACAGCTCAGTATGCAGGCCAGAAGAGACAAACCCAGCTCAAGTGAGCACTTCCTGGAACACACAGGGGAATCGTTTGAAAAATGTCCAAAGTGGCAGATGTGATAAATTCTCATTCAAGATTCAGAAGCTGCCTTTGCTGCAATTCCTCACCTATTAATCGCACTGCTTCTGAACTTCTGAACCAAGAATGCTGGCAATATCTTAGACTGAGATGCTTAGGAGCTATCGATCTTTCCAAGCATGGTGCAGGTAGATGCCACTGTCAGGGGAAAACTGGCTGTGATGAGAGAAGATCATGGATCACAGTGCTGCTCAGGACTTCCAGAGATTAACCCAGAATGAGTGTGTGGCTGCTGGCTTCCAACAAAGCTGCTATTACTTTCTTTAGACGTCCCCAGAAGATGTCCTTGACGAATGTTTAAACCAGTGTATTGTTGTATCACTTAAATCCTTCAGATTCCCAGAATGCTAATACACAAATCTTTCCTCCACAGCAAATGCAGTGGTGCTATTGTAGTCTTATTTGAAGGATATTTCATTTTCTCTAAGTGTGACAATTTTCCCATAACTGTTCTTCACTGCAATTTCATGCTCGTAGGAATTTTAGCTTATCAAAGTCATCCCCTTGCAATTTACTCTCTGGGTTAGCTAGTCTTGTTGCTACTATGTCCATTTTTCTTTTTCCTTTCCTTCTATCATCTCATAAATGCTGTGAATTTTTACCTTTTGTTTGGTGTCATTTGAACCTCAAAGTTAAGATGCTGATTAAGATTGCCAAGTCGCCCTGCCAGCATGGCTCAGTGGTTAAGCATGGACCTATGAACCAAGAGGTCATGGCTCGATTCCCTGTCAGGGCATGCCTGGGTTGTGGGCTTCATCCCTAGTATGGGCATGCAGAAGGCAGCCAATCAGTGATACTCTCTCTCATTATTGATGTTTCTATCTCTTTCTCCCTTTCCCTTCCTCTCTGAAATCAGTAAAAATAAATATATTTTTTAAAATTGCCAACGTCTTTCCTTTGCCTTCTCAGAATCCTCTCTTCTTATCTCTCTCTAATCTAAGCCCTCCAAGATTTTAACAGTTCTCAGTGTCTGCCTGTGGTTCTCTTTTCCTTACCTTCTTTTCATGCTAGTCACTTTCTCTTGATCTCTTCTTCTCATCTGCATCTTTGAAAATGTGTATCTATACCATGTCCCAGAGCTCTTTTCTTGCCCCTTATTGATTCTGTATCTCATTGAGGGATTCTATTAAATGCCCTCCATGATTTTTCAAAGCAGCTTTAAGATGATCTATATTTTATTTTTTATCTGTCACCCCACTTATTGTGAGGCAGATAAACGAAAGAGTTAAAAGATCAAAGCTATGGGGTCAGTCTGAGTTGAGTTCACACCTAGCATTTGTCTACTAGTTTTTTGACCTTGAATAAGATGATTAACCTTTTGTTACATATAAAATAATGATAATGCCTACCTCACTGGATTGCAATAATATATGTACAGTTATTACTTTCTAAGGGAAAGTATTGTTATTTATTAATATTTATTTTATCATTCTCCATTTGCTCATTATTTCTTTCCCAGGGCTTAGCTCAGGGCCTACCATTTCTAAAGCAGAAGCATTGACACTTTCCCCAATTCTGTCCTTCTCATTCTCATGTAATGTTTTCTTCTACCTGCTTTGTTCTCCTTCTTTCTATTTCTTCCATTCAAGTTTTTATAGAGAAACTTCGTCTATCTAAGAATGTTGACCTAAATACCTTCATTGACTTACTCATCATCCAGAAAAACTCATTAGATTCTATTTTTAATGTGAAAAAAAAACAACACTTGAAAGCATATACTTAAGGATGAGGGCACTTCCAATTTCGTGATTATGTCTATGTATTTGACAAATGAATGTAATATGCCCTTCTGATTAGCTTGAAATAGTAGTTTTTCCTGAGCTTATTTCTGAGTTCCCACCTCTTATAAGCAAAGTTAACCTCAACATTTGATTCAGAAGTAGCTCCATTTCTCACACCCCCCTGCTGAAAGTGAGGGCCCTGTGTCTGACTTTCATAGGAATACATTACAGTGGAACAGCTCTTAGACTTGGTTCTACTATTTGTTTATTGTGCGATTGGGTTGGCGGAAGGGATCTCTCATTTTGTTCCATGTCAGATGGAGAATATAATAATATCCACCTCACTTAGGTATTAAGGACACCAAATATTATCATGTGTTTTGCAGTCACATCACCCTGCCATCCAAGAAAATATAAGTGAAAACAATTTTAGAATTATCCTGAGCTGTCTAAATATGAAGGGTTAGTTTTACATCTCCCAGGAACATTGGCATTTGAGCTGATAATAAAACCCGATGCCAAATAATTTAATTACCTTTATGGAGTTTTAGGCATAAACCAGAGAAAGTAGGTGGAATACTTTGAGGAACAAGAGCTCCTTCTCAGGAACCTTAAATTTTACCTAATACATGTGGTACATAGTAGCTCTGTACTACATTCCCATTGTAATACCAGAAAGGGAAGTTCTGTATTGAAATGTAAACGTAATATAAACATCAGTGAACTTTCTCCTGACTTCAGAAATAATATTTGCAGTTTGAGCATTTTCAGCAATTTTGTGGCATCTCCATAGTCACAAAAAAATTTGTAGCAGACGCATTCTCAGGAAAATAACCCATTATAAAATTACAGTTGCTTAACCTACATAATTAAGTCCCAAGAGAAACAAAAATTCTTTCAGAGCAGATATTTAAGTAAAAGGATGTGTGTTTAAAAGAAAAAGCAATTGGTTTCCCAAATATTTTCTATCTAAAGAGCATTATTGATTTTTCTCTCAGAATTAGAATACAACTTTCTGCATTGTAATTCTGGTAAAAAAAAAAAAAATCCATTCAGCCCAGCCAGCATGGCTCAGTGACTGAGCATCAACCAATGAACCAGGAGGTCATGGTTCGTTCCTGGTCAGGGTTGTGGGCTCGATCCCTAGTGTGGAGCATGCAGGAGGCAGCTGATCAATGATTCTCTCATCATTGATATTTCTATCTCTCTCTCCCTCTCCCTTCCTCTCTAAAATAAGTAAAAATATATTTTTAATCTATTCATATGCTCTTTCCTACTTAACTGGAGCTCGCTGCAACTTAGTTTTTAATTATTTAGGCAGATTCTTAGATCAATCTCAATCTGTCGGCCTGTCGGTTTGTGAATTTGGAAGCAGCAAGACCTCCGCTCTGTTTGCTGCCATTTCTAACTGAAACCAAAACCAACAAGCAAGAAATTGTCTTTCCCCTCAGATTTTTTCTTGTAAAAGTAATTATTCTACTGAATTCAACAGACATTTGGGGGGAAGGGAGAGCTACTATGTGCTACATCCTGTGTTATGATAGAATAAAAAAATTTAAACTCCTTGCCTGCGAGGAATTTTCATTCCAACTGGAAAAACAGGCATGTTCATAAGCCACTCTAGTCAGAGTACAAGTTATAAATAATGTTAGAGATGGAAATTTATATGAGAGAAAAACTTTCTGACATTAGCTTTTCCAGGATACTACCTATTGAAAGGTGCTTCATCTTCCCATTCCTGTGAATGAGTTTAGGCTTCATAATATTTATTTTAGTACCAAGGGAAAAGAAATTACTGATCTCTGCCTTTTTTTAATTTCTTTTTATTTTATTGTTTAAAGTATTACTCATAGTAGTACATATATCGCCTTTTTTCCCCCCATTGACCTTCCCCCAGCCTCTCCTACCCCCTGTCACATGCCCTCATCCCACCCCCCAGTGTCTTGTGTCCATTGGTTGTGCTTATATGCATGCATACAAGTCCTTTGGTTGATCTCTTTCCCCCCCTCCCCAGCCTTCCTGCTGTAGTTGGACAGTCTGTTCGATGCTTTGCTGCCTCTGTATCTATCTTTTTATTCATCAGGTTATAATGTCCTTTATTTTCCATAAATGAGTGAGATCATGTGGTATTTTTCTTTCATTGCCTGGCTTATTTCACTTAACATAATGCTCTCCAGATAATCCCACTTCTAGGAATATATCCCAAGAAACTAGAAACACCAATCAGAAAGGATATATGCACCCCTATGTTCATAGCAGCACAATTCACCATAGCTAAGATTTGGAAACAGCCCAAATGCCCATCAGCAGTGAGTAGATTAGAAAACTATGGTACATCTACACAATGGAATACTACACTGCTGTAAAAAAGAAGGAATTCTGCTTTTTTTTTTTTTTAAACTGGCTTTTAGAAAATTGGGACCATTTCTTGAAAATTAGCACAAATAACTTCACAATAACAAACTTTCTATTTGTTCTTATCACAAAGCAATTTTTGGCATGTTTGAAGAGAGTTGACTAGTACAACTTTCTTCACAGAGGCTCTTGGTATTTCAGAGGTTGTTACTAACGTTAATTGGGGACCCACAGGCCAGAGGCAGGTATGTGTAGCCTGGAAATACGTATTTGTGAACCCTGAAAGGAGTTCCTAATAAGAGGTTGAAAAGCTATGGTGCCTGAGAGTGGCACCCAGATGGCTCAAGGGGACTGGCCAGCAATATGAAGAACTAAAGGATGCAAGGGAGAAAGGAAAATAGTTCAGGAGGGAGGATCAGAGAGGGAATGAAATAGTTGACCGAGGAGCCAGGGAGATCTTGATTTAGAATATCTACGGTGTGCTAAAGGTGAATCAAAGGACCTGAACCTTGAGTTGCACAGAGTTTATATCAAAGCTCAAGGAAGAGGAAAAAAAGGCAAAAGTTGAGTTCTTCAAACTAAGTGTGCTACCTCAACCGGCTGGAAATGAAAATGCAGCTGGGACCAGGACTAAGGAAGTATGGTTTTTAACTGAGAACGTTTCCAATCTTTGATCATGCAAGCAACTCCTCATTTCTACACTCCCCATCTGATGATGCTGGTGGCAGACATATTTCTCTATTTTCCATCTTTAACAAGATTTTAGCCCCCCCCCAAAAAAAAATCCTTAAACTATTGATGAGTGTATATACTCCCAAACTGAATGTAGCCTTCTTTGCAGTAAGAAACAACAACAGGCTCTCTCAGGTAATCACACCTAAGTAAAGTTGGATTCTGAACAGGTATATCTCCCTGGAATTCATTTTAAAGCTGCTCTATAACTGTCCCCATCACATTAACCCAGATGTCCTGTGTCTCCCAACCCAGTACAAATAGAGTGAAGCAGAAATGCATAAAAGATAGACACTACATGACCATGATTTCTGTATCACTATATTGCAGGTCACCATCCTGAGCCAGATTTGGGACATTTTTCCTTTCTATAAACCTGCAAATGGTTTTCCTAGTAGAGCTCCTGCGAGCATTAGTCAAGGCTGATATGACCTCCATAACTGACCTCTCTTCTCCACTCATCCTGGGTCATCTATGCATCTTTTTGACGAGTCCTTATAATTGCAAACCTCAGAGAAAGTGACCTCCCAAGTGCCCTGGAGCATCTACTAAAACTGTGCGATGCCAGGAGACCTGTCACTTATCACAGGTCTTTACTTCTCCTTCCTCGGAGTTGATTGATGGTCTACAAGACTGGCAGCTCTTGCTAAAGGAGGAAACAAATGGCTCTTTGGATCTTTTCCAACTGTGCTTTTGTGCCAGAATAGAAAATAGCACAATAGCCCATCTCTTGGGGGAATGTGGCTAATAGGACAGCCACCAATTCCAAGACCCCAGGGTCTATATTGTTTTTCTTACAGTAAGCAGACTTGCTCTTGGCATTTATGTGCAGAGTGTTTCTCTGTGGTCACTGTCGCCACATTGATCAAGGTTGTTTGCTTCTGACAGTTTGAGAACAACCCAGTGAGTGGCTGCTGTACTGACTGCAGTCAGCGTACAGGTAGCCAGCCTGAGGACTCTGTGCTGGTATCTTCTTTCAGTTGCTGCAGGGTTTCTTCAGCCCCCTGGGAGAGTTTGTGTGAAGTATTGCCTGCAGGGTAGGCTGTTAGCTATAAATCTCTGTTACATTCAACTTGAAATTTGTGGTACCCAAAGTATCCCGGTGACTAAAAGAACAAGGAAGAAAATGTCATCATAAATGCTCATCAGCCAATTAAGCAGTGGAGACTAAAATTTCAGATTGACCCCATTTGGAGCACTACTTTGTGGATATGACATTTTATGGCAAGAACAGAACATATGAAAACATGGCAGTGACTTTTATAGGGTTTATTAATCCTGTGGGTATCTGAATAATATTGTTCAAACTTTTTTTAAAAATGTATTTTATTGATTTTTTACAGAGAGGAAGGGAGAGGGATAGAGAGTTAGAAACATCGATGAGAGAGAAACATTTATCAGCTGCCTCCTGCACACCCCCTATTGGGGATGTGCCCGCAACCAAGGTACATGCCCTTGACCGAAATCGAACCTGGGACCCTTCAGTCCGCAGGCTGACGCTCTATCCACTGAGCCAAACCGGTTAGGGCCAAACTTTTCTATTGGCCAGTGGCTCTGTTCCGTGAGCTATGCTCTTGCTAACCTCTGCAAACAAAGATAGGTTGTGTTTTAGTAGAGTTGTGGATTAAGAGGAATTTTTTTGTAATATTCAGGCACAATCTTCCTATCATGTCTTGAGTGATTATATGCAGATAGATGGGAGATGCAAGGAACAGCTATCTGCTAGGACTACATCTAAAGTCAAAGTTCTTATTTCTTCCCCCCCCCACCCCCACCCCCTGCATCAAGCACAGTCTGGCTCATGAGTAGTGCTGAGTACCAGTTTTGTTGATTTTTTTTTTTTTTAATTTCAATATGGGAAGTAGAACAGGGGAGAGTGATCACCTAGTATTCTCAACAGCACGGTCAGCATGATAAAGAAATTACTGCAAAAATTATTTTAGGCTGAGAGTCTGCTTTTAAGTTAAGATGGTAGAGTTTGGGCCCAGGCTGCCTATGTTAAATATTAGCCCTGCCACTTATCAGTGGTGTGACCTTGGGCCAGTTAACAGTTTCAAGCCTCGTTTTCTGTACTGTTGAATTGGAAATAATGATGGTATGTACCTCATGGTGTCATTGTGGGGATTAAATGAATTAATCCACGTAAAGCCCCTGGTATAACACCTAGCATACAATAAGCACTACATATTTGCTATTATTATTTGATTGCTTCTTTTGCTTTATTTCAGATACTCTGTTATTAATTGTTCTGCCATATTTGGGATCCCTAATTATAAGACTCTCATTTTATCTAGATTGAATGTGTATAAAGCAAAATTTACCTACCACATCACTATTCTTTTTTCTAACTGACATTATTAACACACATTCACCATCTACCAAGCACCTACTACCTGAGCTACCTGTTAATGATACTACATGTGGTATCTAAAACTTCTTACCTCATTATATAATTGCAGGTGGATCAATGTATATGGAATCTCATGTCTCATGAGTTTCAAGAACGAGTTTTTAACTTGCATCTTCTTGGCTGGAAACTTTGTGCAGCAATCTCCAACTCAGTGATTGCTTTCCTCATTGCTTCATCTAACTGACCTAGGTACTTTACACAAAGCTGGCTGGCAGGGAGAAAAAAAAAAACCATGAGCAATATATAATGCGATGAGAGTTCTTTTCTGACATTAGCTTTGTTTTTACTTCAGCAAGGTAACAGCATCATTTGTCTTTCCAATCACAGACGGCCCCATTACTCAGGAGGCCTATTATTTTCTTAAGAGTTATACCAACCTGCTTCCAACATCCATCACTACATCTCTGTGTCCTCTACATTTAGTGGCACAATGCAAAGGTTTCATATTGGAAGAGATCATTAGTCACAAGTCTTTCCTAAGAAATACCAGTCACAAATGTTAATGTTAATTTTTTCAATGGTACCTAGATCAGTGAGTGCAGCTGGCAATGGTTCCTTAAAATTTTTCTCCATTTTTTAAAATTTTCAATACCTTTTTAAAAAAAATAATCTTTATTCAACAGTAATGTTTGGTTTACTCAATCATAATCTTTCTTTGTCTTATCTTCTAAGGTAAAATGTAAATAATTTTGCCTCTATAAAATTTTCTCCTGGACATTTTAAAGATCTATGAAATATGCAATCTTCTTTTTAATGTTTTTATTTATTTCAGAGAGAGGAAGAGAGAGGTAGAAACATCAATGATGAGAGAGAATCATTGATTGGCTGCCTCCTGCACGCCCCCTACTGAGGACTGAGTCTCCAACCTGAGCATGTGCCCTGACCGAAAATTGAACCATGATCTCCTGGTTCATAAGTTGATGCTCAACCACTGAGCCACACAGCTGGACTGCAATCTTTTTCTTTTAAATAGCGGCCTCTCTGTTGGCTTGAACTACTTAATTAAAATAATGCTAAGCTTTGTATTATCTTATGGCCCTCTCCCCAAAGTTTAATCCCTGAAAACCTAAAAAAAAACTCTTCTCTTTCTCTCTTTTTGGAAGTTTTAGGGGGGAAATGCCTTTACATCTTTACTGTCTCCCCAAAGCTCACCATAGTGCTTAGCAAATGTTTCCATGTAAACTGAAAAGTATGAGTGTTTAAATATCTTAAATCTGAGGTCTTAGAGCAAACATCTTTTCCTGGCCTGAAAGTCATGTGCAACCCATTCAAAAGGATAAAGCAATAGAAAACATATTTTCCCATATTTTCTAAGTTAATAACAAGTGGCCACACATTTCTATAACACATCAATCAAAGCCCTGTGAAAAGTGTCAAAAATAAACTGAAGCTAAAATCTCTTCCCTTGAAGAGTTTTATGGGCACAATTCCTTTTAATAAAAATATGCTGATGCTGACCTTCTGGTGAAATGTTACATGTTCCCATTAAAGACCTCTCTGAATTCATGCAGGATTTAACCTTGACATACCTTTAGGAACCTGATGAGTGAATGCCCCTGTAATTCTCCATTAATTGGAATATGTGACTGAACATACTCTTCCTTTTCCTTAACTAAGATTTCAAGAGTCCTTAGATATATTATTTAAATTCACATTGTTTGGTAAATGTTTAGGTTTTTATTTTTCATTTGTTTCTAATACAGGGACCTCCTGGAACACAAGAAATGCAGCAGAATCTTAGTAGATATTATAACAAGGTATGGCCTTTTATTTTTACATATTATATACACAGAGATTTCATGTGATCATAATTTTTAAATTTTATTATTTTTTTAATCATCACCCTAGGTATGTTTTTATTGATTTTTAGAGAGAGAGAAAGGGAGAGGGGGGGACCGATGTGAGAGAGATACATCTATTGGTTGCCTCCTGTATGCACCCCAAAGGGGACCGAACCCACACCTTTTGGTGTACGGGACGGCGCTCCAACAAACTGAGCCAACCAGGGCTAAGTGATCGTATTTCTGGAAAACAAAACACACACATCAATTCCTAACTGCTCAGACTTGAAACATGATCACATATTCTTAACATCTTTCCATACTGAAAATATTTCCAAAAAAAAATATTTTGCTCAGTATCTTTTTTTGAAAACCAGGATATTTTCTTAATAAATTAAAAAAGTTCACTTCAAATTTTTAAAATGTGCCTGCAAACAATAAATGCAAAAATTACATTTTACCATTGATAATGTCATATATCTAGTTTCTCTGAGGATAGAGATTATTTGCTACTTGAAGCTCTGGGTAACATAACGGCTGATAGATTTCTTATCAAAACCAACAGGTGCTACACTACAATGTCAAGCAAATATTTATATCCCATAGGTCAAAGCAGGGGGTCCCCCATCTTTCAAGGAGGAGCCACTTTTAACTTCCCCAAGGTTTTAAAATTCCAATTAGGATGGATGGAATTCTGACATGGAAGTATCTGAGAGGCATAAGGCAAGACAGTTTTGCTGCTTCTTCTCCAAGGAAGCACAACGGAGGGAGAAGAATGGGTCTTGGCAATGAAGTAAGACTGAGAGACCTGTGTGAGACCATTGATTGACTCATCATCATTCAATAACAAATATGTGGGTGTAATCACTTGCTGTGAGGCATTCTGTCCACTGACGAGGGTCCCTTTCATACATAGTAGCTTATCATTGATACGGTGCTGGTAATTGTGCCTCTACACAAACAAATTCAGAGACACTCCTCTAGTTTATGCTTTCCTTTCCTATAAATTCCTGACTACTGCTATTCCTTTTTGTTTAGAAACCCCAAAGAGACATGATATGCTAGCAGAGGCCTTGAAGATAGCAGGTGCTCAGAAAAGTGTTTATTAAATGATGAGCTAATTCATTTTTTAAATCCCAACTCTTTGTTCATCAGATTAAATTCAACATAAAGGCCTACATCATTTGGGGTTGATAAATTTCAAAAGTGTGGAAAGTTTGTTACACTTCCTAAGTAAGCTTATCTTACATTTTCTCCTTTACTTAGATTTTCCAGGGAGAATTATATTAGGAATAAAGTTTTGGTATAATTGAATATTTTCTGAATAGATCTATACTAGCTTTTTCAAAACATTAGGGCTTGGCACAAGTGAAAATAAGTAAGTGAATCATGTCTAAAATTAATAAAAATACAATGCTTTTTTGTAATGACACCTATTACAAAATAGGATTTATCATAAATGCTTCAAAATAATGAGAATTAGTTGGCTCTGATGTCACAGTGTCAGCTAGAAAAACTTGGAGAACACACTATATTACTTTCATTCTTAGTATAAAATTTATTAAGTTGCGACTCAGCTACTTAAATATTTGCTATTTCTTGCAAAACTTTTAAAGCTCGTATCTTTACAGGTCTCCTAATACTGCTTATATATATACTTTATCTTGCCAATGAGTCGGTGTTCCCTTAAATGAAAATATATGGAGCATTTATATTTTAGTCTAAAGAATGTAAATTTTTAAGTATTAAGGTTATATTTCAAAAAATGGGGCTAACCAGAGCAGGTGAATGGAGAGTCTTGCTGATAGCAAACCAATACTTTTTAAAAAAAATTTTTTTATTGCCCTGGCCAATGTGGCTCAGTTAGTTGAGAGTCATCCTGTGCACCAAAAGATCACCCATTCAATTCCGGTCAGAGCACATGCCCAGGTTTCGGGTTAGGTCTCTAGTGGGGTGCCATACTGGTGGCAACAGATCGATGTTTCTACTATTGACATTTCTCTCTCTCTCTCTCTCTCTCTCTCTCTCTCTCTCTCTCTCTCTCCCCCTCTCCCTCTCCCTCTCCCTCTCCTTCTCCCTCTCCTTCTCCCTCTCCCTCTCCCTCTCCTTCTCCCTCTCTATAAAATAAAAAATAAAAAACATAAAACAAAATTTATTGATTGATTTTTGGGGATAGAGCAAGGGAGAAAGAAAAATATTGATTTGTTGGTCCACTTTTTATGCATTCATTGGTTGATTCTTGTGTGTGCACTGACCAGGAATAGAACTCACAACCTTGGTGTATCAGGGTGAGGCTCTAACCAACTGAACTATCCAGCCAGGGCCAATAGCAAGCCAGTACTTTGAACTTAGCTAATTGATTCACCTAAGAGAACTCCAGCTATTCTTATTGCCATTACAGGATAGGGGCTCCCAGGTAAGTACTCCACGTGTGCTCAAAACATGGCTGTAGAGCTGGAGCCTCACTGGATAAAAAAAGAGAGACCATAGCTTTTCTTCCCCAAGTGATGCATTATAGGCACTTAGCATCAGGAGGCTTTAGACCCATCTGGGAATTAATGCAAGGCCACTTCCCAAACACTACAGTTGGTTTCCTTCTGCAAAGAGTTAGAGCTGTTACATTGATAGAGGCAATGCCCAGCATCCCAGTACCTACACTGACCAATGTTTCTGAAAGGTAGCCACCCCTTCCTCACCCCCAGCTTCACAGAAGACAGGGCCAGATGTGCCATAATGGGTGAGAAGTATGTTTTCATTCAGCAGTGTTCCCCCCACCCCCACCGCCCCATCTCATGCCTCTATCTATTTTTGGATACTGAGGTTCTTTCATTTTGCAACTCAATGCAAGCCGGATAGTCTGTCTGTAACAAATGAACACAGAGGGAGGGGGATTGGGGGGGTTCAGAATGAAACTTTCATGGAGATTAAATAATGGACCATGGATTGAGATATAAAAATGACATTTCAAGGTTAAAATAATCTTCCCTCTTGAATTGGCATTGATTTATGTATTTCTGCACTGGAGTCCTGAACCTCAGCTCCTCAGCTCGAAGAGGCTACAGTAGTCGGGCAGCCTGTTGAAGCAGCGACCCCAGGAAGATGACCAGCAGCTACCCACACACGCCTTTGGGTCCTGTTCAAGTGCTGATTTTTTCCCCCCTATATTTTTTCTTAAGTCATCAGAGGGAGAAGGTCAGGCCTAAAAGACCCTCTCCCAGCAACACAAATCCAAAAGCTAATAGGGAAGAAAAAAGGAAGTAAGGAATAGAGAGAGACTAAGGTCAGGGAGATTATCCAAATGTGTTTATCTGTATTTTTTCATGTCCACTTGAGGATGCAAAGAACAAAAGGTAGAAGATTTCCCTCTCCATCACAAAAAATGATTTGCAAAACAGCTGCTCCCAATCTGCAAGATTGTTTGCAAAGAAGCAGCAACGCTGAACATATTCTTCCCCATAAGGAAAATCTGCTCACTTACCAGCAAACTGCTCTTCATTGTCTCCAGCTCTGGGGATTTTCAGAAGACTTTGATAGGCTCTGTCAACTGCTAAAGCCATCAGATCCAGAGCCCCTTTACAACATTGTAGATGGGGGATAAAGTGTTATCTGTGGAGGCCACAGACTGGCATATTTTACATTTCATAGTGTTTTTATAGATCCACAGTGAAAATGTGCGGTTGTGCTATCTTACATTACCACACTCGGTGAAATTTGCAGAGAATCAGTCTCAGTTGTTGGAGATTGACACTGTGTCCCCCAGCAGCCAATTCTGGTGTTCACTTCTCCAAATTGTTGTTCCAAAAAAAATCCACCCATTTGCTAGCCAAATAATCTACTTTTCTTTTCAAGTACCAAGTCATAACTTCACTTTAATATTCACAGACTAGTAAGGACAGAAAGCCTTTCTCCAAAATCAAATATTCAGGGTCTTCCCAAGCTGTGAGTTGAACCCAACAATGGCACAGGAAGTGAAGGCTTCCTTGGAGACACCAGAAGCAACCCTGCGGGCCCAAAGATTGGGAAATAAAATTTAAGTCCTAACTTCCTGTCTCTCCCTGTACTGCAAGACCCAGTAGCTTTGGAGAACATTGGGAACTGAGGCACAGATGTATCTTAGTTTTGGATCTTAGTTTTATTACAGAGAATCCGAAGCTCTCCTGGGTTTCCCCCTCCCCTCTGTGGTCCGCCACACTTGGAGCTGGTGAAATGGCTTCCTGCAAGAAACTGAGAGGTTGGACTTGAAGCCAGCTTCAGGTCTTATTTTCAAGGCCACGTATTATATATTAACTTGCTAGGACTACTGTAACAATATTACAAGCCGAGTGGCTTAAGCATCAGAAATTCATTGTCTCGCAGTTGTAGAGGCTGAAAGTGCAAGATTGAGCGTGTCAGCAAGGTCATGCTCTTTAGGAAGGTGTGGGGAGGCATGTGTTCCAGGCCCCCCTCCTGGCTCCTGGTGATTCCTTGGCTTGTGGCAGCATAACTCCCACCTTCCCATGGCGTCCTCCCTGTGTGCATGTCTCTGGTTCAAAGTGTGTTCTTATAAGGACCCAGCCGTGTTTAACTAGGGGTCTACCTTACTCTAGTATGATTTCATTAATTACATATGCAAAGAACTGATTTCTAAATAAGGCCACATTGTGAAGTACTGGGAGTTAAGGCTTCAACATATGAATTGTGGGGAGAAACACAATTCAATCTGTAATAGATCACCTGTTGTTGTTTTGTAATGTTATGTTCCCTCATGCTTAGGATTTTATAGCAAATTCCCCGAGGGCTAAACTGGGGGATTTTTAATTACCCTATATCCTGGAAGAGGGTTCATGTCCTTTATCTCTTTTATTATATTGAGCCACAGGAAACTGCTGATATTTGACTCTTTAGGGCCTGTAAAATGGCCATCTCTTATGGTTGAACCTATACACGTCTAGGTATGTTCCCTTATTTCCAGAGAATACCCTCTCCAGGGCCATTGAAATAGCTTGAAAGTCTTCCCACTTGCCTGAGTATACATTTCAAAGTTCTGTTCACCATAATCCACAAGAGAACAAAGGACATCCCAGAATTCTTGAAATGGGCAGGCTAATTAGCCTCTCTCCACCCCACAACCCTCACCACTGCACCAGGAACTTTTAAATAAAAACATTCAAAATTGTACAGCTATTATAGTTATTCAAAAGGCTTATAATAATGCATTCAAATAACATGACGCCAGGATACAAAAATGACCTAGTAAAATTAGAATAGTATCTGCGGCAGAATTGCAGGTTCCAGAAACACAATAATAATATGTCTTATTATTTCACAGTAATAATGTCTTATTATTTCACAATAACAATAATATGTTTTATTATTTCTGTAGAGCCAAGTAATTGTCTGGTGCAGTTATCTTGAGAAAGTAGAGAAGAGAATCTTAAATGTCAATGAATAGATGCTCCTGAAGTTCAATTTTGAATCTGCATTGAGTATTGTTAGCCCAAGAATGGAAAACACTTATAGAGGCCCTGCGGATCCTTGATTAGATAAATTTCCTGGCTTAGCTATTGAGCGAAGCAAACATATGGTGCTCTGCTAGGAAGTAAATGACCCTATTGTTCTTCTGGGTGGAAAATCCACCAGGAAAATCAAAATTTTAGAATAATGGAGTATATGGATAAAATAATTTGACTTAGTACTGAAGAGGCATTTCTTCATTCCAACCACAGCATCTTTAACACCTCTAGGTTGTTGGGGAGGAGGATCTAGAGGGTGGAATGGGAAGGATCTTGGTCCATTTAAGAAGTGGAGAAAGGCCATTACAGCTGGAATTTCTGAGGGAGAAGAGTGGCCGAGATGATGCTGTAGAGGGAAATGAGTTCAGTTCATGCCGGGTTTTGATGGCTTTGTTAAAGTTTAGAAGGAATTAAGTTAGGATGTCTTTTAAAGATCTCACTCTGACCTTATTTAGAGTGTGTGTGTGTGGCGGGGGGGGAGGGCAGGGGAGCAAGAGTGGAGTATAGAGGGCCATCGAGAGAGCTACTGAGTGGCCTTCCCAGAGTGAAGGCAGGTAACGTGAGAGGTTTTGGAGACAAAGGTCATCAGACTGATTGTCCTGGAGGAATAAGTAGGGTGGTGTTAAGAAGGACATGCAGATTGAAGAAGGAAGCATTCCACGGAAGGGAGAGGGTGAATTCAGATTTTCTTTCTTTCCTTGACTTTTTTTTTTTTTTCAGTTGTAAAATGAAATCACCAGTCATTTTAACAAGTCACACTGAAGACTTACACTAGGAAGAAGTTAGTCATTTTCACACTTCTGGACTAACGAATGTTAACAGGATGATATAATTCTTACATCTTTCTCTCTTATATATGTATGTGTGTGTTTGTTGTATTTTTGTTGTTGTTTGTTGTTGTTAATCCTCACCCAAGGATAATTTTCCCATTGATTTTTAGGGAGAGTGGAAGGGAAGAGGAAGGGGGAGAAACATTGATGTGAGAGAGACATATATCAGTTGCCTCCTGCACCAGGGCTGGGGTTCGAACTGGCAACCCAGGTCCATGCCCTTGCCCAGGAATTGAACCCGTGACCCTTCAATGCATGAGCCAGTGCTCTAACCACTTAGCAATGCCATTCAGGGCTTATATTTTTAAATTCAGTTTTGAACTTGCTGAATATGAATTTCTTCTAGATTTTGCAAGCGAATACATCAAATAGAAAATTATATATATGAGTCAAAACTCAGAAAGGAGACCTCGTTTGCTGGGTTATAATTTTCTCTGTGTTTGTATGGTAGATGACACCTAAGCCATGGGGGTAGATAAGAAAGCCTGGGAGAAAATGTTGTATTACAGGAGGGGAGAGTCTGCACAGAGCCCTTAGGAGGTGCAGCCTTTGCCAATTAGGTGGGGAAAGAGGAGGGGGGGGGTCAGAGAGATGGAAAGAAAAAGAGGGTGAGGAATTCTACAAGTCAAGAGAGTGGCAAGTACAGCCAAGAGGTCAATTAACACAATATCCATCATACTGAGCAACAAAAATATCATTAACAACATTAGAGAGTCATATCCATGGAATGGTGAGGTTTCCAGGCATTCCTTTGGAGTAGTGACAGTTTTCCCTTGGAAGTGTGATATTTCTCCAGAATCATCTCCAAGGGGGACATCACAGAGAAGATAGATAGTGTACCCAAAGTTGGAATTTTGCAGGAATAGTTAATGGAAGGTGAGAGAGGCAAAGTGATTAAAATGGTACCCATGGGAACTGTTACAGTACTATTATCTATTTGTATTTTTAAAGTAGAGATTGAATGTATTAAAAGATAAATGTTGTGTGTGTGTTTTTTTTGTTTTATGTTTACCTAGGGAAACTTTGGTGAACATGGAGCTGGTGGCCCAAAAGGAGAGAAGGTAATCAGATTTTCAGCATGAATAAAAACGTCTGGGGTTTCAGACAGAGTCACACATTCACATGTCAGGGGAGGTGCTGCTGCCACAGGGGTACTGTCCAGGGGCGGTCAGGTGTGTCAGGCGCAGCCTCTGCCCGCCTCCTACCTGGGGAAGCAGGATTGAAATCAGCTCCTCTGTGAAGACGGCTACAAGGAAGGGAACACATGAAGGGGAAATACCTGCAGCAAGGTAAATGAGTTAGGGCACAAGCCTCCGTTTATAATAAGGTGCTTTCATGTGTCCATGCAGGTGATAAAACCAATCTGTAGATCCCATTAACAAAATGCCTCAGGCTCAGGCCCACTCTTTTTGTGTCTTCTTACGTATCCAAATATAGCCTGTTGCGGGAGAATCTTTTTGGTGGTTTTATAATGTACAGTCATGGTTTAACCAAATAATTCTTTCAAAACAGTTTTAAAATTAAACTGCTGATGAGTGTCTGACGCATTCTCATCATCATCACAGGTTTAATTGTGTTAGCTGTGAAGATGACAGATCCGCTTGCCCGCTCAGAAAGGTGCTTCACTCCCATTTGATTCAGAAATTGTGATGACCTTGGATTCGTGTGAATGTGCCATTGTCGGGGGCGGGGGGGTTATGGGGGGCACAGTACACATTAAATCTACAGACAGAGATGAGTGGGTTTGAAAATACTCCGAGGGAATGTGGCCTGTGAGTGCTACCTTCATTCAATCACCCAGTAAAAATCATCTTGATTGAGGGCAGGGTATTTCGACATGAATCCAAGGAAATATGACTTCTGTGCCTTATAAATCAGTGCAGCCAATTTAGTCACAAGATCATACATCCATCACTAAAAAATACTACTAGAAGATAGTTTCCACAGGAAGTCGGAGCTTCTTAGAGACTGGCCATTGAAAATGAAATTTTCTTTAAAAAAATAAATAAATAAATAAAACCTTGACATTCTTCAAGAGGCAGCCAAAATATTTATTATACAGCAATAACAAGTCATTTGTGCGTCTTGGATTGTACTGCTAGTACATTAGCACTATTTCCTGTAACCAAATAGCTTACAGAATTCCTATGCCACCATAAAGAACACATTACATTCAAAGCAATTACCACTGGACACCTGCAAGCTAAGGGGGAGTGGGGAGGAGCAAAATAAAGCCACGGAGCTTGTCACATAGGACAGCTGAGCAAAGAAGGGAGTTGTGGCACTTTTAAAGTATTTAAATGATGATTCATTTCTTGAAACAAAACAGCTGGCTTCTGTTTTGCTATGTTCATTAGGAAACATATGTTACTTAGAAATTCTTAAGACCTCAATGATGAGAAATTTGATTCTGTGAAACAGGTGTATTTCAAGCTCTAAGGACCTTTTCTATTGCTCAAATTTTTTTAATTGCTTCAGAGTCTTCAATGGAATTACAAAAGCCAGTGGCATGTCTGTCCCCTCCTCCCACTCAAAGAAATAACCTCTCGAAGAGTCTGCAGGGAACCTGATGCAAAACCTGATGTAAATGTACATATAAAATGATTTGTAAGAATTTTAATTAACAGGAGAAAGACTGCCAATAAATAATCCATAAAATAAACTAAAAAATGTTAAGCATAGCATTTGCTGGAAGAGTGAAATCACCTCTCCCTTACACACATCGCTGTTCTAAATCAATACATTGGTTTTTAAAATTATAATTCAGTTCAAGGGTCACTGTAGTAAGAATTTAAAGCTCTTGCAATCTGCTCGCACAGATTTGCTTGCACCTGTGGTGGACCCCAGTGGTTCCAAACCCTGGCTGCACCCTGGAATCACCTGGAAGGTTTTTAGAAAATACCATTGTTCAGTGTCCATCATGAGAGACTCTGATTTGGGGCATACCTCTGGTTGATCTGGGGTGGGTTACATATCACTGTCATTTAAAAATACTGCACGTGATTCTAACTGGAAGCCAGGGTTGAAAACCAGTGAGTGTTGGAAAGAGCATGGTTTTGGGGGCAAAAGTTGATTGTGCCATTAACAGCTGTGTCTCCTTGGGAAATTCACTTTATTTATCTGAGTATCAGTTTCCTCGTATCAAAAATGGGCATAATGGTATCTAAACAAAGTTGATGTCAAGATTAAAAATAAATGCAATGATGTGAACTTACCTGAAAGCCTAACACCTGACCCATGTTAACCCCCCACTAAAGACTTGTTTCTTTCTGTTCATCCACCCCAGACTTTCTCTCTTCTCATGAGGTCTCATATATTTCTTTTTGGTGTTACTAGGCGTTACCATCCTTAACACATGGTCTTGCTCATCGTTTCATCTTCCACTGTCATTTTGACAGAGAAGGGACAGAATTTATGTTGTAGAATAAAAGATTTAACCAGAAGTACAATTTCAGCACCTAAATGACTTACCACTTCTCAATATGCTGATGGGCAAAACAGAATCACAAAACCAGCCAAATTTGGAACCCTGCCCCACAGACACAGCAACAGTGGAATCTACACATGGGTCACTCCTGGTTTAGCAGCCACTTCCTGTACCAAGTGTCAAGAGCACTAAGAGGCAGGAGGGAACATGAAGGCAAACTGGTAGCCATCGATGGCAAATGGCACTCATGTTACATATCTACCAGTATTGAAATGATAATCTCTGCTCTGGAACTTGACTGCAACTAACTAAATGTGATGAAGGAATAATGTGTTTGTAAGGTGATTAAGAAGAACTGCTTTTTTATAGAGACAGTGGGATAAGGTGGTGAATATTTAAAGACTTCTGAGAAATTGGCAGGGGTCTTTTGGGGCCCACTGTCAGAGAGAAAAGATAAAGCCACAAAAGCACCAAGTTTAAAAATAGCACCAAAAGTGTCCAGGGGCAGCCTTTTCTGAAGCTAAGTAAATTCATCACTTGCCTTTCAACTCATATCCACAGTGACAAATCACTGAGCATCCATTTTAAATGTGAAAAACAACTCCACATGTGTCTAAGATTCGGGTATGAAATGCTTTTGTTTCCAGGATTTTATATGAGGGAATTGGTTCCTGCCATCTTTTTCTAAACCCAACCACATCAATGTACCACACAGAGAGATGGATCAAAGTCTCTGTTGGGTCCTTCATCTACATTCCAAAGAAGACCTATTTACATCAGTTCAATGAATATGAGCTATGAATATAATTACGCTTTCTCCCTGTTCATCCCCCCTTCCCTTTTGGTATTGAGCAGATGTGATTTTTATAGTCATTTCTAGACCCCTTCCCTGAATTCTACTTTAATTTTTTGCAGATCAGTCTAACTACTAGGAATATTTTTCTTCACTAGTGTGCACTGGGGATTTTAGCACCTACCAGATAGTTATAGGATGGTCACACTGTACACCCTAGTGCTCATACTAGGACAACTATTTATTTCCTCTTTTCAACCAACACCAATTGGTCCCTGAAATGTATCTACCAATTTCTCCCTCTTTTTATTTTGGGTAGAATGTATTTTCTCTAAGGGGAAAATGCCTTCTCTTCACCTTTATTAAGTATAAGATTGGTGGCATATTAGATATTTAGATACTAGAAGGAAAAATAATTATATTAATAAAATCAAGATTAAATTTATGAAATATATTCCACAAATCTAGGAAACTCCTTAATAAAAACATGATCCTGTCTACCAATTACGTATGACAAGCTTCCTCTTCCTCTAATCTAAAATCACAAGACACTGATTTGGATAGAAATCTAGAATTAAGCCAACATCTATTACAGGACTGTAATCAGTTTGTACTTGAAGTATTTCGGGTAGACTATTGTTTGAGGCTTCAAAATAAACAAACAAATATGTCCATACAAGGGGACACATATAGAGATGTTCTTTGAAGCCTTGTTTATAATGGAGAAAAGCTAGGGACAACCCAGGTGCCCATAAACGGGATATGGCTAAGCTCTGGTACATTAGCATTATAAAATGCTGCTAGAGGCCCAGTACACGAATTCATGCACCAGTGGGGTCCCTTGGCCTGGCCTGCGGGATCGGGCTTAAATCAGCTCTCCGACATCCCCCGAGAGATCCCAGATTGCGAGGGTCCCCAGGCCAAGGGACCCCACCAGTGCATGATCGGGACGAGAGGGACCATGGGAGGGCTCCGGGGCATGTCTGGCCAGTCTTGCTCAGTCCTGATTGCTGGACCCCAGCAGCAAGCTAACCTACCAGTTGGAGCGTCTGCCCCCTGGTGGTCAGTGCATGTCATAGCGAGCAGTTGAGCCACCTTAGCATATCATTAGCGTATTACGCTTTGATTGGTTGAACAGCTGACCAGAGGACCGGACACTTAGCATATTAGGCTTTTTTATATAGGGTAATTATATAACATTATATAATTCAACACTTATAAAGAATGAACTAGCTCTATATGTATCAATAGAAATGGATATTAAAAACAATGTTCAGTGAAAAAAACAAGTCACAGGATGTTATATACAAGATAAAGCTATTTATGGAATTTGTTTTAAATATCCAGAATAATATATTATTTATGATTTTACATATGTAGTAAAAGTACAAACATATGGACTAAAAATATGAGTGTTAAATTCAAGATTGTGGCTCTCCCTGGGACAGGAACAGAGAGGGAAATATAGGAGATATCTTTTTTTTTTTTTTTAATTTGGGGGGCCTGGGACATGGAAGTTTGACATAATTCAACTTTATGTTTTCTGTATTTGTGTGTTTTTTTTAATAAAAAAATAGACAAGACAGGTGAGAAAAGTATAAGCCCAGAAGCATCATTTTGCAAAAATGCTCTTGAGGTTAAGGAAAAAAAACCATTATATAACTTCTAGCGGCTATGTTTATGGGATATGCAAGTATGCCATAGTCAAGGATTTTGGTAAACACTAAAAAGTAGCACAATGCTGAAGATTCCTCTGAAATCTGATTAGTGAGATATTTCCTTTCCACAAGTATTATTTCTAAAATTGTATTTTTTCAATTATATGTTGCATACAAATTCCTCTTCAAGATCTAAGACATCCTTAGACATTCCTAAGCTGTTGCTGTCACCACATTGACAAGAATGTCTTCTTTGTCCACAGCCAATCATTTAAGCTGCAACGTAAATGCTGGAAACAGCTGAGAGACTCATTGTCTTCCTGTCTCTCCACTCCTCCATCTTCCCCAGCTAAAAAAAGAAAGAAGTGTCTGAAATAAAATGAGTCTGGATTATTGTGTCAGTTAAACAATCTGATGTCTTTAAGATCACAAAAATTTTTTGGTACAGCAGAGCAAAATTATAATTTTTTCTCCTCTAGATGTTCTTTTCTTGAAAAATAATTTTTGTTTCAGATTAATTTTAAATGTAGTGAATATTATGGATGTCTAAAAGACCTAAAGGCATTGTGAAGTGCTGACAAATACATTACTATGCAAGTAGCCTAACTCCATTCAGAACTTGTCATTGTCTCTTGGAGGATAATAGGTTAGAAGCAGCTCAAGCAATTAGTCTGACTCTGATCGTCACAACAGTACTCATCTCATCTGACCTCATGCAAAATCTCTCTTCTGCTCTTTTTTTGAAAGGGAGAAACTGGACAACCAGGATTTCCAGGGTCTGTTGGCCCTAAAGGTCAAAAAGGAGAATCTGTAAGTATTTTAGCTTTTAGGGCCAAGAAAGAATATCTAAAATGTAGAATTAAAAATGTTTTTCCTAATTAGCCTCACTTCTATATACCTTGGTTGCCCCTGCCATGGCCAAGAACGATAGCTCCAATATTTGGGCAAGTGCTCTATGCCAGCACAGCCAAGGGTTCGGTGAGCCTGAGGAGGGGTGGTGAAGGATTAAAGCCAGACAGACAAGAGAATACAGCTGGGACTCGGCGGATCTCCCATGCCTGGATGAGGACACAGAAAGATCCAGCCTGCAAGCCCAGGCTTTATTTTATAGTGAGATCAAAACAAGGGTCAACATGTTTTCAATGTTCTTGTGAGTTTCACCTTATTTTGGCAGCACTTGCTGCACCTCCCACAGCCCATTAGCTACCTAGGAAGGAACTAGGGAGGGCTATAAGGTTAAGCTTAATTATGCTAAGAGGGCTCTGCCCTCCAAGCTGGGACTTGTTTGTGGCCCTGCCACAGGTCAGTCTGAGGCATAACCCCATAGTCGCTCCCTACATTTTACTTGTAGGGATTTAATTCTTCCGAAAGAAAACCACTTGAGGTAGGCTACTATCACCCTGAGATGAGGAAACTGAGGCACAGAGAGGGTAAGTAACTTGCCCAAGGTTACACAGCTAGTAAGTCTTAGAGCCATGACTCCCACTTCAGTAGCCTGACTCTAGAACCAGGGTTTAAAAACCATTAAGCTGCCCTGCTATAACTAAATATTATAGCTGAAATGAATAATTAAATCAGTATATCTAAAGACTAGGGCTAATTTATCCAAAAAATTAGAAACGTGTCTATTTGCTCAAACAACTGCTCTCAGTATACTTCCTCAAGTTACTTTCCTTCCTTGGTTCTTGTAAGATCAAAGTGGCCTCTCAAGCCACCTGTCAATGTTACTGAGGCCAGTTTCTTTAAAAACTTAGTTATTTTGTTGATGGTGGGGGGACCCTATAGTACCCTTTGTATTCAAATAGGACCACATATAGAGATTACATGAACCCTAGTTACAAAAATAACTTTTTTAAAATGCTGCTAAAACAGACAGACAACCTATGGCAATCTTTATATGAATCAGCAAGAATCAGACTTAACAAATGTTTCATTTTTGTTAAAAATAAAAAATAAAAAAAAAAAAAGGTCATACTTGTTACAAATCACCTTTACTTTTCCTCGCCAGGATGAACAAAGAATATTGGTTCACCAGGGATAATGAATGACGAGGCACTAAAATGCCTGCATGCCAAACAGGAACAATTATTAAAAGTATTCAATATTACAAAGCTAAACGTTCCCTGTGCTTCAGCTTTAAAAATTAGGCATCTCTGGCAATGACAGTAAACTTTCAGGCAGCTTTAGGATGAGTGCTGTTACCCAGGTACCCTGCATTCTCCTACCTTCAGAGGTCATGCTTGCCCTTAGTATCAGCCCAAACCTCCACCCCACCCTCTGCAGGAAGTAACAATCTTTAACAGGGTTCCCCAACTGGGTGTTCCCATGAATGTCTAGGAAACTCACATGTTCCATAAATCTAGTGGTCACTGCCTCTTCCATCTGCCAACTCACTCCTGATGCTCCACACTTGACACCTCTTACCAACTCCTAACTGCTTCTCCAGGTCTCCACTGACTCCTCTCCAAGCTTGAACACTGACCCTTAATTTCCACGTGACAGATGGCAGGCCTGGCAGTAAGATTTACTGAAATTCTACTGGAAAATCAGGGACGTGTATAGCAGAAAGGAGATACTTTCTGCTTCTCAAAGGTGCACTTGAATCACCTGGGGATCCTTTTGAAATGCTGGTTCTAATTCACTAGATCTTGGGTGGGGTCTAAGAAGTTGCATTTCTCACAAGCGCCCTGGCAGGGCTGCTGCTGTTGGTCCATGGGCCATGCTTTGAGTAGCAAGGACTGGAGGATTTCACAACTCCTGAGAGATTCCCTCTGGCTTTCCCTTCTACCACCAACCTTTGGGGGCAGCCCACCTATCTGGCTTACCCAGGTGAACAACCTTCTTTTCTTTTGACTCGTCTTCTTGAAAGTTCCCTATTACTCCGTTAATTATCCCACCTCCTTATACAACTTTGCTTGACATCCCCCCCACCAACATAAAAAAAGCACATTTTTACATGATTATGCAGAGAAGTTTAGCTTTCTATAGCCTCAACATGTCTATTTTAGAACAGGATCTGGACTTGACTTTGCATAGTAACCAGAAGGTTCAAACAACTCATCCAAAAAATTCAGGCAAAAAATTCTGAACTACCTATCTCAAATGGCAGTTTGCCGCCCACAACTGGACATTGAGTATTTGACTAAATGTCTACTGAAATGTATCAGAGCTAAAATATATGTAAGAGATCATCTAGTTGAATCCCATGGTTTTGTAGATAATGAAAGAGAAGTTCTAAAAGTTAAGTGACTTGACCCAGTCAGTAGCCATGGGCGTTAGACTAAGCATCAAGTCTCTAGACAAGCAGTTTACTGTTTTTGTGTGTTTTTTAAAACCAGTTACTTTAGTCAATGTGGCCTGATAGTGGCTCTAAATGAGCAATGACATAAGATAAGCAGAAATGAGCTGTTATATAAGCAGTGTTACCCATTGCTTATATCTAATTAACATCATCTCCTATCTTAAAAATCAAGTAGATGTTTAAGAATTAAAGCTGAAAGGTAAGAATGTAAATAAAGCCCTACTCTAATGTGAGAAATTAACCAATATTAAGAGATTTAATCATGTTGGCTAGGTATTGGGACATATTAGTAAGAGTGGGCAAGGTTATGCTAAGCAACAAATTATCCCTGAAATTTCTGTGGCTTAACCCAAGAAAGGTTATCTCTTGCTTGTGCTGCATGCCCAGCGTGGTTCCGTTGGGAGGAATGGGTGTTCTACTCCATACCACACTCAGTTTTCAGGCTGATTATCACCATGTCACTAAGCCATCTGGTATACACAACCTTCTTAGTCATTACTGCAGGAAATGTGGGAATGGAGGATCATGAATGGACTTTCCCTGCAGTAGCCTGCAAGTACCACATGTCACTTCTCACATTTTATTGCCAAAACTAACTGTAAGGCCCATGTATCTGCAAGGGGGCTAGCAATAATGGGAGAGAAGGTGAGCCCTATAGTCCCTACCTCATAGGACAGGAGGTGAAAATCACAGAAGTTCATTTAGTAACCACTTATTTCTCATTAGTGATTTGTTGAAGAGAATGACAAATCCTAAGAGGACCTTCAAGAGTAGTCCATGATTGTTCTCACATGTTCTCTTGCAAAAGAAATGTTTTTAATTTCTTTTAATTTGTCCTTGTCATTTCACCTAATTTAAATAATAAATAAATCAAATTACAAATTAAATCAAACAAATTGAGCAACCAAAGCCTTCAAACCAAAGATTGAAGTCAGGCTGCCTGGGTTTAAACCCTGAACAACCTCTTGATGGCTATGTGACCTTGGGGAAATTGGTTAACTTCTATGTGCCTCAGTTTCCTCATCTGTAAATGAGTATACTACTAGTACCTACTCCACTGACATATGAAGATTAATATTTTAATACATATTATGTGAAGTGTTTGATACACTATAAGAATTTAACAAATGTCAGCCATTATTGTAATATCTGCATAACTTTAAATTCTCTAATTTACTAAACTTTTATTGGGTACTAACAGTGTACACCAGAGATGGTGTGTTAGTCAAGATTAACTACATCTCTACATTTGAAGAGTTTATAGGCATGATAAATAAGGAAACATAAAGTTCACATGTTGTTTTAGGGGAAATAGCTTTCTGAATCTCTTTCCTCATGTTTGAAATGAGACAATATCTTCCCCATAGCACTGATGTAAGAGTAAATGAGATTATGGGCATAGAACTCCAGGAATAGAAACTAATAAGAGAAATTGTGTGTGTGTGTGTGTGTGTGTGTGTGTGTGTGTGTGTGTGTTCACCTTCTATGTGAACTGTGTAAAAGGAAACTTGGGCCTTGGGCAGCATTTCAATTTCAATTTGTCATCCACTCAGGATTCTCAAAATAGTATTAGAATGATTAGCTTATTGTTCATTTGGGAATATGGAAGGTTTTTGTAACTAATTCTCATATACTCCCTTTAAGCTGTATAGGGTACTGTGTGATATTCTGGACCATTGCAGAGGTGTGCCTGAATGGAGTCTGGGTTGCCCCGCAGGATATTCAATTTCAGTTCTGGAGAGTTTATTTTTAAAAGTGTTTGTAATTGATTCTGTTTTCTACCCATTTTCCTAGGGGGAACCTTTTACAAAAGGTGAAAAGGGAGATAAAGTAAGTGGATGTTTTATCACTATCTTGGGTTTTCTACTTCATTGATTTCTTTCTCTCTGATTCCTGGTATGTTTACTTTGGAGTCTAATATATTTGATGAAAGAAGGTCCCTGAGCATTTTACTTTTTCCTCTGTGTATTTTGACTCTTTTATTTTGATAAATGAGAAATTTTAAACCTTGTTAAATTTTATCCTCTGATGACACTTTAACATCTGGTATGGGTAGAGTATATTTTTTTAACCCATTACTATTTGTGATTGGACATGAATCTTTTGAAATATACCCACTTCTTACCTAATAATAGACAAACATCTAAATTGACCATACCTCCACTATGCCCACAGCCAATCAGAGTGAGTATGCAAATTAGAAGGCCAAAGATGGCGGCCACCCAGCTGCTCCAGGCAGGGAGTGGCCAGGCGGGGCAGGATGCCTGCTATGAGAGGGAGGGCAGGGGGCGAAGGGATCTACAGGAGCGGAGTGCCGCAACGAAGACAAGACTGCAGACTCTGGAGTCTGCAGTGAAGATGAAGATGGCAGACGCCAGCCAGAGTGAAGGCCTGGGTCCCCAGTGCCGGAGGAAAACCGCTGCTGGAAGCGAAGGGAAGGAAGGCCTATTGCACGAATCTCTTCGTGCAGTGGGCCTCTAGTAAGATATATAAAATACAAAATACAGTTTTTTCAAAAATTATCTTAATGATACAAATTGTATTTATCAACCAGGATAACTTTATCAAAATGGTCAATAATAAGTCATGGGAAATATAAAAGCAAACTTAGTATTGCCAATATCAGTGTCTTATGTATAACCTTTATTTTTTCTGTGTTTTTTTTTTAATTAAGTACATATACCTGATAGTAGAATCACCATGACATAGCAACTTCAATTCTACTCTTCTTTACCTCCTCATCTGAATTTTTCATTCTCTGAGATAAAAGATTAGCCTATGGCAAATTGTAACAATGTCAGCTGAGTGGAGAAGGCAGATATTGATAATGGAATGTGATGATTACAGTGTCAAAAGCAACATTGATGAAAAAATTTACAAAGAAAAAAAAGAAAAATATTGTTTATTTATTAGCAATAAGTATTTTAAATCGTATTGTAGAATGAACCCTCCCTGACTTCGTCATGTCTTCCATAATTCCCCCTTTATTGTATGCTAATTAGTGGAAATGCAAATGAATTCATGACAAGAGATGCTCATCTCCATCTGAATTTAAGCATTATATATATTTACTGATTATTTTATTTACAGGGAGAACCAGGAATAATAGGATCACAAGGAATAAAGGTAATATCCTGACATTTTTCAATTGCATCTCCAATCTAATGATAATGTGAAAATCAAAGTAACCAGTTTAATTTCCTTTTCACTCCTTTTCTTAGGGTGAACCTGGAGATCCTGGTCCCCCCGGTTTAATAGGAAGCCCAGGACTGAAGGTATATAAGAAATAACTGAAATAAAGGAGGAAATAATTTTGGAGTTATCACAATTTCTATGTGAAACAAGGTAGTCTAGTGCCACTCATTTTCTTCACAAATGTTCTCAGAGGCTTTCTCATGTTTCCATGGTGATTTCCCCTCATAGGCTGCATTTATTACACACACAGTAGCTGTGCCTTTTGATTCACAATAGGGATTTAAATTCTTTTTCAGAACATATTCACAATAGCACCCCTAAAAGTGTCAAGAGTAAACAATGTGAGCTAAATCTATGGCCCTGAACTATTTTCTTAAAGTAAGTAGGATTCAGGGTTCAATTTCTAAGCCAAAATTGTGCATCCCTGAGATGCTTGAGTTCCCCATCTGGGATCTGGGGAAGTGTCCCAAGAAAGACCCCCTGTTGGGAGGTGGGGGAGAAATTCACAGGGGAAGCTCCCACCAACAGGTAAGGCAAGTTATTCAGGCCTCATCTGCTGATGAAATCCATTAAAATGAGAACATCTTAAAGCTCTCTTGTAAGCCCACAGCACATTTCAGTGTTATTCAGAGAAGGTAGGAGGATAGGAGGTCCACATTTCTACAGATATAAGCCACACCATGTTGTATGTATATTCAGGTACATTCTTTTAGCCAAGTTAAAAGTACATGTCACCTTCTACTTTAGGGTCAGCAAGGACCTGCAGGCTCTATGGGACCCAGAGGACCACCTGGAGATATTGTATGTATTAGTAGATACAAGTGTCTTTGATATTTGAAAATTAAACTGAGACTGAGACTTGTTTTAAAGAATCTCAACATCTGTTCATGTGACTGAGTTATACTGCATTTTTCAAAGTCATAGGTCATCTCTACCACTAAAGTGATCATAGCACCCTGTGTCTCACTGCATTTCTTAGCTCAGTTTGTCATATATATTTCATTTTGCTTGTCTGCCTCTGAATAACTCATGTATGTGGGGTCTCTGATGCTCATGTATGTGAAGTTCCCATACGTATGTATATAATTAAATTTGGTTGTTTTTCTCTTGTTAAAAAAAAAAGTTATCATAGCTAATGTCAAGGGCTATTGTGGAGGCTAGTACCTGCATATATTTATGTGAAGTCTTTTCTAATATCAGTAGCCTAATAAATTGGACTTTGGGACACAAGTTAACTAAATTATCATTTTTATATGATTGTCATTGGTGTACCAATAGTAAAGGAGATGGGAAACATCGAAATAAATAAGGAAAAGCAAGCAAGAAAGAAAGTATTTCCATTATGCATGGCCTTGGTTCAGTTCTCCATCCAGAAAAAAAGATATTTCCAAAGCTTCTGTTGTTCTTGTGTGAGCCTCCCAAAAGAACAAGTCTTTTGGCTGAAAATATTTCTATAATGCAATTGGAGAAAGGTCCTCAGGTTGCATTATAACCTATCTTTAGTGGACTCATTCTCTCTCCCTCTCTCTCTCTCTCTCTCTCTCTCTCTCTCTCTCTCTCTCTCTCTCCTTAAATGCACTTTTCTATCCATGCCTCCAAGTAAGCCATTTGTCCCATGGACTACCTCCCTAGCCTTCTGACACCTTTGGCACTGAGACATACCATCAGTCCTCACTTGAGCAAAACAAGAAAAATGCTTGCCCATATCTTCTTTGAAACTGATCTCTGTTTGGCCACAATTCCAGTATTCTCTAGACAAGTATTAGAATCTCTCCTTAGGCCATCATCTTGGAGACAGCTCCATGAACCCTTGCTCTGTTTTGCATGCTCCAGAGGTCTATCTTATAGTGCATTTTGTTCTGCTCCGTACTTTGAGCATTCAGTTCATAGAGCTAAGGTTTTTGTTGATCCCCTAAGGCAGTGAATGCACCATTACAGGTGTCCCTAGTGAAGAGATCCTATGGAAAGAGAAAAAATGTTGGTGGCACAGATGGAGCCACAGATGCCCATGAAGTAAAGGGAAGTGATAGTGGCTAAAGCTAAAAAAGAGAACAAAATCAAAAGGGGAAGGGCCCCTGTTGCTGAAATATAGTAAAAGCATATTTTTCTATTTACCCCATTGTCCTTCTGAATCATGTGATGCTACCAATCATCATGATCACACCCCTTCTTGGCAATATTTGGTTCAATTCTCCCTTGTTTAGTTTCTTTCCCACTATATCCTGGTTACTTCCCTTGAAACAACATATTTTCAGTAAAATTTTTCCTCTCTAAAATATCAAAATCAACCCATCCCCACACACTTTATATATTGAAGCTCTGTTTTCCTGACAAAGACTCAGATAAAAATTCTATCTAATAAAGAGGGAATATGCTAATTGACTATCACATCCTCACAAGGTGGTGGTGCCCACAGCCAATAAAGCGGGAATATGCTAATTGACTGTCACACCCTCACAAAGATGGTGCATCCATAGCCACAGGATAGTGGCACCCAGTCCCCTCAGCCCCGCCTCATCCAGCCTCAGTCCCCCAGTCCCCCCAGCCCTTCCTTATCCAGCCTCAGTCCCCCAGTCCCCTCAGACCTGCCTCATCCAGCCGGAGTCCCCCAGTACCCTCAGCCCCGCTGGAGAAGGCAATTAGGTGTCAGTTGGGCCAGCAGGGGAGTGGTTAGAGGGCTATCAGGCTGACAGGCAGAGTGGTTAGGGGCAATCAGGCAGGCAGGCAAGTGGTTAGGAACCAGCAGTCCCGGATTGTGAGAGGGATGTTTGACTGCTGGTTTCGGGATCCCTGCGAGATCAGGCCAACTGGCAGTCGGACATCCCCCAAGGGGTCCCAGATTGGAGAGGGTGCAGGCTGGGCTGAGGAACACCCCCCCCCCCCCCCGACCCCGTGCACAAATTTCATGTACCAGGCCTCTAGTGTCATTATAATAAGAGATGTTCTAATTGCTATTTCCCTTTAATTCTAAATTGTCTAGGGGTTGCCAGGAGAACATGGTATCCCAGGAAAACAAGGCATTAAAGGAGAAAAGGTATAGCTTCCATTTTACTCATTGTGCATATTAAGTGGCTAAGGCAGAGGAAGAAGCAGAGGGTCAAAGGGCATTGGGGCAGTGAAAGAACAGACTCAGGACTTGGCTGCCAGGATTATGAAGGGAAGTGACAGCCCCATAAACCATGGGGTGAATAATGTTCTGCATTAGTGGCAGCCCTGGTTCTGGCATAAAAACACAATCTGACAAAATGAACTAACTCAGAGAGGAAGATCTCGGGACTCAGAAAGTCTGCCTCAGACTCAGCTGCTTCCTCTGATATGGACCTTAGAAGTCTCAATCTTTCAGGACCTGTTTCTTGATGTCTATGTGGAAATAGTATATTAGTGTTGAACCATTTCTGGGGAATAACATAAAGAAAGCATAAAGATCAGCTAATGAGTTTTATGAATAAATGCCTTTATTGTGCATATATTTATGCACATATATATGTCATGATTCTGCAAAACTTATTGTTAACATGACTCACTATAAAATCTAAATGCACTTCAGATAACTAGAACAGTGCCTAGCATGAATTAGGCACTTACTAAATATTGTAGAAAGAGTGAATGAATGAAGTTTGACCGGCTATAATGACAATTTAAATCACTGGAAACTACTGCCTCCACACCTCCCACCATGAGCCTGGACAAGGAAGTAAGAATCTTACCGTGTTTTCCTCAGGGAGATCCAGGTGGGATTATCGGCCCTCCTGGGCTTCCAGGTCCAAAAGGTGAGGCTGGTCCTCCCGGGAAAAGCCTGCCAGGAGATCCAGTAAGTACCAGCTCTTTTATTAATATTTCCCCGGGAAGATTGTGAGTTATCCTTTGTGTGCTCCCAGTTTCAGGTCAGAAGTACAGGAACATGTTTAGATCTGCGGAAAAATAAATATTCATCTTATTCTTCAGCTTAGAGACCTAATCTCTTTGGAAATTTTATGCAAGCAAAGGCCTTTCTTCTGAAGAAAATGCACATACATGCACCATCTTACAGCCAATTTTGGAAGCTTCGCAGGCCCGCTCTGCAGAAGGCATAGATTCTTTCGGGATCTATGACGCCTAGTAAGGAACACCAGTTTTAAACAATAAACCTTCTTAGGACACTATGTTAAAACAGAAGAACTGCCTGAATTTTCCATTCTGGGGCTCCGCAGGTGTGGCCACAGGGGGTCATTTGAAGAAAGTGTCCTGCTGGTCCAGGCTGTTTCCAGGACATAGAAAACTGGTTAGCGGGGAAAATCTAACCAGTATGCCTGCTTTATATGCATTTTTCTCATCCCCTTTGACCTTTCATATTAATTAATAATGATAAATAGTTCTCAGTATCAGATGCCTTATTTTAAAGATGAAAAGGCATTCTAATGTAACTACATAAAACCCATACCCTAGTGAAATTTGTATTCCTGGTTTATTATTATTTTATAGAAAAGGGTTTATTCAAGAAAGATGAAGAGCAATAACATATTTTTGAGTTAATGATTTCTTAAATGTTATTAACCTTTTTAGAAAAAGAAATGTATGCACCTTTTTATTCTTTTAGGGACTAGATGGACATCCTGGAGCACCTGGGCCCCGTGGGCCAAAGGTATAAAAATATCATAGACGATTTTTAAAGAATTATTCATTAATATAATACAGCCACAGAGCTTACATCCCTTGGGCACTGCACTAACAGAAGCACCTCATTTCCAGGGTGAAAGAGGACTACCTGGTGTCCATGGCTCCCCAGGTGACATAGGCCCACCAGGGGTCGGAATTCCTGGCCGAACAGTAAGTGAAATTCAATTGAGTTTTTGAAACCCTGTTGATTCCAATATTGTGAAACAAAATCCAGTGACAAAATTTGAAAAGGAGAAAAGAATTAAAGGGTCTGAGGAGGAAATACCAATAAACACTGGTCAGAGGGAGAGAATTAAAGGGCACTGAGGTTACGTTACAAAGCACAGAGAGGGCACTCAGTGTGTGACTTACAGGGCTGATCACACATACATTGATTTTGGAATAGAAACAGTTATCTAACCTTTTATTCCTCTATTCTATATACTAAAAAGTACGAGTGAATGTGTGTACGATTATCAAAATACCTGCTATTAGGTTATTATAGATTACTATTTGCTTTTAAGTAGGATAAAATAAAAAGTTAATATTTAAAGTGAATGGAGTAAGTATGAATGGGATGATATGAAACATCTCTAAGTATTATCTTAAAGAATAGAGAAGAGAAGTTGTTTTTAATAGTTAAGACAAAGAATAGGCAGGTTTTTTTGCATGTTTTAGCTATAAGGAGAGTGCCTGGTAATAATGACCAGTGTATGCATACTTGCTGACTAAATAATAATAAGCAATAAAGCTTTTTATTTGCTGTTTTAAAAACACAAAGATTCTGGGCCAATAAAAGTGGAATACATGTTTATTTTAATGACATTTGGGAAATTGCTCTTGTAATGAAGTTATGAGAGCTAAAAGGAGGTGTCAGTAGTGAAGTCAGTTGTGTATTGACTACTGTTTTATTTTCTATGGCAAGACTATAAAAGTCCACTGGAGATTAAACAAAGTAAAAGAAAGTAGATCAGAAAATTATTAGGGGAGTGGAGGAGGTTGAAGCAAAAAAAATTAAAAAGAACACAGTACAAATAGACGGGGAGCAAAAGTAGCTTTGACAATAACAGTGCTGTGAATATTTATATAAAAAATAAGAAAAGGAAAGGTCTGTGAGCCGTTACTGACGCCAGTTGCGGGGAAACCAGCTCTTTACTTACTTGGTTGTCACTTCCTCATTCAGTGGTCCATGGTCACATACTGTCATCATTAGGGTCACTGATCATCACCCAGCCTCGTTTTAGTTACCCCAAATTCTGATTTGTTGAAGTAGAAACAGACAGCTGACTAATGTTTTACTTCCTACTCCTGTCACTGGACACCGGTTCTGGAAATTTCTTCAAACAGAGAAATGACACAAAGTAGAAGCAGGAGAAGGAAGCCCTGATCCAGTTACCCTGTGGGCAGTCAGTTTCTGAATAGGTAGAATTTGGATGCATTGTTTGTGTATTCATGAGGGTACAGGGACAGATGATGGTGCTGAGAGAGCAAAACCATGTGGCACCTGAGCCAAACCATGTGGATGTTTCCAGAAACAGGCATCTAGTGAAGTGTTTCCCTGTCACCCAAAAGTCTGGGCTGACTTTGCAGAGAGTTTTCAGGGTGTGCCTGGTGGCAAGCCGTGTGGTTCCACTAAGTAAATATCCATACTTAGCCCTTTATCCCCCTTGGATAATTTATGGACATTCCTGGCAGAATTCTGATCATTGCATCTCATTCTACTTAGGGCTCCCAAGGACCAGCTGGAGAGCCAGGTATTCAGGTAAGCTACTTAACCAAGTTATTAGGCACAGCAAATCCAGCTTGCTGACTTGGGTGAAATTACTGAAAGACCATCCTCATAAGTCACTGTTTCCCCCCTTTTCCAGGGTCCTCGAGGTCACCCTGGATTGCCAGGAACTCCAGGGAATGATGTAAGGACAGCCTTGACCGACTCCTCCCCCACAACCTGTTTAATCTGCACCTGTTCCTCTGTGCCAAGATGTGAACATGTTTCTGTTTTCAGGGAGCTCCAGGGAGGGATGGAAAGCCAGGTCTGCCAGGCCCCCCAGGTGACCCGGTATGTCAACAGACTGCCTGATTTATGTATCTTTAATACACCCAGAAGCCAAACAGCCTACCAAGCAAGTTTTGCTGTCCAAACTAATTAGAATGCTCGGTGACTGCCTGGTGATTTTGTTTGTCCCCATTATTTTGTAGAGGGGGAAAAAGTCAAGCTGTGTCAGCATTTTTGCGTGTGTGATGAATATTTACTTCCTAAGGGTATAATTCAGCTGTACAATTTTTGCCCCAGGCTGAGCCTTGGCATATAATGTCTCAATCCCATGGAAAATTGAGTTAAAATCTATAGCCACAATTTCTGTTCTTTCTAATGCTAGTGACTAAATGAATTTCATTTCTCTAAATGGAAGTTTGCAGGTAAGTTACTTACAATATGGTATGTAGCCATTGATTCTGTGGCTTTAAAATGCTGAAATGATTAGATTACAAAAAGTGTCTTGAGTGGGCTCTTACAAAATGAGTTTAGGCACTAATTGTGTGTTCCAAAGTTTTATTTTAGCCTAAATCTTGCTTTGAGTGACAGAGAAATCTTTAAATAGCCTCAGATTCAGCAGCTATAATTTGAGAGGCCATATGGGACATGACATTGTATTAAGAGTTTCGTATAATAAAATCCAAATCTGGCCTCTCAGTTCTAAGCCTCACAAATCCTTCTAGTTCCCACACTGGCTGGGCCCTGTGTGCCTTTATAAGCTACATGCAGAGGCATGTTTCAGCTGTACTTGAACTCCACCACTGAGTGAATCACAGTGCACCATCTGGGAATCTTGTAAAGTGTTACTTGGGTTTACAGTGTCTCTTTGAAGGGACAATTTAAGGCATGAGGCCAAAACACTGCCTGAATTCCCTCCGGATCTGTCTTGCCCATCCCTTAAGCCACATATAGGCTCTTTTAAGTTTCAGCGAGAAAGAACTTTAAGGCAAACTCATCCTGTAATTTTTATATTTTTCAACAGCTTGATAATTTGCCTGGCAGAGGAGTGATTTTCTTTGAATAAATGATTCACCTTTATGCATTATTTAAAACGTTAACAATAAATTGCTTCTCAGCCTTTTGGCTAAGATCAAGTGTAAAACCAGTAATACGGTAGGGCTGGCATAAAGGTTGCCATGGTCATGAAAATATAAAAGAGAGACACAGTATCAAAGCAATAATATGCATGTGTTTGGTTGTTCGTAGTAGAGGAATAATGAGTATTTCTTTAAAATGTCTACATTGTGCTGAATGTTTGCATCGTGTTGTGTCCCTGTATATGTACAAATACATGGATCTGCTTCTTTCTCAACCACAGATTGCACTTCCTCTCTTGGGAGACATCGGTGTTTTGCTCAAGGTACTTTGTTGCTATGTAAGAAATTACATGTTAATTTCCAGGAAAAATCAGAAAGGAAATCTTTACAAGAAATTGAGTTAATTGCTTAGCCTGAACTAAAATTCAATTTTTAAGTGGCAGAACATCTATAAGATAGAAAAAAGGAACATGTATTTTTATGTACCTTGCGCCCTTTATACTAATCCTTCTAGTCTCTCCTTCACACCACCCTCCCATTTTGGGTGTAGAAGGGCGGCGGAGGGGAGAGATGATAGTACTGAGATGAACCACAGGGAAGGAATCCTGTCACTGACACCCTTGAGTAGATCATCCTCTCTTCTCTTATCGGGTGTTTACTCACCCTAGCTCACCACTGAGAAACCTAATCCTTCTCCCTGTATCTGCCCTGGCCAGACCCAGGATGAAAACCAGTGCTTCTCAATAAACAGCTAGATTGCAAGGCTGTTTGATATCATGGGAGTTTACAAAATGAACTCTCAAGTTCCAAAGCCAACAATTGCCTTAACACCTGTTACTCTGTCAAATAAAAAGTATGTCTACTTCTTTCCATCTCAGAGGGAATAAATCTTGCTGCCATTTTTCTCTAATACTTCCCTGTATTTTATTTGTAAAACAGATGTGGGGAGAATGATAATGGGACATCCATAACTCTATGTATTTGCATTTCTTCATGGTATGCTAAGATAGAGTGAGCCCACATGAAAATCTGATTCTTTACATTATATTCAAATGTTAATGTGTTTTATCTGTCTGTGTGTGAATGGACAGTGTACATGTGTATACACACAGAGAGACACACATACATTTGGGCTATGTGTGTGTATATGTGATTTATTTTATATTCCTGGCATTTACCCAATGTTTTGTACAATTACTTACATAGTAGTAGGCAGGCAGGAATATTTGTTGAATTCAAAACACTCAGGAATTCTAGTATATGTACTTGTTAGGTGATTAAAGTTTTGAGAATAGATATATATAAATTAAGGTGACCAGACAGTCCCGATTTTTAACAATTTGTCCCACGTCCCGCGGCATTTTAAAAAAGTCCCGATTTTTGGAAAGAATGCACGACAAGCTAGGGAACAGCGGGAGGACGGGAAGGGAATATACGGTTTTCGGCGGCCATGTGGCTATTTAGCCAGGATATGAGTTTTATATTATTTTTGTTAATTTTATAATGTTAAACTTTAATAATAACAAATAATTGTTGAGAACTGATTATCGAGAACTGCTTATCAAAGTTCGCATTGTTGATCAGTTGTTAGAATTCGACCACCATTGTTTGGACTTAATGAACAATGGCATTTTTTGGGATTGGCAACAACGAAAACATTTTGTAACTGTCTCTCAGACGATACACATCGTACTGCGTGCTAGTAAGCTAGTTAAACAAGTGATGTCATTACAAATCAGCTATTCAGATAATTTAGGTAAGTAATTTATTTATTTATTTCATAAATACATAAATTTTCTTGAATTTAGGAGACAGTACTCGTATTATTTATATTTTATAGTGGCGGCAAAAAGTCTAGTGCCAGCTTTGAAAGTGACACTTACGACTTACGTTACGGCAAATTCATGACCTTTTAAACAAGGACAGCAATCTGCTAAAAAAAATTCACTCAAATGAGAAATATGCCAAAGAATAAAATAATATTATACATAATTTTTTATTTATTATATTTGTAAATTGTACTTATGTTGAAATTTTAAAAAATATATTACAATACTATTTTTGCATTCTATGAAAATTTTTGTTGCTCCATATAGACCAAATTTTTAATCAAGAACTCCCTCCCCCCCTCCCCCCCCCCCCGCCGCCCTTGGTCAATGGTGTCCTGTTTTACCAATGTTAAAATCTGGTCACCTTAATATAAATGTAAATATAAATTTCAATATGAATATATATAAAAATATAGAAGTTTTTAAAACCTTCAAAGGTCAACATTGTCTAATAAGTCAAAAAAGAATATTTATGGGCATTTCAGGAAGATCTTATATTTATTGAGTTACAATTACATGCCAGGCAGTGTGCTGCTCTACTTATGTAATCTCACTTAATTTCACAACAATCCTGTGAGTTCAGGCTGTGGTAGTATCCCCGTTCTGTAGATGAAAGACTGAGGTTCCCAGCAGTTAAGTAACTTGCTCAGATTCACACAGCTCATAAGTGTAACATGAGCATAGGAATACAGGTCCTCAGACATTGTCTCAGTACTTTACAATGCAGTAGTGTTGTAAATAGCAGAATTGTGTTATAACATTCCAAAATAGTTAGGGTTCTTTACTGTAAGGATAAAAAATTTATACACTTAAGCAGAAATGAATATCCCGATGGGATACTGGGTGGCTCAAAAAGACGGAATAGGCTCTGACATGGTGAGGGACCAGGACTGCAAGGCTCTTGGAATTTAGACAGATTCATCAGGGCAGCACCCCTCTAATAAAGCTCTCTGCCATTCTTCCAGTCCTAGCATCTCAGCTGAGGCTCTGAGACCCAGGAGAGCTGATTGGCAAGAGGCGGGCAGGACATGTTGACTGATAGTCCCAACAAACTGTATTCAATAGAATAGGAAAGCATGTAGTTCCCCAAAGCAAAGTCTAATACAGGAATTTAGATTGGGGATTGGCTCTATTAGCCCATCTTAATAATGCCATTTTAAATCCTGACCCTGTTATTCAACTCATTAACTTTCCTTCTCTGTCTTGAGTCTTTAGCAAATTTGGTCATCCTGATTTCTGTTTTCAAAAATATCTTTGATTAAAGTATTTAAAAGAGCTGAAATAATTCCAGACCCAAATGATACCCTATCAAAGACCATCGTGTAGGTTAATCTGTGCATTATTCCCTCTTTGAATGAGATTGTGTATTGGCTAATAATTGGTGCATTCTTATCCTCTTCATAAGGAAATCTTAAGACATTTTTTCAAGAAGCTTAATAAAAACTAATTTACCATTAATGAAAATTAATTTACCATTAATTTACCATTCTGGTAATCCTACACTAAAGAAAATGAGGACAGTTTGAAATGACACTTAGAAAATTCTATTGACTCTTAATGATTACCATATTTTATGTTTTATTAAAATAATCAATTGAATACTCTATTCTAAAATGTTGTTGTATATTGATATGTCAGGGTTTTGCTCTGTACTGATATACCACATTTATATGTATGTCTATAGATACAATAATTCATTTTCTTCATACTTTTTTAAATATGAAAAACTTTTTAGTTCTCTTAAGTCCTCAGGCATCTCTCTCTCATTATGGTTTTTCAGACATTATAAGTGGTAGTCTACAATTGCATATGTATTTTTTTAACTCCTCTACCAGCACATTGCCTCTGTAAAAAGATCCTGATGGTAAAATTAGTTTAAGAAACAATGTACACTTTAGTTCCCATTTACATATCCCACCATGAAGAGAACTAAGAAGGCCTACCATGAAGAGAGCTCTAGCCCAGCATTTTTTTAAGACAAATTGCCTTAGAATCTTTTCACTATCATATAAAATTAGTTTTCCAGGGAAACTAATTTATTTGGAAATCAGACTTATGCTAATATTCAATGGGTCAAAAATATTGAACTTGAATAGCCATGAGCAAATTTTTTTCTAACTTCACAATAGCAAGCTTTAGTTCCCTCTTCATGTTTAAAGAATCTTCCCTTTGGTGAAAAGGATGAAAGGGTAGAGGCGTCTAGTGTCCTATCTTCTGTCAACTGTTAAAACTAAACCTTCTCCCCCATCCAATGGTCCCTATTCTGTGCCTTTCCTGATAATATTTTTATTTAACAATTTATTTAACAATAAGCCTTTCCAGGGCTTTTTGCAGACACTTTTTCTTTAGATACATGATAAGATGTTTATCTTGGAAGCTCAGACAATTAATTTAAAGCCTTTCCCAATCAGCTAAAGGTTACCAAGAAGGCAACTGAAAGGTAATTCCACTTATATTTCCTATCTGTACTTGGATCTGACATAGAAGTCAGGTCCAAGTCACTCAAGTAATTATTTCTCACATGAGTGCTTCCATTGACAAATAAAATGTTGGTAAACTATGTAGAATTCTCTAACTAATTTTGCTCTCAGAAAAGAAAAATCCTTTCTTCACAGCTTTCTCTTTCTTTCTCTTTTAAGAATTTATTGTACTGGCTGTATGAGCTCTGTAATCTTGCTTGTTATTCTAAACTATAATGCCACCTCTCTTTTTATTCTTAATTTCCCCACCTCTTTTTTAAACATGCTACTAGGCAGTTGAACTCAGTCTACGTTCTTGACTGTCATGTCTATTCCTTATTTATTTAGAATTTTCCTTTTAAATTTCATCATATACATGTTTCTTAAATAACTCACCAGTATCAGAAATAGATATTAGTGACTAGGTACATAAGTAGTTTTTACTGCACAAAAAGTAGTCTTTTCAAATTGGATAAATTAAGTTTCTGAAAGTGATGATATAGCAATTGTTCTATCACTTATCTCTGGCAACAGTTCAATTAGAACTCCAAATTTGATCAAACCTCCCTTTTATAGATGACTTTCATGAATCTCTCAGTCACCTTGTCTTTTTACTCCTTAGAATTTTTGTGGCAACTGCCAAACCAGTGTCCCCGGGCTGAAAAGCAACAAAGGAGAAGAAGGAGGCGCTGGTGAGCCTGGAAAGTACGATTCTATAGCCCAGAAGGTAAGAAGGCAGGCTGGGTGTGGATGGTCTTCGTAGGTGACATGTAGTGCCTTCTCTCAGATCTGTTACTCCCCTGTCCTCCAGGGTGACATAGGGCCACGGGGTCCTCCAGGAATCCCAGGCAGAGAAGGACCAAAGGTAAGGAAGGTCTCTTCTTCACTCTCCTTTGTGTGACCTCCAATTCAGTGTGAAAAAAGGAAAACCTGTTTTAAAATACACTACTTCTTGCAAAATATTTTTGGAAAATTGGTATAAAGCCATTGGCAAATGTAATTTATTTGTTCCCTAACTCTGTCCAAATTATATGGCCCAAGTATTCTGAGAAGAGATACCGTCATTGTTTCAAAAGACGACAAAGTGACTGAGTGTACTTGCTGAATGTATTGTCTTTTTAGGGAAGCAAAGGAGAACGGGGCTACCCTGGGATACCTGGGGAGAAAGGCGATGAGGTAAAAGATTCTTCTCTGATAATATAGTCCTATTGATTCTCTTTATGTAACTCATCAAAAGAAAGACATCAATTTTTCTAGAGTTCATTTTTAATACTGAAACAAATAAAAACAAAGACTTAGGTCTTTTCAAATGTTAGCACATTTTAAATATATTAATATGTTAAGGTTTATTATCAATGGTCCAGTTTTTAAGACAATGAAATTAAAACACAAAGTTAATATATCAGTTGCTATGTTTCTATTTTCATGTAGCAGATGATAATTCCAGCTCTCCCAAAATAAAAGCCAAGGGTTGTATAAGGGAAAGCCAGCGGGGGGGCGGGGGGGAGGCGGTGAGGGTAAGAGATCAACCAAAGGACTTGTATGCATGCATATGAGCAAAACCATTGGACACAGACAGTAGGGGGGTGAGGGCTTGTGCTTGGGGGTGGGGGTGGCCGGGGAGAGGTCAATGGGGGGAAAAGGAGACTCGTAATACTTTAAACAATAAAGAATTTAAATTTTTTTAAAAGACAATTAAAAAAAAAAAAAAAGCATGGGGTTAGAGAAGGGGGTTTCACTGACAAATATCCCAAGATAGCTAGTAGGATGGGAAGAATAGTTAAGAACCAATCTAGGGATAAGAACAGCCCCAGAACTCAGCAGGACTTGTCTGGAACCTGGCTCTAATATGATTCAACTTCAATGACCTTGTTTTGTCAGTGTGTCTGCTCAACTCTCAAACTCTTGGGAGAAAAGAATCTGATTGTACTAGCTTAAATCAGTTGCCCATCCCCGGACTAAGGTTCAAAGTCAAATGTGCTTTTGAGATGATGGTATAAGTTTCTGACTCAAAGCCATGGTGATGCTCAGGGTATCATTCTTTTCCTGCATAATTCACATTAACTATTAGAAAAACCTATTAGGATGATGAATTGTTGTTAGTTTAAACAGTTTTGATGCTAATAATTCTTAATGAAAGTAAGTAAGCCATCTGGCATATATTAACCTTGATATTAGTGCAGAATATCATAATGGTATGAAGTAGATCTATTTTTTGAGTTGGAGTTTTATTTCAAATTATAAATGATCATTGTGTATTATTCTTTTTCATTAATATTGATCCTATTCTAGAAAACTGAGGATTGGCTCTTGATTTTTTCCAAGTTAAAAATTGAAGAATAGAAATATAACATTTATTTTCATTCATAAATAAAACTGTAAGGGCATTTTATTTTCAAATTAGGTAAGAGTTGTTGAGTATTTGCTTTTTCATGCTCCATAGAATGTTTCATTGAAATACAAGCACAATATCTGATTTTAATATTCTAATAGCTGTTAAGTGCCTAGATTCAAGAGGTAGGCTTCAGAGGCGATTGAGAAGGTAATGACAAAAAGACCAGGAAATAATTGGAATTCAAGGTTTTTATAAGGGACTCTAAGTCAAATTTACTAGAAGTTAATTTTTATTGATTTAACAGGATAGATACTTCATCCTCTTGGTGAATTGAAATCCATTGCTATTACTCCTCTGCTATTTTAGTGTTTTCTTTCTTAAGGACACCTGATGGACCTTTACCAGAGTACACAATATCTTGCACAAGACTCTTATTACATAGGGAATTCCAGAAAGTTAAGTTCTATCTGGGAACTTAGAGACAGGAGTTGCCTGTTTGTTTATTGGTCTTAGAAAAAGTGACATTATCCTCTATGTTTTTTGCAGATGTTTCACAACTCAAGGTAGCAATTTGTAAGTTGCAAATAGAACACACATCTTATAGTCAAAGTAAATTCTTGCTTGGAATGCAGGGCTTCCTACAATATCTCAGAATAATAATTGATAAGTAGGACATGAAAATATTGTCAGCCATAAATTATTACAATGAATAAATAAATTTTCTTGTAGCAACTGGGCTAGGACTTGCAAAATGAAAATATCAGAGAAGGGAAAGAACTTAGTGGTCCCTGAATAACTATGCAATAAATTTTAATTTATATTTTAGCTTGGCACTATATGCTAAATTGACTGTCCTACTCTTTAATATGTATTCATCTTCTTTAATGACCACCTTGTCTTCTAAAATTATCTTATTGCCCTTTATGCATCCATAGTAACTTTTACCCTTACTCCAAAATTTCAGCTTGTTCAGAAAAAGACTGCCGAGAATGATTTTTTTTATTTATGGACTGAGGTTTATTTTAAAGTTTAATGTGGTCATCAAAGGTTAATGAGTCCCAAGCTTATAAATTAGACTGCCTAAAGACTCACTCAGCATCTCTAGGCTGATTCAGTGCTGAAACTAAAAGTAGCGAAAAAAATACATAAGTAAATGCATATTTTATACATGTACATATGGAGAGAATTTTATGAAGATGTTGGTATTTTTAGATAAAGCAATTTGTGGCATAGCATTTCTAATTTCCAGATATTTAGAGGTGCCATTCCCAAAGTAATTTTTTTCCTTTCTACTTATACACCTGTAAAAAAATTAATGGTGGGTAAATAAAAAGAGCCAGTACAATATCTTAACTCATACCATTCACACATGTACATGCACGTGTGGATGCACACACACACACTCACACATAGTATTGCCAGTGAGGATGATATCATCTTGAAGAAAGAATATGTCCACATTATTTAACACAAGCACACACAAGATTTTCCCCAAGACTCTTTTATTTAAATTTATCTTTATTGTTGAAAATATTACAAATGTCCCCCTTTGTTCCACCATTGATCTCCTCCTCCCCGTTACACAAGACTCTTTGAAATCGAGTATTTGTAATAGGGCATATATCGTGGTTTTTGATTAGTCGACATAGATGTTTAATTTTCAATAGTAAAATTATTTGGTTAACTAAAATGCCTTGTTTTCACTGATGTGATAGATTTTATGGTAGGAACTATCTCTTCTAGGGTCTTCAAGGAATTCCAGGCATTCCGGGTGCTCCAGGTCCAACTGGACCCCCTGTAAGTATTTGCTAGAACTGTTCTGCCATGGTTCTTATCTGCTGGAGTGATGAAAGGTGAACTAATATTTTTCATTGTTTTTTGTTCTCTGTGCTTCTATGTAGATTATCCAGCTGTTGCATAGAAAAGTAGCATCTACCATCTCAGATTTTCATTTAGTATTACTTAAGGTTGTTCAGGGTTGCTACCTGACCAGAAATCAGTCTGGGATTAAGCTAGTTATTTGAAAACAAGTTGGATAGAAAAGAACATTCCATTTTTTAATTGTAATTTTTTGGCATTAACCTTTGGAAGAGATATTTAGATGGTTACACCCTTACATTCTTGAGCACCATAAACTAAGAATTTATTTTCTACAGGGAAAAAGTTGGTCATGGATCATCAGATTCAATTTATTTTCATTCCTATTTATGAATTAAAATGCCCTCTACTTTACTCAGTACCTTTTCTCACTTTCCCTCAGATACAACACCATCACCTTTGTGTCTTTGATTATATTGTGTTTCCAAAATAAAATATATTTTCCTTTTCCACCTGCTAGATCCAATTTCTCACTAAAGCAAAGCTCAAGTCTAGTGTTTCCAGTTAAAATATAGCATACACAGTTCAATTTTAATTTCATCTGAACAATATTTTTAGAATGTCCCAAATAGTATATTTTTTAATCCTCATCCAAGGATATGTTTTTTCATTGATTTTTAGAGATAAAGTAAGGGTGAGGGGGAGAGAGAGAGAGAAATATCAATGAGAGAAACATAGATTGGTTGCTCTATAGCATATATCAATTTGTCCTTACAAGCAAAGGACCAGGGATTGAAACTGAAACCCGTGCATGTGCCCAGACCAGGAACCAAACCCGAGACTTCTCAATGCATGGGACCACACTCCAGCCAACGGAGCCACAGGAGCCAGGGCCCAAATATTGTATTTTCATTTGCTAAAGATAGCAACACTATTCTTAACTTCTCCAACTCTTCCCTTCTTAGAGTTCCTATGCAAACGGTATTTACCACACAAGTGGGAATGTAATCACTTTCCTTAGTGTTTTGAATCATGGATTTGCCATAATTAAAATTTTATCATTTTTGCTTTCACCACAGTTATGTACAAACAAACCTGGCTTTAAATTGTAGACTAAAATTAAAAATTAAGGGAGAGGGTTGTGAAAGGAACCATGAAAATTATAGCTAACTCTATTCTCAAAAAAGAATTAACATTAAATTTTATTTTCCATTGGTAAATTGCAGATCACATAACTCAATATGCACATTGTTAATTCTGCGCGTCTTGAAGTATGTAAAATGTTGATCGCTACCAAAATTATAGCTCATTTAGGAAGGCATAATGTTATGTAAATTGCCATTTAAACAGCAAGGCTAAATTCTTAAATGTATCAAAAGGTTCCAATTAAGGTCATTAAATGTGGTTGGCCAAGGTGAAAAGCAGCCACAAATACAAATTTTACCCTTGCAAGAGCTTATCAGCAGGCTACAGCTGCTGCATCAGCCTGAAGAAATGGAAGCTTGTAGGATTGATTTAATTAGGATTAAATGACCTTCAAAATGTATCAGTTTTAGACCAACTGTCAATACCCTGTGGCCACTTTGTTGTTGTTTTCTGTAGCAAACTTAGTTTTGTGTTTTACAGGGTTTGTTGGGAAGAACCGGACATCCGGGTCCCTCTGGAACTAAGGGTGACAAGGTACAGAGGAGAAGCCTCCCTTCATGTTTGAACTGGGGCCTGGGATCGGGGCAGGCTGAGACCATTTACAGAGAGATCACCACAGTAGAATGGATGTCAGGGAATAGCTATTCTGATAGTGGGCTTAGAAGGACATAGGTCAAAAAATTGGCCTGACCGAATACAGGAGATACATTCCTAGAGGAAAGATGAAGAGAACACTGGTGCCATTTAGCAAAAGTCGAAGCTGGATCCATGGTGCCTTGTGGAAGGGGGAGTGGGAGCAGCCTCCTGAAGAGATGCCGTTCCAGCACCTCGTGTCTGTGCCAGGCGTTCCAGCCACAGGGGCCCGGGCTTCGGAGAGCAGGCTGGTCATCAGGGCGAGGAGTCCAATAACCAGGCGGCGGCTGAGAAAATCCAGGAGTTGTTATTTGAGAGTCATAGGAGAAATTTACTAAGGAACCGGTAGTGAAACCAAAAGGTGGGGTTTTGAGTCTGAGTTCGTTGTCTTGCAAAACCAAAGAATGAAGTCACGGACAAAAACGATGAGTGGAACCAAAGCTTATTGAGAGAAGCCCGCCCTGGAAAAGGTGCAGCTGGGGTTCCAGGAGCAGGCTGGTGCCCAGAGCTTCCTTTCCATGTTACAGCTGGGTGTTCAGGTCTGTCAGTCCATGTGTAGAGGCCCACATGGCCATAAGCCACGTGGGTGCAGGGGTGTGCTCCCCCACCACAGGAATGTCAGGAACCCATTGCATGCCAGGGAGAAGGGTGAGGGTGAGAGGAGGCGCGCACCTTTTAATTAGGGGGTGGATTACACCTGGCTAGCTCCTCAATGGTCTTTTCAAAGAATTATGCCTTAATAATATTCTTGGGATTGGTTATATGCCTCACTGTCTTGTGTTTGGTTATCTGCAAGCTGCCTGTCTTAGCAACATCTATACATTTTAATGTTCGTGCCTCTCACAGGCGTCCTTCTTTCCCCGCCCAGTTGAGATCCCTTAGAGACTCCATTCGCTGGATTCCCCGGCTTTATTTCCCCACCCCTGTGGTCCCAATTCCTGACTGCCTAGCTTCCTTCTCTCTCCTCACCAGGAGGGCTTGTTTCCTGGGGAGGCTGCTGATTGCACAAATGGGTTGCTGTGATCAGAAGGGAGGAGCAGCAATGCAGGAGACAGACAGGAAGGCCACAGGGCTTCATAAGTTTACCTGATTTAGAATCTAAATCGGCCCCACAATATGAATCCAGACAGAGCCAGAAAATGAGTGAAATAAGACTAGCTATGCAGATGAGGGAAGTAACAATCAAAAGTCCACACGAGACACGCAAGTGGCTTCTACCCTGAAATGAACAAAATGGGACAAAATGGCATCAAGGAACAAAGGAATCCCCCAAAAATGTGAAAGGAAACAATGTGCTTATTCTAAATAGTCTCAACACATATTTTTCTGATAGTATTCCAAGGAGCTTACCCAACCCCACCAGCCTTTCTTCTCTATGGAAATTATTCAGTCAGAGATTTGCCTTTTGAAGTTAATGGAATTCCACACTGGATGAGCTTTAGGGCACAGTTGAGGATGAAAATATGTCTTTTAATTGTGCCAGGAATAAAAGTCTTTTCAACAGGCACATATTTTTCCTTGTTTGTTGTCCTCTCATAGCTCGTGAGAACTATGACATAATTCTGGAAGGACACTGCCCACAGTCAGCGGAGTATGACATGTCTTAGGGAGATAGCCACCATCAAAGCAGTTTGGGCAAAGATACAATATACTCACTGTCACATTCTCAGTCAGACATATTGCAAGAAAACCTTTACAGTTTATTTTCATTGACAAAGATACAAACAAAAGGTGTTGTGTGTTTTTTTATGATACTTTCCTTTAAAAATGGGAGATTGGAATGAAATCCTTCATTAAATTTATGGAAATGGGTTGAAATCCCTCAAAATTTGGGGGCACAGTAAGTAGAAATTCCACTGTCTCTGAATTCTTTTTTAATTAACCATTTCATGCCAGCGGTCTTAAGGTACTTAAAAGATTCTAAAAGAAAATTTACAGGAAGAACTTACTAAAGGCACCAAAGGGACCACAATACCTCTGCTTATTATGGACTGATAAGCATTCTGTGTTTTATAAAAATAAAAGTGAAATCCATTTTTCAAGTTCCAACTTGAATTCATTTTTCAGCCTGCTTCTCCTGAAAACAGAATGCCTGAGGCTGTTTAAATTGTATAGAACATTTATCTGAAAGAGTGTCGAACCACAGTCACTTCTGTTCAGTGGGACATGCCTGACTTGGTTATAAAGTCTAATATGAACTTAGGAAGTGAGAGAGGTTTCTCCCCCTGCAGACATGAAATAGATTTTCTACTTTGGTCAGATTATGCAGATGACCCCTGTGGTTCCCAAAAGTTGAAGGTGTAGAGGTGAGGCTGAAGTGAGTGGTTTGTCCCCCGCTTGCAGGAGCTCTGCTCTGCACCCCCACAAGTGGAGAGTTCCCCCAGCTGCACGCCAAGTCCAGGATGGGATTACCGGGGTTGTCTGGCTCCATCGAAAAATAAGCTTCATCCCTGGGCTCCCAGAGTAAGGATTTGAATGAGTGTAGGAAAAGTCATTTACCTTTCCTGTGGTCTAGACATGTATTTCCTGATGAAAGAGAAAAGCCAAGCTGAATAAGAATTTGCAAGGCCAAAACAAAATGACAGCCCATATTGATTTCAGAATGCCGTTCTCAATTCTCAGAGCAGGTACAATCTGGTTCATCAGCCTGGGGTGGAAATGTCTAAACCATTGATTTTTGGTCTGAATATCCCTTGCAGGGCAGTGAAGGACCTCCTGGGAGACCTGGACCTCCTGGACCGCCTGTGAGTTGTTTAAAAGTTAAATTTGTGTGTGCGTAGTTATGACTTCTGTATCTCAGAGGTCAGGCTACATGTAGATGTTCTTAAGGATAAAAAGTCATCTGAGTTTTATGTATCCATATAAGTGTTAGCCAGGGTAGCTTTGGGGAGACCTGGTGTTTCCCCTTTAGCTCTGCTCCAATGAGAAGTGCTCAGATTTGCATACTGCAGGCCTCCTTACTGTGGACTCAGAAGACCTGGGTAGGTGCCCAGACTCTCCACTTCAAGCCTGGGGGGTCATGGGAAAGTCGTTAAACCTCAGCCAGACTCATTCACAGAAAACAGGTGGGCTTTAAAAAGAGATCCCTTCCAACAATGTCAGTAGGTGCAGGATTTGGTATTATGTTATATGTGTTCATTGTGGTCCATTATGTCTGAGATTCAAGGAAATTCTATTTACATAGCACCTACTGGATAAAATGTACAAGAGCCATCGGAGTTTTTATGCTCCTGGTTGAGACAGATGTGCACTTTGTCAGGAGGCCGAGAAGAGAAGAGATACCTCTCTCTGTAGCAAGTCTGCCCTCGTGTGGGGACACGCTCAAATCGCAGCAGAACTGTGGTCCACCCTGCCTCATAGGAATACTTCAGAAGCCAAACTCACTGTTACTTTATGAAGACCACAGAGATATGTTGATAAGTCTTCATGTGAATGTAGACTTTGCACACACAAAGAAGGGATTTTTCACTCTGTTTTCCTAAACCTGGTCTTCATTTTGTTTACCTTCTCCCTTGACAGGGAAAAAGGACAGAAAGCATTTGGGGCTCAAATCCTAAGATACACTCCCTCTCCAGTGGACAAAGCAGCAAAATATAAACTGAACACACAAAAGAGACCTGTATTTTATAATGGGCTTAAAAAAATCTTCCTCTTCCCCCTGAATCCTCCAAAATTACTTATTCTTCAAGACAGATTAATGTTGTCTTTTGGGGGAAAACCTCTCACCTTTGGGGTGGGGAGGGGAATCTCGGACAAAATTATCCTTCATCGTTCTAGGACTTAGCACACTAAAATACAGTAGACATTCAGCAATTGTCAAATTAACGAATGAAATAATAAAGACGTAAATGAATGGAGCATTTTTTTTTCTTCCATCACTAGTGATTTGAAGATGCAAGTCTTCAAATGATAACCATTATCCTAAAACAGTGAAATGGTGGCTTCTTCAACTTTGCACCAGAAATGTGCAAGTCATAAAAAGAGAAATGTAGATTAGTGATTGTATGGAAATTTCTTTAAAAATGATGAAAGATCCTAAGTAAAATTTTCATATGCAAATTTTTCCTGAATGCCAACGTGTGTGATTTTTAAAGGTCTCAAATGAGTTAACTGTGTTAGTTACTTTGGGACTTTCCAATCGCAGGCCAATTTTATTAGGAAGTTCTTATTCCCCATTGTTCTAAGGAATGTGTTTTTGTAGAAACGGCCACAGAGGGTTGTGAGTAACATCATCCCATTTAACCTTAATTTTCTGTTTAGTATGAAGAGACTGTGGGAAAAAATTACTTTTCAGTAGCCAAATTGTTCCCTATTCACATCTTCATCAGCAGGACTGTGGTACAGCCTGCAGGTCAGCGGGCTGTAAACAGTTTGCATAAATCGGCAATTCAGAAACTGAATTTTAATGCACCAATAATATTTTCCTCTGAGTGCATTAGTGTCTCGCCTGTCAAACCTGAACATTAATCACACCCCTACTGGATGTGCCTGTGTTCTCCAGGTAGAGTTCACACTCCTTTCCATTTTTTCCTCTATATTTGCTTTGGAAGAGCCAAAAATAGAAACATTATATTATTTTACTTATGGTATTAAACTCACTTTCTAAAATAGAACAGGAAAAATATCTTTTTGTAAAAAGATAAAAGAATAATTCTATATCTTATTTCTTTCCTAAGGGTGTGCCCTTCACTGAAGGAAATGGAATGAGCAGTTTATATAAAATCCAGGTATTTACCTTAATAATTACATAAAATAGTTTTTCAGTTATGGATTAATATAATTCTTGTCATCTTTTTTTTTAAGGGAGGCGTGACTGTTCCCAGTTATCCAGGGCCCCCCGGCCCCCCTGTGAGTACAGTCGTTTATCACCAAGCATACCTTAGCTGAACAACCACAACTAAAACAAAACAAAGCAAACAAAAATAACTCCTAAGTGCACACACAAAAATACGTGATACAGATATAACCAAAATTTTATGCCGGAGGACATAATGAAACCAATTATAATAAAACTGAGAAAATGTACACAGCCAAAATAATGAAAAATAGCATTATGCATCGCTGTGCCACTTTTCACATTAAAAGTCTAAGAACTAAATCAATTTCCAATCAATTGCTGTCATGAAAGTTCCATCAAGTTATGTTTCTTCATCTCATTCTTCAAATCCAAACTGTAGCAGAACAAAACTTGCAAATATTTGTATGTGTATTAAAGCAAATCAGACAAAAAAATGCTCCTATTGGGTAATTTTGCTTCAGTCATGCTTTTAAAAATAACTTTGCTTTCTTTTTTCTCATAGGGCCCAAAAGGTGATCCTGGCCCAGTGGTATGTATATTCCCATGTTTTGTGTCATGTAGCAAATAGGTCTTGGTTAAAGTTTGAAAGCGGAGCATCAGGCAGAGATGCCCTGCCTTCTTAGATGTTCATCAGTTAACGTGCCGGGGCAGCAGGCGGGCCACCGAAGAGATGCCAGCAGTGTGCTCTTCATTTGTAAGACGCATCCGTCCTGAAGTCACTGCCCTTGGCGTTTGTCTCTTTCATCGCTGTGTTTTAAAATCACCCTGTGATGAAGGAAGCCACATATACAGCTCCTGATAAATGGGACACTTTCTTCTACTAGAACAATGTTGATGATTGATTCCATGTTAAGTAGATTGTAGAAGAGAAATAGTTACTGGAAAGAAATCCCTTAATATGTCGGCCATCTCCCCAGCAAAAGAAAGCAGGGAGGCTGTTTATCTGCGTTGAATGTGAGGCAATTTTTCTGCAGGAGATGTGCTGTGCTGTCATGAACCCGCTTCTTGGGAGTAATGTACCAGGAGGTTAACACTCAGCACAGAAAGAGATCCTGTCCTCAGCTGCCCAAAGAATGGTCATTGTTCTCAAGCGTCCTTCTCAGCCAGGGGGCGTCACTGTGAAAGTTCCGCCACATTCAATTACATCCCCTTTATTTGTTGGCAGTTTCCCCTTCATGTCCTTCATAAGCATATGTTCCATCGTTTATATTCCATTTGTATATCCTTTTAACTTCGGGGGATATACCTGAACTCAACTGTACCTGAAATTGAAGAAGTAAACTTCCAAACCACTTTCCATCATCATGTGAGAAAACGTAAGGCCCTTTCCTTACAGTTTGGTAAAACTAGATGAATAAATTTTAAATGAGCAAAAGAACAAACCATACAAAGTAATCTTTTCACATCTAAATGTATTTTCAAAGAAGATGGATTGAAGAGTGTAATTTTGTTATGGGGCACTGAATATTAAAAGCCAATTTGTTTTCCCCTGAAAGCATGATTTTGACCAACATTTTCAAACTCCAAATATGTCATCAAGAAGTTTCCTTTGTTTTGCTACTCATTCTGCCCTTGCTTTATCTGTAACTTTTTTTTTTAACATGGAGGAGAGAGAATCATAGTTGGGCTCCCTCCTGCATTCCTCCGATCGAGCCACAGTAACCTTGGCATGTGCCCTGACCGGGAATCGAACCAGCAATCTCTTGGTGCATTGGAAGACACTCAACCAACTGAGCCACACTGGCCAGAGCTTTATCTGTAACATTTGTTATGCATTCACCAACTATATCTTTCATCCTAATTTTAATTTTCTTTCATCTTGTTGATAAAAATTTCCTCATGGTCTTTCCTTCTCATCCTCACACACACAAAACATCCCCTCTGAATCATCTAGGGCAGTGATGGGCAACCTTTTGAGCTTGGTGTGTCAAACTTCGCCAAAAAACTGAGTATAACTCTGGTAGTGTGTCACTTTGAGGAAAAAACATTATTTTGCGATATTTATAGTTTAAGTAACATAAATGTATAATTGTTATATATAATTGTATTTAATAAACCAAAAACTAAATATTTAGTGCTGACACGCGTGTCATAGGTTCGCCATCACTGATCTAGGGGCACCTAGACTTCTCACTAGCTTTTCTGCAACATTCAAGTTTTATCATTAATAACCAGATTAAGGTGAGAAAGGCTTTTTTTAAAAAAAAAAAAAAAGCATTATAATAAAGGATAAATTATAATTCACTTGGATTGGAAAGTGGGTGGCAACAAAAATGCAGACATTTGGGTAGAATTTTAAGAGATTATGCTGCAAATTTCTTAGCTGCAACAAAGGATAAAGAATAAAAACTAATTAAAGGATGTTCCTTGCCTTTAGGAAGATGAATTAAGTGAGTGAAGCACAAAAACAGAATGTGGAATCATGAAATTAAATCCTGTGTAAACCTTCAGGTTTATCTTAGGTAAAACTTGGAAAGTACTCTTCTGGGCTCTATGTCAACATCACCATGCAACTGCCTTCATTTCCCACCAGTTGCCCAGTAGGGAGAAATAATATCTCATGCCATTAGAAATAAGGTAGAAATGGTAGAATTTTAGGTCACAGAATAGAATATGGAGAAGTCATGTTGAAGTGGGTAGGGGTAGCTTTACTCTTGGAGAATCCTTCAGACCCCCTGGCACCAGATCACCTGTTTCTAATCAGCTTAGTAGACCTTTATAGATGAAAATTACCTTAAATTCAATTATTTTCTGAGGTACTCCATTTCATTTCTTTGGTGTACAATTTATAAGTGGCTTTCAATTAAATATTTCATTATTAGCTGCTTTCAAACAAATATTGATTGGCTGAGCACCTTTCTCTGTCCTAAGGATTGTTGGGATTGTAAACAAAGAGAACCAAGTGCTTATTTCCTTTGTCAATAACCCAAGGACTCTTTTACAGAGCTTTATGTAGAATAGAATTTGAATATCTTTTTTTTCTTATTGACAGGTTACATAGTCATAGACATTTTAAAAGATTTCTGAAGCATTATCAATGAGTCTATTTCTGTTTTGATGGTTGCCAGAGGGGAGGAGGGTTGGAGGGAATGGGTAAAAAAAAGGTATAGGGATTAAAAAGTACAAATTGAGCCCTAGCCGGTTTGGCTCAGTGGATAGAGCATCGAACTGCGGACCAAAGGGTCTTGGGTTCGATTCTGGTCAAGGGCACTACCTTGGTTGTAGGCTCCTCCCCAGCCCGGGCCCTGGTCAGGGCTTGTGCAGGAGGCAACTAATTGATGTGTTTCTCTCACATCGATATTTCTCTCTGTCTTTCCACTCTCTCTAAAAATCAATGGAAAAATATCCTCAGGTGAGGATTTAAAAAAAAAAATACAAACTGATAGTTACAAAATAGTCACAGGGATGTAAAGTTCAGCATAGGGAGTATGGTCAATAATATTGTAATAACTATGTATGGTGCCAGGTGGATACTTGAATTATCGGGGGACTCGCTTTAGAAATCATATAATTCTATAACCACTCTGCTGTACACCTGAAACTAATATAAAATAATATTGAATGTCAACTATAATTGAAAAATAATTGCTTTTAAAAAAAATTGAGAAAAGAAAAAATATTATCAGGTCCTATGCTACCCACTTTATCTCTCTTGATTAAAAAGTTTATTTGTTCGCCCTAGCCAGTTTGGCTCAGTGGATAGAGTGTCAGACTGCAAACAGAACGGTCCCAGGTTCTATTCCAGTCAAGGGCACGTACCTTGGTTGTAGGCTCCTCCCTGGCCTGGGTCCTGGTTGGGTCTCATGCAGGCGGCAGCCAATTAATGTGTTTCTCTCACATCGATATTTCTGTCTTTTCCTCTCTCCTCCACTCTCCCTAAAAATCAATGGGGAAAAAATATCCTCAGGTGAGGATTAACAAAAAAATATTTTTAAAAAAGGTTATTTGTTCAAAGTGAGCAGTTTCCTTCACTCTAACTTTTCTAAATGTGTTCCTTGAGGATCAGAAGTCTCTAGTGAGCTTGAGACCACACACTAGAATGTATAAAAGATTTTTTAATGGAAATGGTTACCCATCTCCTATCAGTGACCCATCAGCTTGATCAGTAACATTTTTTAAATATATTTTTATTGATTTCAGAGAGGAAGGAAGAGAGAGAGAGAGATAGAAACACTAATGATGAGAGAGAATCATTGATCAGCAGCCTCCTGCATGCCCCACAATGGGGGTCGAGCCAGCAACCTGCGCATGTGCCCTGACCAGGAATCGAACCATGACCTCCTGGTTCCTAGGTCAACGTTCAATCACTGAGCCCCGCCGGCCATACTGATCAGTAACTTTTAAAATCATTGGAATGCTGCCCCTGGGGTCACAATTCATGTCCCGCTGCAGGTTCAGAGAAGACTGGAGGATGACAAACTCTGCTGTGAGAGCTCATCTTCCTCTGCTCTTAAAGGGCATAATCTTACTCCCGGTAATCTAGCAGCCCCAGGAACCTCCCAAATTGGCCGACTTTATTAAGACAGCCTTTCCTTCTAATTCTTATTGCAATTGGACTTACCACCGACTAGAGGGATTCATTCTGATTAGATTCCTAATCAGAATAAAAACAACTAATCAGAAAATAGACTCATACTTCTCCAGGGAATAGCCTTATTCTCAAACTGTTTTCAAACACCAAATGCAAGAATACAAATGCTTCAAAATAGAGCATTCCATTTACTTGCTAGATTACCAATCAATGTTAGAGGGAGTAGTTTTAAGCAAAATATATCTTTGCTTTTGAAAACCAGTGTTTGAAATTCATTTAATCATTGCTGCTGAGTTCCTTGTGTTCGTGTTTAACAGGGAGAACCTGGTGCAATGGGTTTGCCAGGGCTGGAAGGATTTCCAGGCATAAAGGTAAGTACAGGGCTTAGAAATGCATTCACTGATTCAACACTCAAACATGTTTAATGTTTACTGTGCACCTACTATTGTACCAGGAACTATTTTAGGTTTGGGAATACATGAGGGAACAGAACAGGCAAAAATCCCTGACCTCATGGAACTTATATTCCAAGAAGAAGATACAGAAATTAAATGAGTAAGCACAAATAACTAAATAATATTGTTGGTCAGTGCTAATGGGAAGAAAAAGAGCAGGTTAAAGGGATCTAGACGTGCTGAAGGGGATCAAGGTGATTTTTTAATAGGGTTGTCTGATCAAATAGCAAGAGCTGATCAAAGACTTGAAACAGGTGAATGGGAGCTAACCAAGTCTTCTGCAGGAAGAATGGCCCAGGCAAGATAAGTATGTTCTAGAGATCTGTTGTATGGCTTGGTGACAATAGATATCAATACTAAACTGTGTACTTGAAATTTGCTAAGTGTTCTCAACCAGAGAGAGAGAGAAGAGAGAGAGAGAGAGAGAGAGAGAGAGAGAGAGAGAGAGAGAGAGAGAGAGAGAGAGAGGTGGCTATGTGAGGTGATGGAGCTGTTAATTAGCTTGACTGTGGTGATTATTTCACAGTATATACATATATCAAGTCATCAAATTGTACATGTTAAATGTATACATTTAAAATAAAAAGGGAACAGTAGGTTTAAATGACCTGAGCATTCTTGTTCCATCCAATGAGCCCAAGGAAGTGAGTGAGGGGAGTGTGGTGGATGAGCTTATACCAAAGGAATGACAGTAAGCTTTTTAAAAAGGGAAGAGGATCAAGGACTGATCTGAGCCCTCTGACATTAGGAGACATGGAAGAAAAGGAAGAACAAGCAAGGGGGACAAAGATGAAGTCACCAGGGAGGGAGAAGGACAATTTGGTGTCCTATAAACCAAGTGCAGAGGTGCCAAGGAGATGGCAGTGATCACCTTTCTCAAATACTGCAAATAGGCCAAGTGTGATGAGGATGGGGCCAAGTATTGACCATTGCCTTTAGCACCATAGAGGCCATATATCACCAGAATAATTATTACTAATTCACTATATTGCTAGGAACAACTGCTGGACTTGAATGGGTTTAAGAGAGAATGAGAAAAAAAGATTTAGGGACAATATAAGCAATGCTCAAGTAATTTTGCTGCAAAGAAAAGCAAAGAAATGGGCCAGTGGTTGCTGAAGGAAATAAGACAAGATTTTATAAAATGGATTTTTTAACCATTTTTTAAATGGTGGGGTCTTTTTTAAATATGTTTTTATTGATTCCAGAGATGAAAACAGAGAGAGAGAGAGAGAGAGAGAGAGAGAGAGAGAGAGAGAGAGAGAGAGAGAGAGAGAGAAACATCAATGTTGAGAGAGAATCATTGATTGTTTGCCTCCTGCACTCCCCACATTAGGATTGAGCCTGAAACTCAGGCATGTGCCATGACTGGGAATAGAACCTTGACCTCCTGGTTCTTAGGTGGACACTCAACCATTGAGCCAAGCTGGTTGGGATAAAATGGATTTTAAGACTATAGAAATACCAGAATGTTTTGTATGCTAAAGGAATGATCCAGTAGAAAGGTTTGGTGAATGATATAGGAGTAAAGGGAAGAACTGCTGAAATGTTGTCCCTAAATAGCTAAGAGGGATGGGGACCTAGTGCATAAATGGAGGGTTTGGCTTCAGAGAGGGTAGTTCATCTATGGTAACATGTGGGAAAACAGAAGCATAGTGGTACACATGTTGATATGTAGAGAGATGAATTGGTTAGAGTCTATAGAAGTTCTTTTCTGATTTATTAAATTTTCTAAGATGGAGAAAGCAAGGTAATCATCTGAGGTGGGGTAGGGAGAAGAGGTTGGAGATTTAAGGAAAAGATCTTCTATGAGAGAGGAAGATTTCATGGACTGCAGAGTGATGGCTCCTTTAAGACTGAAGTGAGACTAGTCAGCAAAATTATGAGTGCTTTTCCAGCCATGTACAGACTCTCAGGTAAAAGTACAGAATAGGAGGGGAGCTGTATTTAAACAAGGTTCCAGTTTTGACAACTGAGCACTAGAAGTAGCAATGGGTCAAGAGTTACCTGTATACACAGGGGAATGGTTATAACAAGTGCCCATGGAGTTTAAACCAGATAAATAGAGAGGCCATCCAGGGAGTGAAAGGTAATGAAAAATTTATCTATTTTTAGAGGTCTTGGTGGCATCAACAGTATCAGGAGTTCAAGTACCCAAGTGAGTAGATTATGACAATAAGAGATGGTGGTCCAAGGATGGAATACACAAAACTGAGATCATGGAGGGGATGCAGTGATAGTTATTGACAAGGTCTCAGATATAACTTTGGAAATAAGAAAGAAACCAGATCACTGAGGAGAGTAGTTCAAAGACCTGATGGTTGGAAGGACCATCTTGTCAGAGAGTTTGCTTAACATTCATCTTTATCAGATATGCAAATGTTCCCATTAAATGAAAGGTTCTAGTATATTCATTAAAAGGGTAAAAATCCTAAAATTTAAAAAGAGCAGAGTGAAACTGACAAGAATTAGCTGTTTTCATTATTTGCCCATGTTTCTTTGTTCTTTTTCTATTTGACTCTAGTTATGCTTTATATATTAAAGACATTACTTCTTTCTTATATGTTGGAGTTTTTAATCTAGTTCATCTTTGCCTTTCATTTTTATGTTTAATCTTATTGCATATGTAAATAAAACTTTTATATAGTCAAATATAAAACTATTTTGCTTTATGATTTCTTATTTTGCTTATATGCCCTAAATGACTTTTGTTCTTAGACTCAACTACAGATAGTCATTTATATTTTCTTCTAGTTACTTTATACTTCATATTATTTTATTTTTACATAATATACATGAAATTTATATGAAGTATAATATAAAAAGAGGAATGAACTTTTTTTCAAATAAATTATTCCATTATTAGCACTATTTGTTGAATAATACATCCCTTTTTTTAAAAAACAATACTGTTATAAATGTTGGTCTCTTTCTGAGGTTTCTGTTATTTTGCATTGATATACTGCCTAATCTTATGCCCACATTTCATTATTTTTATTGTTACGGCTTTATTATGTGTTTAAATATTGGTATTGTTAATCTTCTTTTAATATTTTTCTTTTATCTTCTATTTATTATCCTGAGTGAACTATACTATTATTTGTTTAAGCTGCAATTTCATAAGAATTGTATTAAATTGATAAATTAGTTTGGGTAGCAGTGACACCTTTACAACATTGTCTTGCCCTCCAAGAACAAAACATATCTCTCCATTTAATCAGGTCTTCTTTTATGTCCCTGAAGGAAGTTAGGAAGTTTATAATGTAGGTTCTGCTCAATAAAAATTGCCATTTTATTATCCCATATATAATCATTAGATTTTTAGCATGGTCAGCTTTATCTAAAATACCACATTGCCTTTGGATAAAATATTGAGTCACTCTACTGTTCAGAGCAATTAAAGGGATCTTCTGATTGGCCTAATGAGAACTACATAATCCCTTGTTCTAAATATTTTTATTTCAACCCTACATCCAACAAGACAAGTATAGGGAAAGCTTTTAAGTAGAATTCAAGTACTGTAATGAATTACTTTTAAATATGTGGAACAAAAATATTGACTAATTTTAGCTGCAAGTATGTATAGGGTCCTATTAACAGTAGGTCATAGAAATGATCAGATGAATACTTCTTTTCATTAAGATTATTTGATTTAGTTTTACTAACACATTCAATTGGCTACTTATTTTGTTATTTTTCCATCTACCCTCTAGCTTCACACCAGCTAACATTGATAATGCTTATCAATTTCAAAGAAAAACTTTACCAAATTCAAATGATTTTTGAGCACTAATTATAAAATTAGGTAAAGATTTTATAGATATCATTATAAGTACCATTTTTCTTTAATCCCAACAGGGAGATCGAGGCCCAGCGGGTCCCCCAGGAATAGCTGGCATGTTGGTGAGTCCAAATTATCTCTCATTATTTTCTCAGGTAAACAGTTCTGTCTCCACAGTAAACCTACAGCTGAGGATTGTGAGAAGGACTGGGGAGCATGTAGCAACTCCCATGATATGAGGTTCCTGAAACCTCCAGTTTAAAAAAATAAAACTACCTGTCCCTCTTCCATTTGAAGAATGCTCCTTTCTTCATTTCCACCTCTGTCTTATTTTTTGTTATATTTTTTTCTTCCCAACTCACTAATGGGGTAAGGGTAGGCCAGTTACCTGTGATGATACATTAATATACAAGCACAGCTTTGAGACGTTTGTTTTGTTGCTCTACTTTTGTCATATGTCAAGGTTTTTTGGTCCTCAAAAGGTAAAGTTTTCATCCTCGGGCATGTAGTTCAGGTTCTTTGCATTAAACTGCAATCTGCCCGAGATTTTCCTCAGCCCAGCATTATTAACACAGCTTTATTGCTGCTAATGTTTCCTCATAAACTAGCCCTTCAATCATATCAATCATCTTTGTTGCTCTCTGATGTCAAATGTTTTAATCTCATCAAGGTCTTTTCAGATGAATAGAAAGTGCTGCAGGAAAGGTTGAAATCATTTCTCTGAGCCCCAGGGATCGTTCTGATCTTCATTCACAAATCTCTAATTAAAATTTTGTGGTCATGCTTTATGAATAACAGCCCATTTATCCTCCTGCCTGCTCAGTGTCCCTGCAGGGTAGGCGCAGGGTAGGAAAGTCGATGGAAACCACGTGCTTGAACATGAGAAAGATACAAAGGGCCTTACCAGCACCACCCACCACTACCCAACACCACCCAGAACCCCCTGCCACCAGCCACAGAACCCCTCTGCTCTCCATCACCACCTCCCACCACCCCCGTCCCTTAAAAGGCCAGTAGCCACTCTATTTCACTCTATTTTATTGCTAAATCTAAGAACAACAATTAATTAATTCTGTCCACAGTCCACAGAAAACCATCCTTTACAGAGGATATCTCCTTATTCAGCTGTTCTAGATCAAGCAAAAATATTTGTATGATTGAAAAGTAACATGGAAATATTTTCTTTAGCAACACTACAGAATTTTTTATTCAAGAAAGTACTCTTCTTGAAAGTTGGCTCACACTTTATCCCATTCCTTTCCCCTCCCCTCACTACCATCCTAGAAATGTATTTGGAACTTTGTTTCCAGAATTGCAGAATTGCCCATAGTCCCCTTACAACCTACACCACTTACATTCACTCACACCCGTTTTTTTTTTTTCGTTTTTTTTTTCTTCAATTTTTTTATTAAGGTATTATATGTGTACATATCTTACCATTGCCCTCCCCACACCCCCCTCCCATATATGCCCCCACCCCCCAGAGTTTTGCATCCATTGGTTATGCTTATATGCATGCATACAAGTCCTTTGATTGATCTCTTATCTCCCCCACCTCTCCCTAACCTTCCCCTTGTAATTTGACAGTCTGTTTGATGCTTTACTGTCTCTGTATCTATCTTTTTGTTCAAGATTATAATGTTCTTTATTATCCATAAATGAGTGAGATCATGTGGTATTTTTCTTTCATTGACTGACTTATTTCACTTAACATAATGTTCTCCAATTCCTCCCAGGTTGCTGCAAATGATGAGAATTCCTTCTTTTTTATGGCAGCATAGTATTCCATTGTGTAGATGTACCACAGTTTTCTGATCCAGTCATCTGCTGACGGGCACCTAGGCTGTTTCCAAATCTTAGCTATGGTGAATTGTGCTGCTATGAACATAGGGGTGCATATATCCTTTCTAATTGGTGTTTCTAGTTTCTTCGGATATATTCCCAGGAGTGGGATTACTGGGTCAAATGGGAGTTCCATTTTCAGTTTTTTGAGGAAACTCCATACTGTTCTCCACAGTGGCTGCACCAGTCTGCAATCCCACCAGCAGTGCACGAGGGTTCCTTTTTCTCCGCATCCTCGCCAACACTTGTCGTTTGTTGATTTGTTGATGATAGCCATTCTGACAGGTGTGAGATGGTACCGCATTGTTGTTTTGATTTGCATCTCTCGGATAATTAGTGACGTTGAGCATGTTTTCATGTGTCTCTTGGCCTTCCTTCTGTCTTCTTTTGAAAAGATTCTATTTAGGTCTGTTGCCCATTTTTTTATTGGATCATTTATCTTCCTTTTATTAAGTTGTATAAGCTGCCTGTAGATGTTGGAGATTAAACCTTTATCAGTGATGCCATTTGCAAATATGTTCTCCCATGCAGTGGGCCTTCTTGTTGTTTTGTTGATGGTTTCTTTTGCTGTGAAAAAGCTTTTTATTTTGATGTAGTCCCATTTGTTAATTTTCTCTTTAGCTTCCATTGCCCTAGGGGCAGTGTCAGTGAAGAATTTCTTTTGGCATATGTCTGACATTTTGCTGCCTGTGGATTGCTCTAGTATTTTTATGGTTTCCCGTCTTATGTTTAAGTCCTGTATCCATTTTGAGTTTATTTTTGTGTATGGCGTAAGTTGGTGATCAAGCTTCATTTTTTTGCATGTATCTGTCCAATTTTCCCAACACCATTTATTGAAGAGACTGTCTTTATTCCATTGTATGTTCATGCCTCCTTTGTCAAATATTAATTGAGCATAGTGGTTTGGGTCAATATCTGGATTCTCTATTCTGTTCCATTGATCTATATGTCTGTTCTTGTGCCAGTACCAGGCTGTTTTGAGAACAGTGGCTTTGTAATACAGCTTGAAATCTGGTATTGAGATCCCTCCTACTTTATTCTTCTTTCTCAGGATTGCTGTGGCTATTCGGGGTCTTTTTTTATTCCAGATGAATTTTTGGAGAGTTCTTTCAAGGTCTGTGAAATATGCCGTTGGTATTTTAATGGGGAGTGCATTGAATCTATAGATTGCTTTGGGTAGTATGGACATTTTAATGATGTTGATTCTACCAATCCATGAACATGGTATGTTCTTCCATCTGTTTACGTCTTCCTCTATCTCTTTTTTCAGTGTCCTGTAGTTTTCCGTGTATAGGTCTTTTACCTCCTTAGTTAAGTTTATTCCTAGGTATCTTAATTTTTTTGGTGCGATGGTAAATGGGATTGCCTTTTTAGTCTCTCTGTCTGTAAGTTCACTATTGGTGTATAGAAAGGCCATAGATTTCTTGGCGTTAATTTTGTATCCTGCTACATTGCCGAATTCATTTATTAAGTCTATGAGTTTTTTGACGGAGTCTTTCGGATTTTTTATGTACAATATCATGTCGTCTGCAAATAAAGACAGCTTTACTTGTTCTTTTCCAATCTGGATGCCTTTTATTTCTTCTTCTTGTCTAATTGCAATGGCTAATACTTCCAGTACTATGTCAAACAGGAGTGGTGAGAGTGGGCATCCCTGTCTTGTTCCTGTTCTTAGGGGAAATGTCTTTAGTTTTTGTCCATTGAGTATGATGTTTGCTGTGGGTTTATCATATATAGCTTTTATTATGTTGAGGTATGAGCCATCTATTCCCACCTTGTTGAGAGCTTTTATCAAGAAAGGGTGTTGGATTTTGTCAAATGCTTTTTCTGCATCAATTGATATGACTATGTGATTTTTATCTTTCAATTTGTTTATGTGATGTATCACGTTTATTGATTTGCGGATATTGTACCATCCTTGCATTCCTGGGATAAATCCTACTTGGTCATGGTGTATGATCTTTCTGATGTACTGCTGGAGCCGATTTGCTAGAATTTTGTTGAGGATTTTGGCATCTATGTTCATGAGGGATATTGGTCTGTAATTCTCTTTCATTGTGTTGTCTTTATCTGGTTTTGGTATTAGGGTGATGCTGGCTTCATAGAAGGAGCTTGGAAGTGTTCCTTCCACTTGAATTTTTTGGAATAGTCTGAGGAGGATAGGTTTTAGTTCTTCCTTGAATGTTTGGTAAAACTCTCCTGTGAAGCCATCTGGCCCCGGGCTTTTGTTTGCTGGAAGCTTTTTGATGACTGCTTCAATTTCGTCCATAGTTATTGGCCTATTGAGCTGTTTAGATTCTTCTTGATTGATTTTTGGAAGGTTATATTTTTCTAGGAATATGTCCATTTCCTCCAGATTGTCCAGTTTGTTGGAATAGAGTTGTTCGTAGTATTTTGTAACAATCCTTTGTATCTCAGAGGGGTCTGTTGTTATTTCACCTCTTTCATTTCTGATTTTGTTTATTTGGGTCCTCTCTCTTTGCTTCTTGGTGAGCCTGGCTAGAGGTCCATCAATCTTGTTTATCCTTTCAAAGAACCAGCTCTTGGTTTTGTTGATCTTATGTATTGTTTCTTTGGTCTCTATGTCATTTATCTCCGCTCTGATCTTTGTTATTTCCTTCCTTCTGGTTACACTGGGCTTTTCTTGCTGCTCTTTTTCTAGCTCTTTGAGTTGTAGGGTTAAGTAATTTATTACCATTGTTTCTTGTTTTTTGCAATAGGCCTGTAGAGCTATGAACTTCCCTCTCAAGACTGCTTTCGCTGTGTCCCATAGATTTTGGATTGTTGTGTTTTCATTGTCATTTGTTGCCATGATGTTTTTTATTTCTTCCTTGATCTCTCTGGTGACCCAGTCCTTGTTTAATAGCATGCTGTTTAGTCTCCATGTGTTTGATTTCTTTGGATTGTTTTTATTGTAGTTGATTTCCAGTTTTATGCCACTGTGATCTGAGAAGACGCTTGATATAATTTCTATCTTCTTGAATTTGAAGAGACTTTGCCTGTGACCCAGAATATGGTCTATCTTTGAAAATGACCCATGTGCACTTGAGAAGAATGTATATTCTGTGGCTTTGGGGTGAAATGTTCTGAAGATGTCAATTAATTCCATCTGGTCTAGTGAGTCATTTAGGATTGCTGTTTCTTTGCTGATTTTTTGTTTAGAGGATTTGTCCAGTGGTGATAGTGGGGTATTAAAGTCTCCTACTATGATTGTGTTGCTATTAATCTCTCCCTTGATATCCTCCAGGAGTTTTTTTATGTATTTGGGTGCTCCTATATTGGGAGCGTATATGTTTACCAGAATTATTTCTTCTTGTTGGATTTCTCCCTTTAGTATTATGAAGTGGCCTTCCTTATCTCTTGTTATGGCATTTACTTTGAGGTCTATTTTGTCAGATATAAGTATTGCTACCCCAGCTTTTTTTTTCATTTCCATTTGCCTGAAAGATATTTTTCCATCCCTTCACTTTCAATCTGTGTGAGTCTCTTGTTCTGAGGTGGGTCTCTTGTAGACAGCATATATATGGGTCGTGTTTTTTTATCCATTCAGCTACTCGATGTCTTTTGATTGGAGCATTTAGTCCGTTTACATTTAAAGTTATTACTGAAAGGTATTTGTTTGCAGTCATATCTATTTTTGTGTCTGTATTCCTTCTTACCTGTTTATTTCTTCTTTTTACAGTATTCCCTTTAGCAATTCTTGCATTGCTGGTTTGGTGGTGATAAACTCCCTGAGGCTTTTTTTGTCTGCAAAGCTCCTGATTTCCCCTTCAATTTTGATTGATAGTCTTGCTGGATATAGTATTCTTGGATTCAGTCCTTTGCTTTGCAACACTTTGTATACCTCCTTCCATTCACTTCTAGCTTGTTGTGTTTCTGATGAGTATTCATTTGACAATCTGATGGGTGTTCCTTTGTAGGTAACTCTCTGTCTCTCTCTTGCCGCCTTTAGGATTCTCTCTTTATCATTTATATTTGCCATTGAAATTATGACATGTCTTGGTGTGGGTCTTTTGGGGTTGATCCTGCTTGGGACTCTCTTTACTTGCGTAACTTTTATCTTTCCCATATCCGGGAAGTTTTCTGTCATTATTTCTTCAAATAGATTTTCTAATCCCTGCTGCTCTTCTTGTCCTTCTGGCAGCCCTATTATACGCATGTTACTTCGTTTCATGTTGTCCCGAAGCTCCCTTAGGCTTTCCTCCTGCTTTTTAATTTTTTTCTCCAATTGCTGTTCAGCTTGAGCTTGTTTCTGTACCTGATCTTCTAACTCACTAATTCGGTCCTCTGCTTCTTGTAGTCTACTGTTGAAACTTTCCATGGTGTTTTTGATTGTAGCTATATCACTTTTCATTTCTTCCTGATTCTTGCATAAGTTGTTGATTTTCTCATCCATCCGATGTATAAATTCCATGACCATTACTCTGAACTCCTTTTCGGTCATGTTGCAAGCTTCATTTTCACTAATTTCCTTTCTTGGCGACTCCACATTTTCTTTCCTCTGTGTGTTATTTCGTTTCCCCATTCTGGCTATTACCAGAAAGCTCAAGCTTCTGTTTGCGTGGACCTGGGCCATGTGCTGTGGGGACTTCGCTCCACCCTAGTTTCACTGAAGTGCTCTGACACTAGGACGTGTGGCTGTCTTTGGTTGGTGGGAACCAGACTTGCCCAGGATCAGTGTCCCCAGTGTTCTGTGTGGTCTCGTGTGCACATTTAGAATCAGGGGCCCTGTCTGCACCACACTGTTGGTATGTGCCAAGAATGAGATCCTTAGCATGTGCCAGGAGTCAGAGTTTCCCTGTGTCTGCACCAAGACTCGAGTGTCAAAGTCTCTGTTGCCTTGTGCGGTTTCTCGTTGAGAATCAGGGTCCCTGTGTGTGCACGCACCAACAATTGGGGTCGCTGGCTCTTAGTGTGAATGCGCTGTGAGTCAGGGATCCCAGGCAGCTGTGTCCGGCGTGCCAAATTCCCTGAAGTGGAGCTGCGTCCTGTGTGTGCTCTCTCTACTGAGCCAAACCGGCTAGAGCGCACATTCTTAAAAACCTGAAGGTGAGCCGGCTCAGTGCACTCTCCCAAAGTCCCAGAAGGGGGGCGGAGTCCGTCCTGCGCGCCAAATTCCCCAAAGGGAAGCCCCTCTGTGCACGCTCTTAAGAATCTCCGAAGGGGGAGCTGTGACCCGCGAGCCAAATTCCCCCAAATTCCCCGAAGGGGAGCCCTCTGTGCTCACTGAAAGATTTCCCCGATGGGGAGCTGCTTCTGTCCCGTGCGCGAGCGCTCGCCAAGTTCCCTAAGAGGGAGCGCGTCCCTGCGCAAAGCTCGGCAGCTTGGGCCAGGGGCGGGTCTATCAGTTACTATGGTGCTGTCTGTGCACGCGCCTGTGAGCAGCTTGGGCAAAGGGCGCGTCTATCAGTTACTATGGCGCTTTCCGCGCGCCTGTGGGCGCTCAGCAGCTTGGGGGAGGGGCAGGTCTATCAGTTACTATGGCGCTATCAGCATGCCTGCAAGGAGGGGGATAGGCTCTTTGACTCACGGAAATCTGCCGGGAAGTCTGGATTCTTGTTGTTTGTTTGTCTGAAGCTGTGATAGCAGTTCTCTGTCCCCGGTGGCTGCAGGGTCCTGGTTTGTGTCAGAAGCCAGGATCCGAGTCTCAGGCAGCTCTGTTTCTCAAGATGGCGTGGTCTCTGCGTCCGCACCAGCCGAGAAGTGTCCGCTTTGTGCGCGGGGCTCCGCCGTCTAGGGCTGCCCTGTTCGGGAGCCCCTTGGAAGACCTGCAGAATCTAACTGACCCTATCTCATACACACACACATCTACACTCTCCTCTATGGGTTCCTCACTCACACTCTCTCTCTCCCTACCTTCCTGCCGGTCGCCATCTTTTTCTCCTCTCCCACTCACACCCGTTTTTGTTTCCACATGTTATAATGCAGCTTAATGCCCCACTGTATTCACCCACGTGTGCTACAGATCACTTTTGGCTATTACCCTAAATTAAATCTCTCATCAGAGAAAAAATATTGGCAACCACTGAAGGTATTTAAAAGATGAGTGCCTGGCTGGTGTTGGTCAGTGGTTGAGCAGCAGCCTATGAACCAGAATTGATTTTCAGTCAGGGCACATGCCCGGGTTTCAGCTCAATTCCCAGTGGGGAGCGTGCAGGATGCAACCAATCAATGATTCTCATCGTTGGTGTTTCTATTTCTCTCTCCTTCTCTCTTCCTCTCTGAAATCAATAAAAATATTTTTTTAAATAAAGATAAAAAATGAGTGACAGACTCAATCCAAATGAAGAATTCCAAAGAGATTTTTGAAGGCTGCAGCATGATTGAAATAAGGGGTAATTGCAGTTTTCTTACCTCATAATTAAGAGAATGAACTGACAATTACAAAAATTGAGAAGGGGTAGAAATTTTACACCCTCCAAATATAGGGCAGTGTAATTAAATACACGACAGTTCTTTATAACTGGACCGGATGGTGGCTCAGAAAATAAAACAGTTAAAAAATTCTGGAAATAGTGGTGATAGTTACACAATGGTGGGAATATACTTAATATTCCTGAATTTTACACTTTAAAATGGTAGATTTTGTCATGTGTATCTTAACCACAGTAAGAAAAAAACTATGTAAGGTGATTGTTCTGGTTGAGACCTACCTGGACAGACATGTCACCGCCATTCTGCTGAGTTCCAAGGGAACCCAGCCCTGCCCTTCCTAGAGCAGACCAGTCTATCCCTTTCTGGCATATTCAAGCCTGTCCAGGGGTTTCCCCAGGCTTCTTCTCCCAGCCCTGCCAGAATGGCATATGGGGACACAGAAGGAAGTATCTGTATGCATGGGCAGTGGGTGTGGCCTCTGGTCAGTGCGCTCCCCTCCACCCCTCCGCTCCCGCACTGAACCTCAGGAGTCTCTGCTTGCCCACACAGGCTGTGGAGAGCCAGGGTGCTCTCTCAGGCCCTCCCTTTTCAGATTCCCTCGTAACCTACTGTGGTTTCTACGGTCTCAGCCGTACACCTACATCCCCACTTAGTTGGTCTTTCCCAACCACATTAGGTCCAAGGGATCGTGGGCAGTTCCTTCTCAAAGGCAACATCTTTATGCCCACTCTGGACACTTGCACTTTCCCACTTCCAGACTCTGTGGGACCATCCTTCTCACATGTATCATCCCTGTGGTCTCCCCACCCCAAGATTCTTCTGTTGTCACTGCTCCAGGACGCATCTATTGATGTGTATTGGAACAAATCGATCTTGTCATCTCCCTTTCAACAAAACACGGCTTTTCTTTTTTTTTTCTTTGTTTTTTTTTTATTAAGGTATTATATGTGTACATATCTTACCATTGCCCCCCCACCCCACTCCCATATATGCCCTCACCCCCCAGAGTTTTGCATCCATTGGTTATGCTTATATGCATGCATACAAGTCCTTTGATTGATCTCTTATCTCCCCCACCTCTCCCTAACCTTCCCCCTGTAATTTGACAGTCTGTTTGATGCTTTACTGTCTCTGTATCTATCTTTTTGTTCAAGTTTATAATGTTCTTTATTATCCATAAATGAGTGAGATCATGAAAACACGGCTTTTCAAATCAAACATGCTCTTTGCCAGGCTATCCTACTATAAACTTAGAAACCTTCTTGTGAAACTCAAAGTCTAGGAAAGATTTTGTTTCCCCTCTGTGCCTTCCCACCCCCGTAAAGACGAACTGCCAGTCAAATAGGCACCAGAGGGATTTCCAAAAATGAAAATGCATTTTCTTAATATTTTCAAAACTTATTATCCTTCCCGCTCACCCACCCAACATACACACATGTGCACTTTCATGGAACTGTTCCCCAGCCTGTCCCTAGGAGCCTGCAGGGTTGAGTAGGGGCTCCCGGGACTCTGTCACACCAGGAGTGCCATCTGAGTGCAGAGCCACAGCCTGGCAGCACATTAAGCTCAGAGTGTGGGGGTTGAGCACGTGGCATCATTCAGTAATTTGGCTCCTAACAGTTCTCCTTGGTTTAATTTCCCAGGGGAAACCAGGCGCCCCGGGGCCTCCAGGAGTTCCAGGGGAACCGGTGAGTTCATTACTAGCAGTTGTACTTGTGTTGCACCGCGTGCAGTTTTAAAGCTTTCTTGGTGACTAACATTTGTGGACATCTCCACAGGGGGAGAGAGGACCTGTTGGAGACATTGGTTTCCCTGGACCGGAAGGACCCTCGGGAAAGCCGGTAAGAACTTCCACGGTTTAAACTTTGCCAGCTTGAGAAATGTTCTAAGCATTGCCTCCTCTCCATCGCCTCAGAACACCTGAGATTTAAGTAAGTCGTTTCTGAGGAAGTAAGTGAGGTTCTGCAGATGGATTATGGGGTGTGGCTCTCCCTGAGTGTCCTGGCTCTCTATGAGGTATCTTTATGTCTTACACAAAGGAGAGGAAGCTGAGATTCTTTTCGTTTTAAGTGTCAGCGAATTAGACTCATTGTTTCTTAAGTCTAATGTTCTCAGTGGACTTAAAAATAAAATGGCCCTTCACATCCTAAAATATAAAGAAACTGAAGACTCACAGATATAACACCTGTGTGTGAAGCTAAAGATTAAAGTAGAAGCTGTTTTCTCAGGATCCCTCCCTTATCTATGCGCCTTGTTCTTACACTTTCATAAATCACTGCTGCCAAATATATCATCCCCCTGTGTCCTAAAGAGCTCTGGGCTACTGATATATAGTACTGCTGTGACACTGTAACAGTCATTCCTACTAATCCAATTCAACATATATTCATGCTGTTTGCTAAGGATGTGCTGAGCCCAGAGGGAGGGGATAAAGATGAATAAGACATACCCCAGTCTCAGGTTTTTTCTTTATAGAAGGTCACTACTGCCGTGCCACAGTGGCTCAGTGGTTGGGCGTCGACCTATGAACCAGGAGGTCAAAGTTCAATTACCAATCAGGGCACGTACCCAGGTTGCAGGCTCCGTCCCCAGTAGGGGGCATGCAGGAGGCAGCCAACCAATGATTCTCTCTCATCATGGATGTTTCTATCTCTCTCTCCCTCTCCCTTCCTCTCTGAAATCTATAAAAAAAAAATACATTTTAAAAAAAACACAAAGAAGGTCACTGCTCCCTTTTCTTGATTATTTGCTCTGTGTGTATAAGGAGGAGAGGGTACTGAATGTAAACAAGCAGCACAGAACTCATGAGGCCGCTTAGTATCTTTGTGAAACATTCAGGGTTGGTGCATTCCCTGACCGCCACCTCCCCAGAGAAGGCAACGTGAAAAAATGGGAAGCATCTGCAACCTAGCGTTAGGAAGATCTGGGTTTGAATTATGACTCCAAGGGTATTGTGAGTCACTTGAGTAACATGACATAGGGAAACCATTTCCAATGCCTGCCCAGGGGAGGTGCTCAATAAATATTACTTTAATCCCTGCCTCCCCCTTCGCTTTCTCTTACCAACTTCCCATTTCTAACCCCTGAACACCATCTCATTCTAATGCTTACCACGGGGTGCCTAGGGGATGAGGCAAAAGGCAATTTGTTTATTCAGCAAGTATTTCTTAAGCACCTACTCTATGCTAGGCACCGTGCTGCGCGCTAGCAACTCATGGGATTTACATGCTATGATAGGGCCACAGACAACAAACACGCACAATTTCAGGTAGAAGAAGATCTAAACAGGGTGACGTACTAGAGCAGCCTTTAATAGGGTGGACAAAAAAGGAAAGCCGTTGGAGCAAGACCTGCACGGAGTGAGAGATCAAGTCCTGGGGAGGTTGGGGTGGGGGCATTGTTTTAAGAAAAGGAAATGGCTAGCAGAGCATGGTGTGTTTAAAGAACAGCAAAAGGCATGAAGTTCAGAGTGAACTAAGCTAAAGAAAAGTGGAAAAGATCCCGAGGTAGAGGTAGGCAGTGGCCAGACCACAAGGAACTTCTCGGTCCTGAACAGAGTTTGGATTTCACTTGCAGCCTGATAGAAACTCGCTGGGGTGTTTGTGGAGGGGAAGGAAAATGATTGGACTGCATTTTAAATGATCACTCTGACTAGTGTATGGAGAGCAGACTGTAGGGTGAAAGCAGACAGAACAGTGAGGAGGAACTGCCAGAGCCCCCCTGAGAGAGAAAGGTGGAGAGAACAGGGAAACCATGAGGAGGAAGAGTTGGGGTTGAAGGGACAGCCAACAAGACTTGCTGGGGCACCAGCTGTGGCGTGTGAGGGAGACAAATCAAAGCTGTGGTTTGGGGAATGAGCCACCGCGTCAGAGTGGAGTGTTCGGTGAGATGGGAAAGAGTGGAGATGGGTGGTTTGGGGAGGGAAACCCAAGAATTGTCTGTTTGAGACACATTCATCTTGAAGCACGGGTAGATATCCAAGGGGAATGCCAAGTAAGCTGTGGAGAGAAGCATCTGGAGTGAATGGCGAGGCTGGGACTGCAGAGACCAATCTGGGTACTTAAAGCTGAGCTGGATGAAACGGAGTCACTGTGGTGAGGCAGAGAGGAGGATCTAGTGGAAAGACTGAGAAAGTGCAGCCAAGAGATGGGAAGAAAAACCAGGTGAATGAGGCTTCCTGGGTGTCATGAGAACTGTTTTAAAAGAAAGGAGTGATAAACATACAGGTAAGTGACATGAGAGCTGATCATTCGCCACTGGATTTTGCAATGGGGAGGTCATGGTGGGAGAGATTCCAACATGTTAGCATCTTGATAAGAATGGTCCAATTGAGAGAGGAAATTTGGAGGATATAAGAGAGTGCAGGTAACTTTGGGCATGGGGAGAAGACTAGTATTCCACTCACAAATGGAAATTGGTCTTAACAAAGAATGGGGCAGTTCATTCCTCTTTAACAGGAGACACAAGTCAAAATACAAATGCATGTAGCTGGTGGGTCGGGTGGAGGGAAGGGAAGGTGGTTCTCTCCTGTTTATTGCCTCAGTGAAAGAAGAATCGGGGTCATCAGCTGGCCCTGAGGAGTGGGGTGATGATGCTGGACTTTTGAAGAGATAGGAAATATGTGAAAGAGTATTTTTGGAGAGAAGGGAAGGGAGTCAAGTCAGGAAATACAGAAGGGTGACCTGATAATGCAGGAGGGCTGCTTGCCCTCTGCCATCCTTCCCTTAGATTGGAACAAGCGAGCAAGAACTTGTGGTGTTCTTCAACCACAGTTCGATGCTCAGATGCAGACGTACAATAGACAGAAAGCTGGCTCTCCCGGAAATGGATTCTTCCAGTGAAGTGAGATGAGGGGAGGGAGCGGCAAGTCCAGTACACATAGGTTATTGTAAAAATCTCTGAGAACAGGATATGCTATGGAAAGCAAGTTAGTAACACCTTCATATGCAAAAGAGAACACACAGGACAGTCTTTGATGAATTATGAGTCCCCCCCCCCCAAAAAAAAAGACTATAAGGGTTATTTCCTTTCCTATACTGTTACTAAAGAAATGAATTACATTTTTACACTAGATTTATCTTCTTTTAATCAAGTGACACAGTTGTTTCTTTCACATCCTCTGCTCAATCAGCTGTATCTTTGTTGCTTGTGTTTCTGGATGTCATAAATTCTTTGAACCATACCCTTCAGGTAACATGTTCTTAGTAAAAGTATTCAGGACAATTCCCAGGATCTTTCAGAGAGGTCGGGGGACTTTGGCTGGGCTCTCAGCTGTGACAGACTTTAGTGTAATTTACAGCACTGAGCACGTGAGGTTGTCTGCAGTTCGGCATAGAATCCATTCCCGGGCGCACAATGAAAGTCCCCTCGGCTTTTCAAAGGAGCATGTCCATGAAATCGCCTGCTGGCTAAGAAATCATTTTCCTCACCTTGATCTCCCTCTTCAAATCAAATCTCAAAAACACATCTGCTCTTGGACTCTAGGTATTTCATTTGACCCCCAAGTGCTTTTCCTTCTCACATCTCCCGGCCGATAGTTCTCACCGTCTTATAAATCCCTGAGCTTTTATTACCACCTCCAGAACTCCCTTATAAACTTGCAGTTTACTAATAAAAAGCCACTATTTGATACTCTCAGAAACCGTGATTATAGATGCTTTGCTTTCCCTTCATATTTTCCAGCTGAAAAATAGCATTCTTTCTCTGGCTGACAGTTTATTTCATATTAAGATCATGCTCTGCCCATGTTATGAAATTTCCCCAGCAGCAGTGGAGATCATTTACTGAGAATGACTCCTCGTGCTGGAAAATTGTGAGGAGGTAGCAGTAAATGCCATTCACCAGCAACCCGGCACTATTGGGCACCTTCTTATTTCTCAGAATGTACCTGATAGAATAAGTAAGGAAAATCACTCTGTTGCCTGTTTACAGTGAGCTTGGCATGTTCAGCTATTTCACTAAATCTTTCGTTGTAAGGCCATTATTTTATCCTGACTTTCTAAGTGAAGAAGCCAGTGCTATTAAGGTTAAGTAAATTTCCTAAAGCCGTGGTCGGCAAACTGCGGCTCGTGAGCCACATGCGGCTCTTTGGCCCCTTGAGAGTGGCTCTTCCACAAAATACCACAGCCTGGGCGAGTCTATTTTGAAGAAGTGGCGTTAGAAGAAGTTTAAGTTTAAGAAATTTGGCTCTCAAAAGAAATTTCAATTGTTGTACTGTTGATATTTGGCTCTGCTGACTAATGAGTTTGCTGACCACTGGCCTAAAGTAAATGGAACTTTTCAGTGGCAGAGTCAGAATTTAAATTTGGAGCTATCTGGTTCTTTTGATTTTGTTTTCCATTTCACCATACTGCATCACCAAAATCTCTGCAGGAATATGATGAAGTCCTTCGGTCTCTATCCTTTTGTTGTATTTAACCATGTCTGTCAGTGCAGAATTAGAAATATTAATCATTTTTTTGTCTTTACAGGGAATAAATGGAAAAGATGGATTACCAGGTGCTCAGGTATGGAAAATACCATCCTATATAATAAAAGCCTAATATGCTAAGTGTCCAGTCGGCCGGTCATCCATTCAACCAATCAAAGCATAATATGTTAATGATATGCTAAGGCCACTCAACCACTCACTATGACGTGCACTGACCACCAGGAGGCAGACAGTCGATCAGTCGACCAGTCGCTGTGATGTGCACTAACCACCAAGGGGCAGATGCTCTGACTGGTAGGTTAGCTTGCTGCTGGGGTCCAGCCAATCGGACTGAGCAAGACGGACTGGATACACCCTGGAGCCCTCCCACGGTCTCTCTCTGGCTGGCCAACTTCCCACATCCCTCCCCGGCCCCGATCGTGTACCCGTGGGGTCCCTCGGCCTGGCCTGCACCTTCTTGCAATCCGGGCTGAGGGACCCCCCCCGCCCCTGAGTGCATGAATTTCGTGCACCAGACCTCTACTTTAAAATAAGTGTTCTGATGCACAACCACAGAATATCTGGCAGCAGAATACCTGGAGGATTGGACTGGAGGGAAATCTTGACATGCAGTGACTTTTCATGCTGACATCTGTTTTCCAGGGCATCGTGGGTAAGCCTGGAGACAGAGGCCCCAAAGGAGAACGTGTATGTATATTACTATTTTGATTATTAAGTCTGTCTGCTACACCTGTCCCATCATTTGACTTCCCAATTATGTATGTAGACCTCCTACAAATCTCTCAGCATGAAAAGGGTAGAGCGTATGTGATCCTAGATCTTGCTAGACGTAAAGCAGGACCATTGAAGACCCAAAAGCAGGCCACGTGGCAGATACACCTGCATGGCTGGCTTTTCTAAACAGCTAAATCTTATTGGTTTGGAAAGCTTTATCATCCTCCTATCTCAGACATAGGAGGATTTGTAGAATAAAAGCTTTTACTTATTATTCCACAGATAATTCATAATAACTGAAGGAAATATGAAAATAGAGGAAATAACATGAATATAGTAAAAAAGTCTACCTTACCCCACTACAGACAAGCACTATTGATATTTTGGCCCAATTTCCATTTCTCTCACTCTTATTCATAACATATACATATACTTAATGAATCAATACAAAAGAATATATACTTTTTTTCAAAAGTGAACTCATAATTTTTTTGTAAATGTCTTTTTTTGCCTAATAATATATAATGACTGCCTTTCCATGTCAGTAAATATAGAGCTGCAGCTACCTGTTAGTGGCTACACGTTATTCCACTGTTTGGATACACCTTATTTCACTTACCCAGTCCCCCTTTTGGGGGTATTTAGGTTTCTCCCAGTTTTCATATTATAAACATCACTATAATGAGCATCTTTGTCCCTAGAACAGTGGTCGGCAAACTGCGGCTCTTTGGCCCCTTGAGTGTGGCTCTTCCACAAAATACCACGTGTGGGTGCGCACATACAGTGCGATTGAAACTTTGTGGCCCATGCGCAGAAGTCGGTTTTCGGCTCTCAAAAGAAATTTTAATCATTGTATTGTTGATATTTGGTTCTGTTGACTAATGAGTTTGCCGACCACTGCCCTAGAATATAAAATAATTTTAAGACGTTAAAGATTGTATTTATTTTGCACATGATCAGGGTATTCATCAAAGTGTGCTAGTATTTCTTTTATTTATTTTTTTATGTTAATAGTCTCAGATATTTCTCCAAATGTGGTCTGGGTTGATATACTTGCATGCAGATACTTTTTTTTTTCTTTTTTAAAAATATTTTTATTCATTTTAAAGAGGAAGGGGGAGAGAAAGAGAGATTGAAACATCAATGATGAAAGAGAATCACCAATGGTCTGCCTCCCACACGCCCCACACTAGGGACCAATCCCGCAACCCGGGCATGTGCCCTGACTGGGAATTGAACCATGACCTCCTGGTTCATAGGTTGACACCCACTGAGCCATGCCAGTCGGGCACAAATACATTTTTATAAGACAGTACCACTGAAATTAGGTCCATCTACATCAAGCATGTCAAACTCAAAAGCTAACACAGGACAAATAAACAATATTTAAGTTTAAGTGGGCCATAAAAAAACAAAAGCTTCAATTTTCATAGAAACATAGGTTTATTTTAATAGAGACAATACTGAATACAAAGGGCTGAAATAAATAAGTAATCATTAACATAAAATAATAGAACATTTTCATAAAAATTAATATTTTTTCTTGAACATTAACTTACCAGACACTGAATAACTGCACAAATTAATGAGCGTAATGCAAATAAACCTATTTTTCTTGTTCTTCGAAAGCGAATTATTTCCAGTTGCACACACCAAACAAGTCAGTCCAAGACTAATGAGGTGGCAGTCAGCTGCTAAAATACTCGCTGCTAGTATTAGTGGAAAGAAATGGTGCACCTGTGTGTAAGGCGTGTAAGGGAAATTAATGCAACACGATTATAGTAATCAGTCATTAGCAAACATTGTAGTTCATTAGTAATAATTATGTAAAGCAGGATATCGTAAAAATTAAGTTACGATATTTTTATTAAAACGTTTCTTAAATACCGTTATATTGGCTGGGCCGCAAAAATATTTGTTGTGGGCCACATGTGGACCACGGGCCGCAAGTTTGACATGCTTGATCTACATGGCTTCTTTCTACACCTCTTTATGCCAGGATCAAATGGGTCTCTGTAATTGTTCATTTGTTTTCATCATCTATATATATATATATATATATATAAAAGCCTAAGCAGCCAAACAACCGGTTGACCCAACTGGTCGATATGACACACACTGACCACCAGGGGTCAGACACTCAACACAGGAGCTGCCCCCTTGTGGTCATTGTGCTCCCACAGCCAACCTCCCACAGCCAGCCAACCTCTTGAGGTCTCTCCCCCTGACCGGACCCGATCGCTGGCCAGGCCAAGGGGCCAGGCTGAGGAACCCCACCCATGCACGAATTCATGCACTGGGCCTCTAGTTTTTTAATAAAGAGAAATAGACTTTGGACTTTTGCAGTGGAGCCACAACAAATAAAATATTAATACAGTGAAATATAGGCAGCCTCAGTGCATCATTTCATCATATTTGGTTTGGTCATTACCTCATGGAGTAGTGGAAGTGAATATTTGAAATATCTATAACTGAAACACCTGCCATAATCTATCTGTCTTCCTCTCTCCCTCTCTCTCTCTCTCTCTCTCTCTCTCTCTCTCTCTCTCTCTCTCTCTCTCTCTCTCTCTCTCGTGTACGTGCGCGCACACACACAAAACACCTGTATAGAAATCAACCCACAGAATCTAATAAAGGCCAAACATACAATAGCAAGCAGGGGAAAAAAGCATGTGATTTAGGAGGTATTTTGAGTGTCTTAAAGTTTTTCTGAGTGAAAAATTTCAGTGATGAAATCCTCTTGGTAATCATCCTTTATTATTGCAAAGGAGACCCAGGCCTAAAGTGACAGCTGCTACTGACTTTCGAAACTGTCATTATTCTAGACTGGAAACAGTACACCTGACATTGTCATTACCGTTCACTGAGTGCTTTCAGCATGCCAGGCATTGTTCTAAGCCAGTGGTCGGCAAACTCATTAGTCAACAGATCCAAATATCAACAGTACGATTGAAATTTCTTTTGAGGGCCAAATTTTTTAAACTTAAACTTCTTCTAACACCACTTCTTCAAAATAGACTTGCCCAGGCCGTGATATTTTGTGGAAGAGCCACACTCAAGGGGCCAAAGAGCCACATGTGGCTCGCGAGCCGCCGTTTGCCGACCACGGTTCTAAGCACTCATTCATTTCTCAGGATCACCCTGCTTAGTGGACACTATTAATACCCTCACTTTTCGGAAGAGGAAGTTGGACACAGATAATTTAATTCACTCACCCGAGGTCCCACAGCTAGGGAGTGCCAGTGTCCATCCCGATCCTTTGTCTGAACGACAGCTGTTGCTGTTGTAGAAGAGATCATTCTTTATAATTAATTTTTTCCTTAACAGGGTGATCAGGGAATTCCCGGAGACCGAGGCCCACAAGGTGAACAGGGAAAGCCAGGCCTTCCAGGCATAAAGGGAGACATAGGTCCTGTGGGGCCACCTGGAAACAAGGGCTCTGTGGGATCCCCGGGGCACCAAGGCCTTCCTGGCATTCCAGGCATCCCCGGCACTCCGGTAAGTGGTACTGAGAGCTCCAGACTCCTGGCTGGTACTGACCACATATCCCTTTTCCCATGAAAGCAACATAGTTCTTTCAAAATAAATGAAATGAGCCTAAAGTGGTCTCTGCGAGGGTACAATTGCTGTCATTACTTTCAAGTTATGTACCAGATCCTCTGCGAAGCACTTCTGACACGTGACCTCCCTGCATCCTCACAATGAACCTGGGAGGATGGCTGTCCTTTCCATCCGACTTAACAAAAGCAAAAACTGGGAGTCAACTTGTCCAAGGTCACAGTTATTTAGTGGATCAAACCCAGGTTCGACTGACTCCAAAGCTTTCCTTTTAAGTACTATCTATAATGCCTCCTTCCACTACACAGAAAATACATACTATGTATGTTTCATATTAAAACTTCACTTTGATGAATATCAGAACAGCAGATCTGCTCGGAGTAGTGCTCTGAAGTGAAGACCATTGGGGCCAAGAGTGTTTAGTTTAAAAAGCCCATGTCTTTATTAAATCCTCAGAAGCATGGTGGGTGCCATTCCACAGAGGAACTTCATGTGAAAATGTCCATGTCAGGAAGAAAGGAGAGTTTGGGAGTGAGGTCAGGGAGTTAAGGACATGCTGTCCTCAGATGTCATTACCAGACAGGGCCAAATTGAGCATTCCCATAATTTTCATACTTCTTTATTTTTACCCACTTCCCCTGAGCTCTACTTGAATAAAACCTGTAGAATGGCTTCTTGGTGCTATGTCAATAATTGGTATTTGATGCATTAATTCAAATTTATTTGTCCCATCTGCAGTGAAAATAAAATGTTGAAGTAGGGCATTCTTGGAACTACTGAGTCCTAACAGCAATCTTCATCTGAGCTCATCACATTGTCTTTAATTTTATACCCCTGGATAGTAATCACCAAATACAAAGAAGAGTAATAAAATACATTGAAATCCTATCCATCATGAAAAAATGATAGCTCCCTTTTGAACTATCAGGTCTATAGTAAAACATTACTATTATATTGATAGATTCTTTGTCAAAGTCATGTAAATTTATTTGTGAAGAAGTTAAAAACTCAACTGACATCATTTACCTACTTGCATTTTCTCTTAAAAAAGAAAACTACTTAATAGAAATAGGCCTGCAAAGTATAAATTACAGAATAAACTTTACCATGAAATGGGAAAAACTTAGCAAGCTTTATCCCATGCACAAAACATTTAAAAAATAATCTGGAATACTTAGAATTCTTTTCCAGGTTGTCTTCCTTTGAAAATACATAATATCAGTGAGTTAATAACTGTACTAGTGTCCAGTGATTGGTTAGAAGTTTAGTTGTGCCTGGGATATTTAACATCATGATAACACTGCTCAAATTCTGTAACTTCAGAAAATGAAGTAATATGAAATGTCTTTCCTGATTATATGAAACCATGTCTCTCCATTCAATAGGAAATATGTTCACATCACTGGTTATGATTTCAGCCCACAGCTTTTAAAGCAATTATGCACTTCAACTTCTTTCTAGCATTTGATCAAAACAAAAGAAATGTATTGCTTAATATAGTCAGTGGCCAAAAGCATTTTGCCTGATAAATGTATCTCTACAGAAGCTTCAAGTATGCATGCCAACTCAATATTTCTATTCTCTCTTCATTTCTGCTGTGCTCTATTTTAACAGACCTTTTTTTCTTCTTCTTCTTTAGGCTGATGCAGTTTCATTTGAAGAAATAAAGAAGTATATTAATCAAGAGGTACAAAGGATTTTTGAAGGTTAGATTTGCTTAATAAACATTTCTGAATCCTTTACCAATCCTCATCCACTGTGGAAAATCCCTGCAGCAACATTCTCAAAAGATGGTCATTAAACAAGTTTAAGAGGCAACCCACTTTGTGATGGGAAGCTCTACTAGTATTTGATGGAAAATTTTTCCTTATGCTAAGTTAAAGTTGCCTCACCATAACTTCCCATCATCATTCTTGGTCTGCTGCAACAACGCAGGTAAAATATCTTTCTCTGTTCAAGTGTGACCACCCTTCGGGTATTTTTCCTTTTTCTTTTTTATTTATTGATTTCAGAGAGAAAGAGAGAAACATTGTTGTTGCACTAATTTTTGCATTCATTGGTTGCTTCTTGTATGTGCCCTGACAACCTTGGTGTATCCAGACGATGCTCGAATCAAACTGAACTACCCAGCCAGGGCCCATGTATTTTTCAATATCCTCCTTAGTTTTCTCTTCAGTGGAGTGTGCCCAGCTCCTCCATGATCATTGCCCTTTAGAAATACTTAATCTTTACATGTCCTTCATTCACCCAGGAGTATTTGAACAGGGCAGTGTCTTTTGTCCTGGGCAGCAAACTATGGCCCACCAGCCAAATCCACCTACCTCCTGTTTTAGTGCGGCCCAAATGAGAATGGGTTTTACTTTGGAGGGGAAATGCAGGGGAGTACATTTTTTAATGTTTTTTTTTAAATCAAAAGAATATTTCATGACTAGTGAAAATGACCTAAAATTCAAATTTGTGTCCATAAATAAAGTTTTATTGAAACACAATCACACTCATTCCTTTATGCATTTTCTCTGGCTGCTTTCATGCTAGGGCAGCAGAATTGAGTAGTTGTGACAGGGACAGGATAGCCTGCAAAGCCTTAAATATTTACTTTCGCAGAGAAAGTTTTCTGACCCCTGATACAGACACTTCAATAACACAGCCTAAGACAGCATTTTTTGATAAGCATCCATATCACATTGTTGATTCATATTGAGTTTTTAATTAACTAGCAACTTTGGATCTTTCTTATACAAAGTTTTTAAAATTAGCTATTTCTCATTATGCACTCTTTTCCACATTTAAAATCTAGGTGTGCTATTTTATGTTACTTCTTATTAAATTGCAAGTGATTCGTGTTCACACATTGTTCCAACCTGAAGATACCTTTTGGAATGATGTCTCATAAGGCAGGTTGGCCGACCTTCATAACTTTGTGTTAACTCTAAATTTTATAAACATCTCATCATTCTAATTTTTTTTTTAGAAAAACAAGCAAGAATTCATTGATGGCAGCCAGAACTTTGACACTTAGGGTGGTGAAATAAAGAAAGGCATAGAAAAAGCAACAGGAGAGCCTAGGCTTGGCTGCTGTGGCTCACTGGGAAGTCAGAGAAAAGAGGACCTTGCAGACCAGTTCAGGGGGTTGCCTGGGACAAGCTGCCACTGCCCATTGTTCCCCTGGTTGCAATTCTTATGGGTCTTGTAGAGGTTAAGGTAATAGGTTCCTGTGGGGGAAAGAGAAGGGAAAGGAATGTCATGGCTATGCTTCTTGGGGGGGGGGGGGGGAGGGGGATAGTGTGTCATCATTCTAATTATTGATAGACATTTTAAATTTAAAAAAAGAGTCAAGGATTAGGCCTTTCTAAATGCCATTGCATTCCTCCTGCCCATTTGTACGCCATCTGTTAGTCTTTTGTTTTTGTGAGTGCTGAATCCATGTAGTTGTCCTAAAATCTACTCTGCATTTTTTTATCCACAGGATATCACATGATTTTGTCAGGTGATTTGCTAAAATCAAAATCACTCCCCTCAACTGTGAACTTAATAAAGCGGGAGTTATTTGTCAGAACATAAATCTACTACGTTGGCTCTCATAGTTTCTGCTTCTTTTTCTGAATGCCCTGCCCTTGCTAAGCTAAAAATAGATTGTTAAATTTACAAGGAATAAGGTTACAAAACGCCCCAAGTTCATCTATTAACATTTCTACTGCAAACATGGAGTTAGCTACTCTCCAAGAAGCTCTGATTATTTTAAGCAGTAATTAGCATCAGAGACCAAAATCTCAGTGCTTGAGTGCACATTATCTTATTTCACATGAACACTGGACACAGAGCAGAGGAACACGGGGACTTTTAGCCACTTCAGTGACAAAATAGGGAAAAAAATATTTTCATGAATTCGTGCTGTTGATCTCAGTTTACCTTGATCTCTACTAAGTATCTGGACAGTGCTTTACATGATAGTCTATTGATATAACTGTCTATTCTTTCTTTTTTAAGCTACCAGTTTTCTCTTTCTAATTTTAATGTTGCCCCCACATTTGAAAATCCCCTTTTATTTTCCTTTATTGACTTTTGAATTAAGCATTACGGATTAGGCTCCAAATTTTGCAATTCAGACATTCCACCTCAACAATCATCTCCTAAGCATCACTGCCTCACAAAGAAAAGACACAGAGGCTCTCCGGAGGACAGACACTGAATAACATAGAGGCATGTGCCCGATGCAGTGCACAATGAAACCTCCAAGTGCCCTTGTTCAAATTTCATTAAGAACTACACGACAGCAGCAGCAGAATGTTAATAGCAAGCACAGGGCCTTCTGAGCACGGGGCCTTGTGTGACTCACAGGTAGCCTGTCCATGAAGCCGCCCCAGCCACAGGGCACCTAGCATCTCAGCACCACATCTTTAGTAGAAGAGGGAGATCCAGCAAATACATGCTTTTGGATTGCAGTCTAAAATTCTCCTTGAATTCTCAATTTCCATGAGTTCTCATGTCAATTATCTTTTTTTTTTCCTTATGAGGGCTGGTGGGCCCACGAGTATTTTATTAAAATAGCAGTGGTGGTTGATAATACTTTCTAGATTCAATGTAAAAAAAAAGGTCTCAACATTGCAGGATATCTATATATTATGGTAAATATAGTGGGTTCCATTTATGAGATGATGGGTCTTAATGTTTTATTGTTTGGCATGGAGTTGTGGACTCAAACAAACCACACTGAATAGATGATGTAAAGAGATCACTGAAAAAAAATTTTTTTTATTGTTAACACTGTTACAGACATCCCCCATCTCCTCCCACCCTTTGCTCACCTCTATTTTATTTTTCATCTCAAGCAGCTTTAATGTTGAACTTCAATTTTGTAAAAGACTTTAGATGAAAATGTACATTAAATACTTCAGCAGTCATTAGTCTCACTTTCTTAAAAGCTGGTTAAGAATGTCAGAAAACATAACCAAGCACTACCAGGAACTGTTTTGCATTGTGATCTGCAAGATATTCATTTTCAAGTCCTGTGGGCGCTGGATGAAGACCTGGCCCCCAGTGGCCTGCCCTGCACCTTGAGCAGAAGAGACGTGGCTCCTTCTTCCTGGGAGAGGCTCCCGGGTTGCCCACTCCCAGACATTCTGTGGTTACTCCCATGAGAGGCTGTCAGCCTCCTGCGGAGGAGGCCAGGGGGATTTGAGCGCTCTTGGCTGTCTTGCGGCAGCCTCGCCTGGCTTGCACTTGCTTGACAACTCCTCCTCTCAGTCCTCCAGCTCCCCCTCTGCATTTCAACCCCTTCTTCCTCTCTCAGGGTCCCCCCTGCCCACTGGAACCTGCAGGGTGCAGTCTCCCCAGCTCTCCTCTGGCTTCACCACATCTCTCCCACCACCTCCCCCGGCCTCTCCAGCCTGGCTGAGTCCAGCTCCTTCACAAGCCCCAGATGTCTCAGCCTCAAGACAGTATTCTCAAATGGCCCACAAGGAGATTCTTTCCTGAGACATCTTGACGCTGAGACTCCACCTGTGATACCCCCTCTCCTTCTACCTCTGTCGGCACCAGTCCCACAAAACTCGCTTCTCCCAAACAAAATTGTTCCTGAAACCCAGAATTTAGTTATTTAGCACTTTAGTTCACTTGTCTCAAGATTATCCCAATTCAGTCCATTTACTTTTCCATTTAGAAGTCTCTTTCCCATGGCTTCTGAACACTACTTACAAAAAGAAAAAAGAAAAACTCCATTTTCACAAATCATAGAGCTCCAAGGTCACGGTTCTCCTTTTCAAGAAAGCTTTCTCCGTAAAAGCAAAGAGTAACTTTTACATGTTAAAACAGTTAGAGTTAAAAATATTTTCCATAGTATAATCTCTATTTCATCCAATTTCTTTCTGTGTCTTTGTTTGGATCTGTCATTCAGTTTATAGGATTTCCTCAGGATTTCCAGGATTTCCATGGCTGTCCGCTCCTGCATAAGAATTAGGTTCTAACAAAGTGAGAGTTGTGAGTGAATGGTGAGGCTTGCCCATCGTGAGCTTCATTTTATTATTTTAAATATGTTTTTATTGATTTGAGAGAGGAAGAAAGAAAGAGATAGAAACATCAATGAGGGAGAGAGACATCTCTCTGCTGTTTCCTGCAGGCCCCCCACTGGGCATAGAGCCTGCAAACCAGTCGTGTGCCCTGATTGGAATTGAACCTGGTAAACTCTTGGTTCATAGGTCAACACTCAACCACTGATACACCATGGCAGCATGAGCTTCACTTTAAGGCAGTCTAGCTGGGCTTTTTCATTGAGGGATCCTCAGATTTCAGTGTCTTTAAGTCTCTCCTCTTAATATGATCAGATCCCCCCGATGAAAACACTTCCATTTCCTCCCAGCTGCCAGCATTTGGGGAGCAAAGTCAGAGAACTGAGCTGGGGCTTTAGCACAGAACCTGTAAATGCTCATTTATTCTCCTTGCTTTCAGAAGGAACGCCCACGTCCCAGTGGAGTCTGTGGCCCCCAGTGCAGAGACAGTCTGTTTAGCCTTTTCAGATAATAAACCTTCAGTCTTCTGCTAGGCGTGGGCAGGGGCAAGCCCAGCTGTGTAGAGCAGAGACAGAGATTTCTGACTATTTCTTAAACAGGCTTTGAACCAATTCTCCTTAAAATAAGTTCCATCCGTTACCTCCATTTCCAGATGCACTGCCAATTCCCATCTTCCTGGTTCTCAGCTTCCAACATTTTGTTATACACTCTCCTTTCATGGTCTCTCTGTTCCTGTGGTTTTATGCCTTTAAAAGTATCTTACTTGTTTTTCAGGGACTCATGGAAGAGTTAAAACAGATGCATGTGTTCAGTCCACCATCTTTACCCACAATAACATGTCAAAGCAACATGTTTATAAAGGTGGCAAAGGACTGGGCCAGAGTTACGTGCGGCAGGAACAACCTTTGGGTGATGATGAACCACGAAATGAATATGAATTCATCAAACAATGCTGTTGAATTTGCAGTTAAAATGAAATCAGGAAATAATTACTACAATGTGAGAGGAAATTACTCTGCTGATATGTTTGCCCCTTAGGAGAGAACTGCATCTAGTTTTGGTTTCCACATTTAAGCGATGTATGGAGAAGCCCTGGGGTAGGGGAGCCAAAAAGTGATTTACAAAACAGATTACCAAGCTTACGAGTAAAAGTTGTTTAACCTGAAGGCTAAGAGGTAACAATAGTTTTAAGGATGTGACTGATTTCCTTGGAGAAATACTCATTAGCTACCCTCTGTTTCCATTATGGAGTAGCTAAAGAAAATAAGTTGAAGCTGTACCAAGAAAATGGGCAAGTTAAACATTTGAATGAGCGTTAGGAGAAAAAGATGAATTTCTCTCTTTGAAAATATTTACAAATTCTATCTGTGAAATAGAAGATAAACGTGGGCTAGATGACATCTGAATATCCCTTCTTCGTATAGGTAATTTCTCATTACTTTATTGTTAATGTCTGCATTGCAGTACTGAGCTTATTCTCCAAGGAAGGCAAACCATCGGTCTTGTTTGTTAGAGTGATTGCTGAGGGTTTGCCTTGGCAGATGGAATATGTGAGTTTGGCTCATGCAAGCTCCTGTCTGAACTCTTCAATTTCTTGCCTCATTAGAAAGCATAGCCAAAAACAGTTTCATTGATGAAAAATCGCTGAAAACAGAGGAAAGGCAATAAAAAATACAGGTCTTTACAATTTATTTAGAGGCTCAGAAACATGCTATTTTAAATAATAGAGCATTAGACTAGGGTTCTGAAGAAGTAATTACCTTATACTAAATGGCTATTTCTGAGCATATCTTAAAGCTAGATAATTTACAGCTAAAAGCAATTATTCTAAAATTTTCTGTTTTACTGAGAATATTAAAAACCACCCCAAGCAAATTACTTGTAAACTTAATTCATACATGAGAGAGGAAAAATTAGTACTGTGAATACTTGCATTTAGACATTGAAGGTATTCAATGAGATATGTCTTAAATTAAGAAAAATTATACTGAAATGCACATATATTTATTAATACATATATCTTTTAAATTCAAAACAACAAATAGTTTGCAAAGTTTCAAGCTATAATCATTGACTTTCATATTTGTTTATAAAACACCCAGCTTATAATTTAATATAATAAAGATATAATTACATTCAATGTATAGATTTGCAAAATTATAACTATATATTAATTACAAATGTGTTTTATCTGTTATTAATGCAGTTTCATTCAAGGATATAAAGTTTCAAATACTGCATGTGTTATCTATTGCTGCATAAGAAAATGACTCAAGCCCTGGCTGGTTTGCCTCAGTTGGTTGGAACATCGTCCAGTACACTGAAAGGCTGCGGGTTCGAATCCCAGTCAGGACACATACCTAGGTTGCAGGTTTGATCCCTGGTTGGGGCACATACAAGAGGCAGCTAATAAATGTTTCTCTCTCACATTGATGTCTCTCTTTCTCTCTCTAAAATCAATAAAACATATCCTCTGATGAGGATTTTTTAAAAAGAAAACAACTCAAAACTTCAGTGGCTTAAAAAATTTTATTATCTCACATTTTCTGTGGGTCAGAGACTTGAAAGGTTGCTTAGTTGTGTGGTTCTGTCTACAACGAAGTCCGTCAGGATGTGAGGCAGAGTGGAAGTCAGCCAAAAGCTTGATGGGCTGGAAGACCCACTTTCAGGTGTACTTACATGGCTGCTGGCAGGTGGCTTCAGTTCATCCCCATGTGGGTCTCTCCACAGAACATCTTGAGTGTCTTCAGTGCCTCAGGTGACTTAGTCTCCCTTGTTACACGCTGTCAGTTCTGCTTTTTGTTATTTACTAGAAATGAAAAGTAAGTTCCAGGCCACACTGGAGAATGGAGGAATTAGACTTCACCTGATTCTATTTGGAAGGGCATGTCAAAGAATTTGTAAACCTATTTTAAATCACTGAACATTCACAAGATTGTTGGAAAGTAGCTTAAATTTATTTAAAACCATTTTTAATATGAACCTAAATTCTCTCCACAAGTCATTACCAGAGGTTAGTTAGAGTCTAGATAATTGTTTTGTCCACTAGATCGGCTATATCTCTGAAGCACCAAACACTCTCAGATCCTGTGATCAGCACAACTGGTCCTCATCTATATTCAAACAACTTTGTGCAATCCATTTTATTTGACCAATCAAAAACCTCTCTCAGCAATCAGACCATTTGGTAAATTAGATGTGCTTAAATTGAAAGCCAAATCTTTTTTTTTTTCATTGACTTTCATGTAAAAAATATTTGGCATTTTTTTACCTAAAAGTATTCTTATAGCATGATATATTATTTTTCCTTTCATAAATGCAGAGAGGATGGCTGTGTTCCTCTCCCAACTCAAGCTCCCAGCAGCAATGTTGGCTGCTCAAGCTCATGGGAGGCCTGGGCCACCAGGAAAGGATGGATTACCTGGGCCACCGGGAGACCCTGGACCCCAAGGTAAGTCCTCGGGTATAATATTTGTTTACCAGTTCTTTAACGCTCAGTATTTATAACATGCTAATCACAGTTAGGCAATATATATATTCAATATATATGTATATATAAAATGATTTCATTTAGGATATCTTGTTAATATTTGACATACTAGAAATAGATTTTTAACTATTACTTCTTCAAATTTAAAACTGACTGATAATTACCTGCTAATCCGAGTGTATGTTAATAATAATATTTGTTGTGATAATAACAGCAATAACAGGTGCTTATATATCATTATTATCTGGGAATCTCAGAGTTGTTTTTGCCACCCTGTTGATGTATGTAGACAACAAGAATCATTATCTTATTATCTTAAAGAAACTGAGGGAAAAGAAGCTACTGTAAGTAGTGATTTGGGGCCAGAATATTTTTTGAGAAAATTTAGAATCCTTCTCCCTCTAATAGAACTTGTGGGTGGTAACTTTGAATTTTAAAAAATTTCTCATAGGGTTTCTAAAAATTTTAAAGCAAGACTTTTCTTAAATTGGCAAAAAAAATTGACAGACCAGATTTTGGATGTAGCTCAACCAGATTGATATAGGAAGGCCATTTTCTAGAATTAGGTTAGCGATCAGGCTAAGGGCCACATAGGCCCTGGTTTAGAAGATTCACAACTCCGACAAGAAAACAATAAATCCAATGGGTATGTACCATGAAATATAAGACCAGGGAAACTATATGGCCTGTGTTTCCATGGAGGAGCTCAAGAGCTCTCCTTGTTAAATAATCAAAAAGTTTGTTTAGCTGAAAAGAGAAAGCTCACAACAGAATTACCTAGGGATAGTATGCAGAGAATTACTTTTCGTCCACTAGTTCACTTTCCTTCCTACTGCTCTTCTGTAACATCAAGCCTCATTTTCTGTAGGAAGTGCCCCAAGGTGATTGACATGCCCTCTCTCAACAAAAAGAGCAAGAACTGTCCCCAACTGCAGGATTTGTTAGGGTCCAAAGTAACAATCCAGAGTGACAAGGCTTCTGGCCTCATGAGCACAGTGTAAAACAATAGTAAAATCACTGTAATTTCTGGAGTACATTCTATCTTTCCCTTAGATAATAGAGAGGTTTGGCAGATAGTTGGAGGAAAAGTGTAGAATCAGGTGCAGCCTTCTGTGTGTACACTGTTGTGTAGAGGGTGGTTAATTATTATCTTTCGCTAGTTGGGTCTGTTCTGAAGTTAGAGTTTATGAGACTGGAATGAGGAGCTTGAAAGCCCATCTGAAGATGCGTGATGCCTCAAAAGACCTGAAGAGTATGGACTGTTAACACTTGTAGGAGAAAAGCCTTGGACAGATGCCTCGAACAGTGGCGGTCAAAGAGGACAAGGACAGTGGAAAGTCAGGACATCGAGGAGAACCGTTCTGGAACTGGAGTCACCTGTCCACACAGCACCTGTCCCCAGGCTCCCTTCCCGTGTAGGGAAGGCCCATCTGGAAGGATCTCAAAGGCAAGGCGAAGTCCACAGTGTCAGGGAAGCTTTTGGAAACCAGACTTCCATTCCCCACGTGACTTCCCTTCCCTTTCGTGATGTGATTTCTATGAGTTCTACCTGCAGTTCTGCTGAGGAGATCTTACAGCCTGCTTCCACACTCCTGGTAGACATTTTGGATGCAGTTCTTGAATTTGAAAGACTTGGCCAAATGATTTTCAATTTTTTTAAAACCAAGGTTTAGTGAAGTTGATAAAACTTTGGTCTCATCTGAGGGTTTCTGACAACAGACATGTCTTGAGTATAATTCAGCTTGGTGACTCCGCAGGGTTTCCCTGGTATCTCCTTTGCAGTATTTGTTAAATGCCAGAAATGCAGCAGAAAAATGAAACTTGCAAACTATGGGATTCATTTTTAAAGGAATATTTGCCTATCATCAAGCTATGCTGATAATTCTCTCTAAAGCCACAGAGAAGCTCTAGCCAGTTTGGCTCAGTGGATAGAGCATCAGCCTGCGGACTAAAGCATCCTGGGTTCGATTCGGGTCAAGGGCACATACCTTAGTTGCAGGTTCCTCCCCAACCCGGACCCATGCAGGAGGCAGCCAATCAATGTGTTTCTCTCACATCGATGTTTCTCTCGTCTTTCTCTCTCTCTTCCACTCTCCCTAAAAATCAATGGAAAAATAGCCTCGGGTGAGGATTAACCAAAAATAAATAAATAAGTAAATTTAAAAAAATAAAGCCACAGAGAAACCTGACTGGAAAAAGAAAACCAAGGGGCTACCGCTTGGTTTTTGATGCCTCCCCAGGAGTTCACAAGGAATTGAAGTGCTACTCTCTGGTAGATAAATAGAATGAAGTGCTCAGAAGACAAACTTATACATGTAACTTCAAAGCTTTGCTCCACTCAATGTAAAAGTTTTCTCAAAAAGGAAAGGAAAAAATGCATGTAAAACTGCTACCCTAGTGACCATGTAAACCTCAGGTGCCGCTGGCTGAATTCGTCCTCTTACCACACGGCCTGGCTGAGTCTGAGACCAGGTTGAAGTGAGGACGCAGCCCAGAGAGGGGAAGGAAATGTGGGCGCTGAGCAGCAGTGTGTCTGCCCACTCATGAATTCTGTTTGATGGTGGTTTTTCTGAAATTTCTAAAAGAATTAGCTTTTCAGTGTTTTTCAGAAAAGAAATCCATTTTCATTCGAAATAAAGTGATTTGGTTTGAAATATGCACTATAGAATGAGTCCCTTATTATATTACTACTAGAGGCCCGATGCAGGAAATTTGTGTAAGAGTAGACCTTCCTTCTCCCAGCTGCTGGCATTGGCTTCCCTCTGGCACTCGAGACTCTGACTTCCCTCACAGCCCTGGCTTCATCTGGAAGGACATATGGTCTAACTAGCATATTATGCTTTTATTATTATAGATGTGTAGGGAAGGACACAAATTTTAAGGGGTCTGTCTCATTAGTTTCCTGTGATTATTTTGAAAAGCAGAAAATGTGTAAAAAGCAAGGAGAAAATCCATACGAGAGTATTAGAAGCACATGATCTAACTTGGAAAAGGAAGGTACTGCTCCTGCTGAGGTTGTGATCATGAAAATTGGGGACCCTAATGGAGCCCCCTGAACTCTCAGTGAAAATAGTGAATCATTCTGATTCGAGTGGGGCCACCTCATTTACGTTTTTTCTAAATTCTCAAAGTGGGTGATTGTTGGCATCTTCTTTAAATTCAGAAGGATTTCCAAACAGTCTTATATTTTAACCACCCCGTGGGTTTCTGATTCTTGCCTTCCCGATGCCCACGGAGAGCACCTTCCTTGTGTGTGTTCCCACCTCAGTCTGCAGCACGGGGCCTCCTCATTTGTCCTGCCTGGGATGAGCGAGATTGTGCCACGTTAGGATCAAAGAAGCCTCCACCCAGCTGACTTCTCCTGTGTAAGCAAGAGAGGCGCATTTTCCTAACAGACCTTACCTCTTGAACGAGTTTAAGAGAAAGAACTTTATTTCAACTTTTTCCAAAACACTTATTTCTCCACCTCTGTGAAAACCGGGACGAACAGATGCCACAGTTGAAAGCCCTGTCCGTTCAGGAGAAACAACCCCACTGTGCCCCGCACCGTGTGGATGTGGGGTCAGGAGAAAACAGGTCCAGCCATTTCACATAACCTCCAGCGGTTTTGAAAAGACACTGTTGGGAATGATTTTTCTTACTTTTAAACTTTCAAAGTTTACCTGTTATTGGTTTATAAGGAAGGAAACTTGCTGTTATTTGTAAGCCAGTGGCCCATAGAGTAGTTCATGTGACGGATATAGATTTGACCTTTAAGATTTGTCAGCAGTAGGGAGCTTAAGTAATGGGAGGCATGTGCGTGTCAAAATGACAGAGGGCGCTGTGGTCCATTAGGAGAAGAAACCAGGGAGGCCGAGCAGCTTAAGAAGCTTGAGGCAGGCCCCCACGTGAGGAAATGCCAGTAATACTCCTCTACTGGTCTCATTTGCCCAGTAGGCGTATAGATGCACAGATTTATAACTTTGGAAGAATATCCCTGGCATTAAGATGGAATTCTCCCTACCGGCAATAAATGAAGCCTACCACCTAAAAAACTACAGCAGCACCCTGACTTCTTCACTTAATACCTCTAGGTCAGTGGTCGGCAAACTGCAGCTCGCGAGCCGCGGTTTGCAGCTGTTGACTAATGAGTTTGCCGACCACTGCTAGACTAAATGTTACCGTGTAGTTGGAAGCTGTGAGGATTAGGCAATTGTGGCATATTGTGTGCAAAGAGGTAAAGGGGAGTATATGACAGTGGTCAGCAAACTCATTAGTCAACAGAACGGCAAACCGCGGCTCGCGAGCCGCAGTTTGCCGACCACTGCTCTAGGTGCTTTAGATTAGGACACTGCTGTTGTTGGATTTCTGTTTTCTTACATAAGCTACAGTGATGTCAGACGGTCACCCTGCATACTTCCAGGCCACGAAAATACATGTGCATTTGCAAATAAACCCGCCTTTTAGTCTTTTCCAAATTTCAGGGAGACCTACCCTAAGTGGGTGAAAAGCTTAATTCTAGAAAGTAAGAAAGCTGTTATTGACTTTATTAGTATTCTAATCGGAAATTTTGTTGTGAAGCAATTATAAAATAAGACCCTGTAACTTTATGGCAGCCTTCATCCGTGATGATTTTGGGACCTTGTACAATTCAACAGCTTTGTCTATTAATAGTAGGTTGTTATTAACCAAAGAACTGAGTGATTTGTACAAATAAGTTAGTACATTTGATAGGAGAAGAGTATATGTCACCCTCTTATACAAATATACAAATTATTAATTCTTGTTTTGTGATACCATGTTCACTTAAATTCATGTGGAATAATGTATTTTTGCCTTAGTTAAAATCTGAGAACTAAATTTAGATATATAGATTTTAACAGATATATTCATCATTTGGAATTGTGTTGCAATCTTGTTAATTCTCTTGTTAATCAAGAGTTTGTATATCTTGCCCAAACTGGTTTGGCTCAATGGATAAAGCATCAGCCTGCGGACTGAAAGGTCCCAGGTTAGATTCTGGCCAAGGGCACATGCCTGGGTTTCGGGTTCAATCCCCAGTAGGGAGTGTGCAGGAGGCAGCCAATCAATGATTCTCTCTCATCATTGATGTTTCTATCTCTCTCTCCCTCTCCCTTCCTCTCTACAATCAATAAAATATATATTTTTTAAAGTTTGTATATATTTAGTCATATTTTTTTCTTCCTCATTTTTTTAGCCTATGATCTTAAGAACCTACTGAGATAGCTTGAGGGTCAACTTTACAATCTTTCTGTAACAGTAAAACCTATGTTGGATTATTAAATATACCTCAGGCATGAGATGTTATTTTACTGCAGGCAAGTTTAAATAATGCATTTGAAAGGGTGCTTTCGAAATGACCCCAAGTACAAACATCGTTTCTTGTTGTTTACATGTGTTAAATGAAAGTCACTTATATACAAGAAATCCTGAGAATATTTTAAAGTTGAATATGTATCAATTTAGGGTACTGGGCCACATGTTCAAGCCACTGCTCTCTCTAGGATCTAGGATTCTATTGAGTGTCTATAACATAGTTTTCAGATATAAATGTGTGAAGATTCCCATTGGGTACATTTCTATATATATATATCCTGAATGTAATCCTTTTTTTGAATATTTTCACATTTATGGTCAGGTCATACCTTCCGAAACCAAGAAATAATGATGTGGTGATTACATTGCTAATGTTATTTGGATAATAATGTATACACTGTATGGTCAAGTCAAGACTGTTGCTCCCAAACTGATGTCTAATTCTGAGCAATAATGGGAAATAATCTGTCCTATATACTGTTCATAAAGAACATTAAATGTTCTCCTCCTATCATGTTCAGCTGTAATAACACACCTTTATGGACAGGCACAGCTAAGTTAGGACCTAGTGTTTCCTACTGAGATACTCCCCTACCTATTAGCCTTGCTGTGTGTCCACATGATTCTGCATGACCGCTCTGTTCCGTCAGGACCAGGAGCCATGGTTTAAGTCTGAGAAAGCTGGAAATTAAAACTCCATTTACCATCACTGTGAAACTTATAGCCACAGAACCTTTTCTTCAATGTCTTACATGGATGAAGACATTACATAAAACCCAGATTAAAATGTTTTATGCTTTCTTAAAGCAGGGATAAGAGGCACAAACTGCTCTGTACCTTTCTACCTGAGGTAACAATAAGCATATTCAGTAACAAGAGTGATTTTGTCTTAAAATGTACAGAGATCCTAGGCCTAATTTATTTTGGTTAAAGTAGCTTAAATTGATGAAGTGAGTTTAGAAGTCTCCCTCAGTCTTCTCTTGTGTTCTGGAACTGCTGAAGTTCCTCCTCTATGGAGTTACGAAATATTAAACAGGAGGTTGCTGTTGTAACTTTACTAGAAAGGATATCATGTTGCTATAGACAGTCATTTGATACACATCCCAATTTTGTCCTCTCCTGACTCCGAGATGGGTGAATTTGCATATATTCACACTCTTACTGTCATTTATTAAAATGATGAGTTTTTGTTCCTTTCATTCCCTTTAATTCTTAGACTAAGGTCCAGTTTCTTCCTGTCAAATTATTTTGTCCTTGTAGTAAGCAGAACTCAGTATATTTATATTTAGCCTGAACCTACCCTCCAGTCAGAATTCCTATTGAAGACGCTCACACACCTTGTCATAGCTATTTGACGGAAGATTGGAATGATGGATTTGAGTTACTTAGGTATCATTTTCAGTACCCAAAGTCTCATTATCAAACATTTGACTAGTACTTTTTATAGTAGTTGCATATTTCTAAGATCCTCATTGCCTATTGCATCTAATCCGGTATGTAAGTTTGATATGTAGTTAATGCAAAACAGACAGCTAAAGTAATATATTAGCTCTGTGTTAAGTGAACAAATTACAAAAATATCCTAGACTAGAAACGTGGCTTTTATTTGTACTGTGCTGCCATAGAATTCTCTTACTTTTGTGTCTCTCTTTTCATATATCTCTCCCTTAGGCTACCGAGGACAGAAAGGAGAAAGAGGGGAACCTGGAATTGGGCTTCCAGGGAGTCCAGGTCTCCCCGGGACTTCAGGTAATAGTGGTATTTATCTGCACAACACAAGCAAGCTTCTAAAACAAGGGGCCATGCCTTTTCCCCTATGCCCTTAGGTGTTGCTATAGGAGAGGTTGAATAATGTCGGTGGGAGTGAGGAAGAAAGAGCCATACGTGATCTGCATTCTGACGGGGTCTTTTATTTCATTAGCTCCGGGTTTGCCAGGCTCACCAGGTGCCCCAGGTCCCCAGGGACCCCCAGGACCTAGTGGAAGATGTAACCCAGAAGATTGCCTCTATCCTGTATCTCATGCCCGTCAGCGGACAGGTGGGAAATAAGCACACTTTAGGAGGACTTGATTTTGGGTGATATCCCCTTGCTGTTGGAGCTGTCTTGATACGGTCAAACCCTCACGATATGTGGGTGGCTTTTTCTTTCTTTCTTTTTTTTTTTTTTGGTGTAGGCAGACATTAAAAGCAACAATTTGAATCCTATTCCTATAGCAATTGCTATATCAGCATTTTTAGAATTTTTCCCAAATTCATTCCATATGTTTTGCTTCAGCATTACTGATTTTTATTCAGAGTTTTCTATGAAATACATAAGCAAATCTTATCATTAGCTCTTCTTCAAGAGAAAATTACATTTTATGATTTAGTAGACTGATGGTGAGGTACATTTTGTAGTCTCATCAGCTTGTATTTGGCCTTTGACTTGTGAATTTTAAAGTTTCAGAGTTATATTGAGGTTTTCTTGGTGGTTAAATTTGCTGTCATTGCTAAAAATGTCATCTTTTTTGATATAGTGCATTGCTCCTGCTGAATGTTTTTTGACTACTTTTTATAGCTTAAGAATTCTTCTACCATCTTACATCCATCCTACTTATGCAGAGAAATAGATAGGCAATAAGAGTTTCACTTTATAACATATTTTTGAGGGGTTACCAGGAGGCTGTTTTATCAGGGAACCCCCAAAACCCAATATAGCCAAGTATTGAAATTATTTTCTTCAATCTGTATAATGAGCCAAATTCAAAGCAGTCATCATGGCATGAATATGTATGGCATGAAAAGGAAGAAACGAAGTCCAATTGTGTACGAGTTCCACAAGAAAAGCCTAGCACTGTCGTCCTTTGCTGAGTTTCTCCGTTGGGAAACATAAAGCTGTTTCCCCCAAGAGGCCTTCGGTGGTGAAGGCTCCAAGCTGCCTTTGGTACTAGCAAGAACTTTGGACCCCTGTATCCATTATCATTCTGACCTCATCACTCTCAGACTGTAAGACAAGACCCAGCCATCAGAACAAAAGACGAGATGAGTAGCGGCTGGAAAAGAAACCCCTTCCCTGTGGTGTGACAGATGCACATGGACAAGGTGAAGCCCAGAAGCTCTTATGGAGAATCATGTTTCTCCAGAAAGCTGTTTTCCCTAAAAGCTGCAGCAAGGAGTACCGGCAGCGACAAAAAGCCATGGGACTGGAGATACAACTAGTGCTCAGACCAAAGAGTTAACACTCACTTCAGGGGGAACAATAGGGGCTGCAAAAGACTGTGTCTTCTGGCAGGGAACGGAAATGCAGTGATCGCCAACCACATCACTAAATGATACTTATATTGCCTAACTATACATTATTTTGAGAGACTGTGGGTTGAAAGCAACTCATTTTCTGGAACATTGGGCATGAGGATGTTGCTGAAATCTAAGTATTGGGTCCCACCGATGCTGAGAGCCTGCCGCCCACAGCCCTCCTGTCACAGAAACCACGAGGTCTCACCTCTTCAAGAAACAGGGCCGATTCCAGCTTAGCCAAATCAGGCTAGGATGATAGCTTTCATCTGTTAATTGAAAAGTGAGTTTAGCAAGGGAAACCCACTGAAATTGGAAAAGCTATGAACAGAGTTGTGTTGGGAGCGCGCCTAGATTAAGACAGGCTTTGTTCTAATGCACCCATGAGTTGAACTGATTTTCATTGTAGATTAATGAACTGCTGGTCAGGGATATCTACATGGTTGTGCATACATACAACCTTTTGGTTATTTCATATTGAATTATGTTGTATATTTCAATTCCAAGTTTATTTATTTTTTCCAAGGTTATTTTATTTATTTCAAGTGGTTTTAACTTTAAATTGATTTTGTTCTTTATTCTCTTTCTTGTGCAATACTTACAATGGTGCTGTGTTTTTAAATTATACAATTGGAATATACATATGCATTTTTTAGTACAATGATAATTTATCCCAAAAATATATACAAAGATCTAAATTTGGTGCTATGTGTATATCTTGAGCTTTTAATTTGTTGACTTTTCTGAAAGCTTACAGCTCATCTGCCATTCATTAATTTATTTGAGTTTGTCATGAAGCTAAATATTTTATGTTTTCAAAAATTATTTTTTCATATTAATAGGTTGTTTATCCTTATACCTCTTTACTAATCCAGAAGTATTTATTTTAGCATTTTAATGTTTTCATGAACTTTTTGCTGGTGGCGATCAATGTATTTTCTTTTGTTTTCTTTGAGTTGATCCGTTCATCTACATCAAAAGACTCGATTCATTTCCTTGTTTCATAACTTCTGTTCATTTTAATTCCACAGGCTATGTCATGCATCCTTTCTTACGAATTGTATATTTAGGAACCTTCTCTTTTTTTTTTCTAAATTCCATTAATGCTGGGCTGTTTTAATCCTGTGTCAAGAATTTGTATTTATTCAGATGATTTAAGTATGGGGGGGTTTATAATGGTATATGATGTGTATTACAAAGTAGAGCTGTCAGGCTCATTTTTTATAACTGACACATATGACTAAATATACCTTTGGCAAAACCATAGAAACGGGGCTGTGTCCCGTGGGATGAGCCTTTCTCACCTTACTGTATTACTTACCTTCCAACACTTGTTCCTGCCTCATCTCTGGACAAATGATACCCAAGGCTGGGACCAGCTAATATAAACACCAGATAAAGTGGATATTTGGCATTTGCCTATTTTTTCTTAATAAAAAAGAAAATGGATAATTTAGGCCCCAAAGTAGGGTGGGAAATTCTCTCCTAAATACCTTGGTGGTTGCCAAATCTTTTGTATCATTTTACTCCATTCCAAAACATTTGTTTACTTTCACATAGATGTCAGTAATGTCCACAGCTGGGAAGAAGAATTATCAAATTTCCTAATTTATCTCTTGTTTGGACTCCAGACAACATAAATGTTGAAATACAAAATAATTATAGGCCATGAGGATAATTAATAATTAAAATTGTGTTTGCCTTATGTACATATTTTAAATTCCAGTCAAACATTTTATACCAAGATAAATTAACACTTCAAATAGAAAACTTTCTATGCAAAAAAAAACAAGGTATGAAGTCAATTAGTAATTATGGCCTTTGTAATCTAAAGAAAAAATGAAAAATCATTTATGAGTTTGTTCATTGTTCTTTCCTACTGAAGACATTAACATTTTTCCCCTAAGCATAACAGATACACAGCCAGTCTTAACCTTTGAAATTTGTCATCTTGTGATCAAAGTAATTTAGTTAATGATTCTAATCCCATATGCTTATATTTCATGACATTGTTGAAACTTTAAAATTTTAGTGACTTATATTATGGAGCTTAAATAATTATCTTAACATATGTTCTCTGTAAGAATTGTCATTTGATGTTTAGATTTTAAAATAATTTTTTTAAAGTATGTTTTCGGAGTTAAATAAGATTTAGCCTTTCTGCAGTCTCTCACATCTGTTGAGAACCTGTGATATACCTCCTTTTGTCCACAAGATGGTGTTTTAAAGCAATTTGTATCAGAACTGAACAGACTTGCAGAAATACAAGGGTAGAAACCATTTAGTGGACAACTAAATCAGACCTTTGCCTTTGCACTTTTCTTTTTACTTTTGTAAATAATTACTTGTTGACTTATGTTTTATTAATTTGTTTTGTTAATTTATATATTTTCTCATTGTAAGTATCTCTTTGAAGCAGACAAAATAACCTTTGATTTGTTAGCTCTTTCAATTTTATTTCTTCAGTGGATTTATATAACTTAGTTAACTTGAATATTTACTATTTGTAACTTTTGTTTGTACACTACCCTCATATTTTAGTGATTAACATGAAAACACCTAAGAAGTCATCCTACCTTTTATACAGGATATATACTCACTTTTGACAGACAAGCAAACTCCTTTATTTAGCTTAATACAAGATGTTGACCATTTATAAAATTACCCACTGTCTACCAATAAATCTTCATATTGTTCAAAGTACTTAAAATTTTACAATTAGATTTGTACAATATTTTTTTCTAGAACTATATCACTATTTACAAAAGTAAAATAAAGAACACCATTTTTCAAAATACCATTTTAATTTTTCCTAACATTGGTAATATTATCCTGAGACTGAGAATTTCTAGATTGTTATATGCTGAAGTTTTTCAATGAATTCTCATAAAAGTTTTGTAGATTTGCTCATTTCTCTTGTTCTTAAATTATTTTTCATATTTGTTCATGTTCACCTTCTTAAGACACAGTTTATATTGTTATTGTTTCCCAATGTTGTTTCTTAACATTCTAGTGTTGAGGAACGTACCCCCCTTTTATATGATTTGCTCTCAGAGATTACACAGACTTCCAAGAGGAGGAGATGCAGAAAAGAATTGAATTTGTATATTTTATGCCTGGATACTTCAAAGCGACTTAGCCTTTGAATTACATTTATTTATTAGTTGGCTGGTATAAGTAGCATTAATTACATTAAATTCGTTTAACCAGTAGGAGTCTCAAGAAACAAGACAAATGGATGTCTTCATTTTCATTGTGTGGTGTACCCCAACATTTTTCTCAACAAAATCATGCCAGAATATCTGGTCACTTTAGTTAAATTGAATAAAGAACAAGATGAACACAGAGAAAACTCATTCAGACAAACCCAGAACAGTAAAAATTTACCTCAAAGATTAGCAAGACTTATAAAACCAAAGCCAAGTCTAAGAAAAATCTCATTGGGGAAAAAAAAAATTTCATGTTTAGGTACAACTCAAGGAGTTAGCTACTTAACTTCATGAATTTGTCAAAAGTGAGTACTGCCAGTGAAGTAGGAGACTTCACTGAACTTAGGGGGTAGTTCAGTAAGACTTAAGTTTGTCAAAGGGTTGCCAGTTGTTTGCCTATAATAAGCTTGTGGGTGTAAAGATGGTGATTACAACTTTTTATTTTGCTGTATTATTTAAAGTATATTTTAGGGTTAAATACTTGTCAGTGTATTCTTGTATTTAAGTTCAGATTGTTTTATGGCATATTTTATAACTGTGCCAAAAATAACATTTTCCCATTTTGTTTGTTCTCGATCTTACCTCATCAAACTGTTAAAGGTTGAATTCAACATACTCATGTTAAGTGGAATGGCACTAATTTTATTCTAAGTCTCTCGTGGATATAATGCTTTGAGGCCTTGATTCCTAAATATACTCATGATGCATAATGAGCTTGTCGCTTATCTCAGCAATAAAGAATTTGATCCTAAATCCAGGAATTCTGAGGTGCAGTTATCAACACCATGTCTACTCGTCGCCACCTCTTGTGGCCAAAGAGCCACACTTGAGTTGCATTGTTAGGCCACAATGACAGGAATGCCCCAAGAGCACTCCCATACCAATCATGAGCCACACGGGTGCCAAGATACCTGTCCATTGGTCTGTTGCAGAATTCTTGTTTATACTGTGCTGGTCGTTATAGTTTTGTTTGTCACATGAATCAATGCTTAGCTCACGCTACTTACATGTATAACTCATCTCCGTGGCAGCTCATAAAAGGTCTGGTCTAATGACTGAGATGAGAATTAGAGGCAGAAGCAAACGTCAGAGAGCAGGCAGGCCTTAGCAATTTCTGTCCCACAAAGTGATCTCCTCACTAAAGTCACTCGGGACTCCTTGTTGTAGAGGGGCCGGTGCAAGATAGGGAATATCACAATTACTAGTAACTTACTCATAAACATCATCATTAGTGATAATAGGCAATAATAAGTTAATACACAGCATGTTTCCTTAACAGCAACTAGTTACATTAAAGCATGTCAATAGATTTACATGTTTACTTATAAATTACACTATTCTCATCTTCAGGTCCCCTTCCATGTAGTAAACCAACCAGGAGCTCTCTCAGAAATATTCTTAAGCCTTTGCACACACAAAATTTCAACTTGGAGGGCAAAGACAAATTCAAATGAATCTCAAAAAGAAAGTTACTTCGTTGGAGCCAATTTCCCTCATTTGTTCTCTTTCTACTTGTTCTTAGAAAACTTGGCTCAAGAGCAAAATGTGAAGGCATGTTAAGGGAGAGTTAGCATGGATTGTCATTTATTAAGACTATTAATAGTAATATTATTAAAACTAAACATAAAGCAGTCAGCATCCACTTTCTGATAATCTAATGACTTTGGTGCACTTCCTCTGCTTAATCATTTAAAGAGCATTTGAGCATCTGTATTCATAGTCATACCTTTGTATAGTCACCACTTTTGACTTAATGTTTACTGAGCCATATGGACTTAATACTGCCATGTCCTAGAGCACAAGTTAACTAAAAAGGATGAAGTACACAACTAAAATTTAATTATTTTACTCTGAAAAAAAGGACTTCACCTATATTTATTGAGCACAAATATTCTTTTTTTAAATATATATATTCAAAATCATTTATATCCATTGCCCATTTGTAAATAGAAAAACTACTAGTTCACTAGTATTATTGTTCTTATTATTGCTTTTTCACTTTTACTTTAGCTTCTAAGACATGTCTAAAAGCAATTCCCTTGACACTTGGTATGATTTTATGTATTTCTAGTGACCTTCCCCTTATATTGGTTTATTTGAAGATTATTGTAAGTCAGAGACACCATAACAGCCCAAAATTAAATAATACAATCAGAGGTGATCTTCTGAAGTAGGGATTTACATTAAGCTTATTTCTGATTGCAAATAAATAAATCAGATTTAACTAATGATGTTTAAGAATAGCAATATGTGTTTAGGCAGATTGAAATGTTAAGTGTCTGTCGGTAACCAAGTCAATTACATAACTGATAGGACTACTCATTCATACTCTTGAGATAGACAGAGGTCAGTTATGCCAAACCATGCCAGTGAGGTTATGTGTTCAGTCAGACCGGGAAGTGATTTCCATAGTTCTTATCCAAACTGTCAGATATTTGGGATGAAAATGCCACAGAAGCCCTGGCTAGAAAACAATTGGACATCAGTTGCCCCGAATAACATGCCAGTTTCTGACCAACTTTAGTCACACACTCCCGTCTCAGCGAGTGCTCCAGGCGATACTTCATCCAACTTTTAAAAAATATCTCAGAGAGGTTTTGAAGATTTCTGTTTTGCTACAAAAAGATATTTGGTCTTATTCAATATTTACCAACGCTTTCATGGAGAGGCATTGCTGGATGGCTTTCTTTGCAATTTCTCAGTCAAGTGTTTACTGCTTCTGTAAACTATTTCACTTAACCGAGTTTAATATGGATTGTTCCCACCACTGGGGACCTGCTAGTTTTACATAATCTATTTGTATGTAGTTGTTTCCAATATTGCTTATGATATCTGTGGAGTGTGGTGGGTAGCCTTCTAGATATCAAGTTTGTAAAACATTTGAATGACCTGTTCCTTTGAGGGTATTTTTGTTTTGTTTTCTTATGAAATTATTTTTTAACTGAAGTTTGAATATTTAATTTGTTACAAATTAGAAATATATTTTCTTCTCCATTTTGTTCTCAACTTAACATAGCCTCCAATCTTTTTTTTTATCAACCTAAACCTTTATTTGTAAGTAAATTTTAAAAAATACATTGCAGTATATTCTTCTTATGAAGATTATATTACCGAACTGAGAAACGTATTTATTTGGTAACCTAATTTTTCTTTTATTGTATTTAATTATATCACTCCAGTTAAAATAAAACCACTTGGTGAAAAGACAAGGCAATTTCTTTGCATTTATTTGATTATATGTCACAGACCCTGAGAAGGTTTGCCACTTATATAAAGATCATTTCAAGTAGCTCAAACAGATACCTCTGTTTCCAAAACGTATCTACTCCACACGAAGGAATAACGTCCCTCTCAGTGGGGGTAAATAGCATGATCTATGGAGCCAAGTTGAAATCTCTCTTCTTAAGCACAGTCTATGCTGGAAGTACAGAATAGATGCTGTGAAAGAATCCCAAATGCAGATTACACAATAATTGATTTGGCCAAATAAATAGAGCTAAAATTTTTAAAGGTATAGAGCGTACACACAAGAAAAAAAAAATCCTATTAGGGCTCATTCCCCTTGACTTGAGAGAATTGAGTTCCATAAACGAACTGAAGGCATTGACTATTTTGTGCACTGTGCTGGGCTCAGGGACAAGTCACTCGTATGCACTGTGACATAGAATGAATGCATTAAGTCTCATCGATCATTTATGTAGATGTTGGTAAAATAGCAAACCAATGTGACTACGTAAATGATAATCAAGTGCTTGAGTTGGTCAGGCAATACCTAGCTTATTGATAAGAATCCAGTGCTTTAGCGGAGCTGCCTTTATAAAATGTGTAAGAAAAATGGTGAAATAGTCCTTTTGCAGCAGTGACGTTCTGAATAGGAGGGAGCTAACAAACCATTGCAATGAAGGCAGGAGCCTGAGCCAGGCTAGACTTAAGGGGTCGATCAAGTCTCTGAAATAGTCTGCAGACATGTTTGTGCATAAGCATTTGTGCATTTTTCCAGGGTTTGGGTCCATAGCTTTCATTAGAATTTCCAAAAGGTCTATGAAGCTGTCCGCCCCACACCACACACCCATATACAATGGATTTCTGTCCCCGGGTAGCACCTTCAAGGGAACAGTAAGGGCTTTTTAATTTCTCTGTGCTAAAAAAAAAAAAAAGCACTAATATAAACATAAACTTAGAGAAATAGCAGTAATTTGCAATTTTTAATGTATCTAAATAAGTTCAGTGACTCCTTTTTATTGAACAAGATTATTTACAAGAAAACATGCAAGAGATTAAGAAACCATATTTATTTCTTCTTGGGTACAACCAGAGATGTTACCTCACACCTTACAAATAAATAATCTCATCAATAAATCTTATGCCCGACAGGATATTAAAAGTCCTTCTTTACTTTCACATAGAAGAGCTCAAAATATTAATAGGTTTGGGATACAGTACAATTCCACACAAAAATCAGGCTGACCATGGAACCAACATGTGCTGTGAAGAAATCATTCCTCATAGCACAGCACTTTCTTGTCACTCCAGAGAGCACACTGATGGGGGTTTTAGGCACCAGTTCTATTGACTGCAGAGGGGTTTCTTCATAGCTAGTCTGCAAATCCTCTATATGACTGAACAACAATCTGAGAACATCCCATTACAAATGAAAATAACTACGGCAACTGAGGTAAACCAAACAGTTGTTTCTGTTTATTGGCACCGCGGCCCACAATGTCACATATGTATAGCACACTAAAGTTCAAGATCCTGGGAACAGGATTATAAATGCATTCAAAGGGAGGTTTTGTTTGTTTTTTACCAATGACTCTGCTGTCTCTCCTCCAAGGAAAAGGAAAGAGGATTTATTGAATAGCACCATCGATCTAAATCTGATTGTCAAGTAGGACTTCTGCAATAATGTTGAAGGTAATAATACACTGTCGTCTCTTGCCCCAGCTTCGGGTGGTGTTTGTCCTCCAAGCTCCTTTGCCAGGGGTGGTTTATGCAGACAGCCATGCAGCACTAAGCCTCTCACTGGACTGGCCCTTTGCTAAAGGCTCGCTGACCAGCCTGCATGGTGCAGGAGGCTGGCTCGCAGAAACCAGGAGGGCCAGCAGGGCCTGGGGGACCGGGCACACCAGGAATGCCTGCCGCCCCTTGAGGGCCTCGCTCACCATCCCGGCCATTCCTCCCAAAGCTGGCAGGACCTGGATCACCTGAAACACACACACAAAAATTTTCAATGTGAACACGAGAACACTCAAGGCTGCAAACTGGCAGTAGGCCCCAGACCTTGCAGCCCAGCATGTGTACATAGGAGCTTTGGGAAATGATGGGTGATGATATGATGATGATGACGATGATAGAATTCCTTCACTGGACTTAGGTTTCTTATAAATTAAAAGTGTAAGATCTCAGCATCTCGAACCCACATTTCCATTTGTAGAGCTGTGCTGTCTGAGTTGGTAGCCTCTGGCCACATATATCTATTGAGCAGTGAAATGAGGCTAAGTCAAAATGAGATGAACTATAAGCTCACCTAGACTATGAAAAAAATGAAAACTATTTCGTTAATAATGTTTATATTTATTACATGGTATGATATTTTTAACACCATGGGTTAAAGAAACTATATTATTAAAATTAATTACACCTGATTCTTTAGACTTTTTTAATGAGGCTACTTAAAGTTTATTTTCATAATCCCAAAACTGTTTATTTTTTATTTTATTAAATTTATTGGAATGACATTGGTTAATAAAATTAAATAGGTTTCAAATGTATAATTCTGTAATACTTCATCTGTATATTGCATTGTTTGTTTACCACCCAAAGTCAGATCTCCTTCGGTCACCATATATTTGACCCCCTTTACCCTTTACTACCCATCCCACCCCCACCGCCCTTCCCTCTGGTAACCACCATACTGTTGTCCGTGTCTATGAGTTTTTATTTATTTGTCCTATTTGTTCATTTGTTGCTTTCAGTCTTATAACCCACATACTTTTTCCATCTGACTTATTTCCAAGATTTAAAATTACACACAGGTGCAACTGGCATGTGGGGCTCCCAGTACATTTCTTTTGCACAGCACTCCAGTAGCGGCACCCTCACTTCTAATAGGGGATCAGTATGCAGACAGGGATAAGAATAGCTCAGTGGTGAGAAGAACAGGCTCTGCAGACAGACACATGGCTCTAAGTCTAGCTCTGCAGTTTACGGACAGGGTGACATTAGCAAGTCACTAATTTCTCACTTTCTGATGGGATAATGCCTTCCTTATAATTAAATTCTATGCCTGAAAGCATCTGATAAATGGGGGCTATTACTATAATTATGAGGGTATTATTGATTAATGTCTTTAGAGAACTGTGCAATGCACCCTACAGAGCTCCCTGACAGTCTTCTCAGGGCCCTACCCCAAGGGCACCTCACTCCAGTCTCACTTCCTCGGGGGCATTTCTTCCCTTTGTGTGTTGGAAGTTGTTTGGTTCCCCCAGTGAGGCGCCCCTAACAAAGAGGGATTTCTGCCCAATGTTTGCCGCATCACACCAGCAGTGCTTTCGTGCTATTATTGCAAAGGTGGCAGTAAGAAACCCAGTGTAAAACAACTTGTATCTGGGATGATTATTTAGTTCTACAGAGACCCTCCTTCCATCTCAGCCATCTTAATCTGTCCATTGGGCCAAAAGGTGAAAGCCAAATCTACACATGCAATTACACATTTGCTGAGGCTTTTTTATTTCCTTCTCAATGGTGTTTAGTTTTCCTTTTCTATTTTAGTGGTGACGTTATATATGTCTCCTTGGTCTTCTTACATGATCTTATTACATAAACGCATATACTTTTAGAAGGCGAGTTGGTTAGAGATCCTATTTTACATTTAACATCTCATTCTCCCCAAGAAGCTTACCAAGTAGATCCACATAAAGCAATGTTATAGGACAAAACATAAGTTTCAAGAGAATAATTATCTTTGACAATGTCCATCTCAAGGCTGTAGGTAAGCAGCGATATAATTTCCCCTCGCTTATCCCATAAGCTTTCATTGGACTATATTAAGTTGTGATGAAGCCAGGGATTATGTGTTTTCCCCTAAAGATGAGGCCCCTGAGACAGTTCCTCTCTCACCCAGAGCACCTATGAAGGAGACGCCAGCAGAACCGTGCCTTTAGCAGAGCCTATTCAGATCTCCTCACACTGGGGTCACTTAACAGTGATTTTTTAAGGTTTAAGATATAGGCCAGACATAAGTGCATATAAAAGGAGATTTTCAGGCACCTCATCAGTAGCAATACCAGGTGCAGGCTAAAATCAACCACGATTAGGAGCAGAAAATGCCCAAAGGAAAGGTTGCAAACCAAATGACCACATGGATAAGGCCGGTATGTAGGTCATGGTAGGCAAATGGCAGCCCATGAGCCAAGTCCTACTTTTGTAAGTGGTCTAATTAGAGCACAGCATGGTCATTCATTGATACATTGCTTATGGCTGCTTTTGCAAGACAAGGGTAGAGCTGAGTCGCTTCAACAGAAAACACAGGGCCCTAAAGCCAAAACACATGCTCCTTTACAAAAAAAGTTTGCTCACTCCCACTGTCATAAAGAAGTAACCCTGGATTAAAGAAGTCCTTACTGTCTTTTCTGGAAGAAAACTGATGGCACAAGTGATGAAAACTGGAATGGATAACGATACTCCAGACCAGCTTTGGGAGGCAGCAGGGAGGACTGAGGGAGGACTGAGGGAGGACGGAGGGAGGACTCAGGGAGGACGGAGGGAGGACTGAGGGAGGACTCAGGGAGGACTGAGGCCTGTGGTGACGTGGAGAGCGGATGTCAGCAGTGGCTCTGCTCCAGCTCCCAGCTGCCAGGAGGGAGCATGGACCAGGACTGCCAGGACCGCTGATGATTTTCAAGGGAAGGTAGGAAACTGAGTTTTTAAATAAATAGCTCTCAACTTATAATGTTAGCAACTAATTCAAAATTTTATTTAACATTTGTAGAGCCAGCCTCCTGCCTAAAACCTTCAATTTAAGGAAAGCCATTCTCTAATACACAAACTATTAAAAAGCAGAAGGAGCGCATTATAGATTTTCATGCTTAGCTCCCTATTTCAACACGTTCTAGGAGAGGCCTTTTCTTCCCACTCGCTGAGTTCATTTCAGATTCCTGCTCATCCTTTGAGGAAGGAGTTGACAAAGCCATCCTCTCTAGCCTTGATTTAGTTTATAAAAAGCTCATCTAGCCCAATTCTCCCTCTGGCAAAAACAGCAATTTACCCTGCAGAGCTTTGGGTGATGTTATCATCATCATCATCATCAATCATCATCGTCACAAAGTGCTTTCCCTTTACCCTGCCCATGCACTGTGCTCATTATTGATCCATTTTCCTCATGTGCAGCCTGAGAGTTAGGAGGATTAAACAATTGTCCATAATCACATAGCTAGAAAGTGTTGGAGTTAGAAACAAGGGCCTACTAGCCTTACCTAACTGTATTTCCATACCCATTGATTTGCTAACGCTGCTGAGGGTGTGTGTGTGTGTGTGTGTGTGTGTGTGTATGTGTGTGTGTGTGTGTGTGTGTGTGTGTGTGTGTGTAGTGTATTTTGTTTAATTTGTTGGGCCTGAATTTTCCACAGGAAGAGGCACAATAGCCAAGAGATAGTATTAATTTTTCTAGAACTCCATCTATCATAAGAAACTAACGATATTTTTCTGAGGTTTTACCCTGTAGAAATTGTCGGAGGAAAATTAAACCAGCCTTCACATGACAGACTGCCAGTTTCTGGTGAGCCCTGACACTGGGCATTCACTCTCCAAGGTGCTCTGAACTTACTGAGTAAGAGCTAATTTGGGAGTAAAACAATGTCACAGTCCAAGTCATTCAAAAAGTCCAGTAGCTGCATGAACAAATATGTATAAACTACTTTTCAAGTCTTAAGAAGAGAAAGCACAGATCTAAAGTGTTGCCATTCTGCTCTGCCTGCCTGATGACTACGCAGGGTTCCGAAATTTCAAGGACCTATGAAAATGCCATTGCCAAACATTCATGGCTTTTAAAACTGAATGTCTATGTCATTCCCTGTGCAAACACTAGAGGGTAGTCATGTCACATTGATGGAGGCCAAGCCACGCCAGGACATTCTGAAGACTCTAATGCAAGCACAGAATGGAAGGGACTGTTTCTGCAGACTTTAAAGGGGGAATAACACAGAAACCTGAAAATAATTTAAAGTATTAAGTAGGGTGTTCGATATTAATCCACTGCTTATGTGAAATGTTTTATGTGCCAGGGACTTTCTTATATCTCTCACCTTATGCTGAGCATACTTTTTTTTAAGCACATATGTTTGAGAAGCAGGTTTGCGTAAGATCCCCACAACCAAATAAGATCGCTGCAGCGATGGAAATAAGATCAATGACTACCGCTAAACGTACTGCTGAACTAAGTGTGCCCTTTGTTTGCTTTTTGTTTTTCCCACTCACTAGTCACCAGCAGATGTTGGGAGAATCCCGAATAACCCATTCATCCGGTGCGGCCCAGGGTAAAGCCAGCTCTGCCCTCCCCGTCCAAGAAGGGAAAAGCATCTCAGCTCACAAGTCACAGGCCTGGTGGCCACATACCTATGATTCCTCATTCAACTCCTCTCCCTCGTGAGTTTGAATGCACATGAAGGAGGTCAGGACCCATTATTAAATAGTTTTCTTTGAACTCCTCAGAGTGCCAAGGAACTTACTGCACAGTTCGGTGTCAGGAGACAGAGTTCCGCTTAATGAGATGACCCAGTCAAGTAATGCCACTAACGGCCTCTGGTAAGAAACTGGAGGTGGGGCCAGGCATTGGGGGAGGTTCTAGAGTCCCAGGGGTCTCGACTATGATCCACACAGCCATGTGAAAGAGGCAGAAAAGGAATGGAGACACTAAGTGGTTAGGGGTGGCGGGGACAAACTAATCTTATTACTAACCAGCCAGCCCATCATTTTGCCTACTAAGTGAGCCTGAATGCAGGAAGCATAAATATCTGCCTCTATCACCTATTACCGAGAGGACTTTGTCAGGAGATGTGGCCTTTGTAAGTCCCTATTCCTGCAAATATAAGAAGAGAAATGGCAATCATAACAGCTAAATTTGCAGAATGTGTGCCATATGCCAGGCGCTACGCTAAGTGCTTTCCATGTGGTAACACATACCTAGGTCCCCCTAAATAACTCCATAGGGTAGGTGTGGTTATTATTGCCGTCATGCCGGGGAGAGACTGAAGCACTAAGAGGGAGAGGAGCTGAAAATAAGTAAGAGAGCAGTGCATACACCTGGCAGCCTCGACCCAGAGCCCAGACTTCTTACATATCTGCCCTGACTACTGACTGTGAGAAGAAACAAACTACATGGTATCTGTCTACTCTTTGAACATTAGACCTGCAGCCGAATGAGAGTCGATGTGATGTTATAATAATAACCTATGGTCCATAGTAGGTGATGTAGCATTACAGCCCAAAGGGCCGTGTAATTCTTAACCCTGAACAAAGTGACAGATATGAAGGGGAGTCGGAGCTAACACTGTGCAGAAAGAATAAAGAAATTCTGATAATTGATAGGTAACGAAGGCCTTGGCTACATTTTTTCAAATATATCAGATAGGTTAGCAGAAAGAAGAATGACCAAAATGATCTTTATTCCATTTAGGAGGATTTGCGTTTCAATTTTAACAGAAGGGACAACAGAGAAGATGATAGAATAACTTGTTCTGCAGGTTCTTTCTTTTAGGTAAGATATGTATTGACCTAGAAGGTTCCAGAGAGCTCCTGCATAGAGTAATGTGAAGGTTCCCCCGGGTCCTAAAGTCCTATTACCATTATCTTTGTGAGAGACCAGAAATCACATTTCTAATCACATTCCAAGCTCCACCAGGGACATTTAAAATGGTCCAGCCTCTCAGTGGACAATTAATCAGTGAAATAATTTACTGCCAGCCAGTGCTTTGCGTTTGTGACATGGAGTTGAAGAGGGTTTTGTGGGGGCAGGGCTGAGGTGTCGGGGTGGTGCTGGCTGAGAGAAGAGTAGCTGATTGCTGCCCATTGAAGGCAGGAGCAAAAGGCTGCAGGGGCTTAGCCAGGCCCAGCTGTGCCCAGCTCTCCTTCATCTCAGAAAACAGAAGTGGATTTGTTATGTCATGGGAGTAACAATAACCAACATTTCTTGACCAACATTTCTTGAGCACTTACGATGGCCAGAAATGTTCCTAATCCCTTTATATGGAGGGATTTCTCAAATATACTATTATCACTATCTTATAAATGGAGAAATGGAGGCACAGAGCAATTAAGTAACTTGCCCAGTGTCATAAAGCTAGTGAGTGACTGAGTCAATACTTGAATCTAGCATGTCTGAACTGTGGAGCCCACATTCCCAACAGCCCACTTTCAGGGAACTAGCCTAAGTGCCCATCAGCAGATGAGTGGATTAGAAAACTGTGGTACATCTACAAAATGGAATACTACGCTGCTGTAAAAAGCATGGATGGACCTGGAGAGCATTATGCTAAGCAAAATAAGTCAGAGAAAGATAAATATCACATGATCTCACTCATTTGTGGGATATAATGAACAACATCTACACTAATAAAAGAGAAACATGCAAATTACCGTCACTCCGCTACGCTACCAACCAATCAGAGTGAGTATGCAAATTAACCTTAAACCATGGCGGCAGCCCCGCCCCCCGCCGCACCGGGCCTGTGGGGGTCAAAGAAGTTGGGTGCCAGCGCCTGAGGCTGGCTGCAGCCAGGGAGACCAAGAAGCTGCCTGCCCCGTGATCCCAGGCCGCAGCCAGCAGCAGAAGCCTCACGTCCTCCCGCCCCACGTCCTGGGGGAGACAGAGAAACTGGGACCCAGCGCCTGAGGCTGACTGCAGCCCGGGAGACAAAGAAGCCACCTGCCCCATGATCCCAGGCTGCAGCCAGCCGGAGAAGTCGCCCACACTGCATCCCAGGGAAGACGGAGAAGCCGCCCGCCTGCGGTCCAGGCGCCAGCACCTGCAGCTGGCTACAGCCTGGTAGACGGAGAAGCTGCCCATCCCGTAGTCCCGGGCACCAGCACCTGCTGCTGGCTGTTGCCCGGGAGACGGAGAAGCCGCCCACCCCATGGTCCCAGGCACCAGCACTTGCAGCTGCAGCCCAGGCGAAGCCACCTGCCCACCATCCCCTGCGGCTGCAGCCGGCCTGGGCGCGTATGGCTGACCAGAGGGAGGGAAGCCCGGATCCCGGGGGTCTGTGGTCGGCTGGAGGAGGGAATCCTGGGTCCCGGATGCGGGGCCCAGGCAGAGGTGGTTAGGGGCAATCAAGCCAGCAGGGGAGCAGTTAGGGACAATCAGGCTGGCAGGCAGAAGCAGTTAGGGGCAATCAGGCAGGCAGGAAAGCAGTTAGGAGCCAGCAGTTCTGGATTGTGAGAGCGATGTCCAACTGCCGATTATCCCCTGAGGGGTCCCAGATTGGAGAGGGTGCAGGCCGGGCTGAGGGACACCCTTCCCCCACCCTCTAGTAAACTGATAAACAAAAACAGATTCAGAGACAGAGAATCATTGATCAGACCATCAAACCTCAGAGGGAAAGTAGGGGAGGGTAGGGGTAAGGTGGAGAGATCAACCAAAGGACTTGTATGCATGAATATAAGCCTAACCAATGGACACAGACACCAGGGCGGTATGGCATGGGGGGGGGACAAAGGGGGGATAAGGACACATATGTAATACCTTAATCAATAAAGAAAAAAGGAACTAGCTTTAGAGGAGGGATACCCCAAAAAGCTCTCGTTCAGGAACTTGATGGATTTGGGAAACTGTCAGCTGTGCAAATTATGTGCAGACCCGAGAATGACCTAAAACCCAAAGCCCAGGGCCTGCGCCTCAAAGAGTGCAATAACAAAGGCCCCCGTGTGCCTGTGTGCTTTTGAAAGTTAGCCTTCGTTTTTAAAAAACAATGTCAAATATCCTCCCAATGAAAATATAACAGAAGCTCAGAAAAAGAAAGACCGGAATTTCAGAGTGGTACCAGGGAGGCAGGGGAAGGACTGGCAAAGGCAGAGAGGAGAAGGGCAGGTCTCAGGAGTCCTAAAAAAGGGAGCCCATAACATTTTTTAACAAATCAAATTTAAATATGAGATCCAAGACCAGCTGCAACAAATTTACTTATAAGGGAGAAAAGATGACGGCCAGGTGGAGCGGCCAATGGTGAGCTTGTCCTACCCTTACCATTTTGCCCATACATGGATGTCTCATGTACTAAAAAGCAAATCAGCTAAGTCCTATTTTGGCAGAACAACAGGAGGGAGCACTTGTAAACCCCTTCCAGTCAGACTTAGGGACACCCCCCGCCACCCCCAGTGGGCTACTGCATGTGGGGGATCATGGGCCTCGGGTGGCAGCCTGATACACTGCATATACAGAGCTAGTCTTCCTCAATCGTCCCATTTTTAAGCTTAAAATTTTGTTTATCAACAGACTTTTTGAAAGAGTCACCAGAAACCATAATATATTTTTGTTAGAGGAAAATCTTGCCAATAGTGCAAGTGGCTGTTCCAAGAACTGTTAAGTGATTTCTCAACAAAATGGGAGGAGAAATTGTAAGGTTATCCTATATGTATACAGGTAATTGAGTACATTGTAATGATGGTATTTTATCAGCTTTAAACCCTCCTATCGCTGCCATTGATAAAGGCAATGACTCAGTAAATTCTATTTCTTGTTTCTCTCTTCTAAACACCTATCAATGAATCCAGGCTCCTCTAAAATACTCTCCCCTTGGTCCCATTTAGCTCCAAGCAGATTCTTTCCTTTTCCAATCACACACACACAAAAAGCATCAATTTATGAAAATATCTTGATGGGCCCACAGTTTTAGAGAGGCAGTGTTGGAGCTATCTCCAAATGTGTTCATATTTTTAAAATGTATTTTAATGAGAAAGCAATCCCCAGGAGCAATGAAATGTATAATTAGAAAGCAATGATGTTTGGGGCTGCAATTATAGCCATGATTGAATACGTAAGCCTGTGGCAGAATTAGAACATGATTATTTCTTTTTCTAAAGTTCCTTAGAACAAGTTTTGCAAATCTATTGTGGAATATGAGCCACCCTTTCTCTGCACAACTCCTCTGACCTCACCTCTCCTCGGCGCCAGGGTTTGCGAGCCTTACTGAGCAGCGATAAGAGAGTGTGTTGTAAAACAGCACCTCACTCTTGCTCTTAAACCGGCTGGCTTTTCGATCCTGCTACGCGGCTTCTGTGGCTGGGCCTATAAGTCACTTCCCAGCTGACGAGTGTGCTGCAGCCTGAACGCCGGGGGGACAGAGTCACCAGTGTGTAAGGAGAGAACAGACACCCAGTGAGAGAGTCCCGGCTCTCACACAGGCTGCTCTGTGGCCTCGGTTGGCACAGCAGTGATATGTGGCCTGTGTGTGGCTCTTTGTGGCTATGAGTAGGAATATTCAGGTTTACATATTTATTTATTTGGGGGACATGGGTTTCTAGAAGTTCAGGATGTTTGAAACAGGAGCTTTTAAAATAAAATTTTAGTTACTCTCTATGCAATAGTTTGAAGACTTGGATGAATTTTCCTGTTGCTCTGACTTTTTAGTTAAAATTAAAAAACAAAAAACAAAACACAGAAAACTATCAACTGGGATTGAAATGGAGAGGACCCCATTCCTTCAGCATTTCATACTAAGTGCGTGTGGCTGGACCAACAATTTTTAAAATATCCATTAAAAAATTAATATTTCAAGTCCTGACATACATTTTCTCACAAAGAGTACAAATGTGATTTAGAGATCATTTAACTCTTCATTAAAGTTGGTCTGGAAAAATTGATGCCAGCCATTCTCGAGTATCAGATGATATGCTTAAGTAATTAAAGAACAATTCTTTAAAATATTATCCCATTTGCTACCAACTTCTCAACCTCCTCCTGCCATACATCACACTTACCTGGTAGACCTGTGGCTCCGGGCAAACCCTTGGCACCTCTTCCTGGAGGGCCACGTTCTCCCTTTTCTCCCAAGTCACCTGCAGAGTGTTAGAGAAATGTTATATTTCTATACATCTATAAAAATAAAGTTCTGTAACTTGAAACTTTAATCAAAGCCCAAATTCTAAAACCAAAAGGTACTAAAATTGCCACAACTAGATTGTAGCAAGGCAAAAATCAAGTTAATTATAATAATGGATCTAAGGGGGGAAATCAAATAACCATAGTCATAGATGCTGAAACAACATTTGAAAAAACTGAACACACATTCCTGATGCAACAGTCAATAAAATAATAATCAATGGCTACCTCCTTAACATGAAAAAAAACTACTCTCTTCTCTCAGCCCAAAAGCTAGCATGATGCTTAAAGGGAGACACGATAAGCAGCCCCACTACAGTCAGAACATTATCAAGATTCCCCCTGTATCACTATTATCATTTGGTTTGGGAAGTTAAGACCCTCTGTTTTCAGGTGCTATGTGTATATATATTAAACCCTAGAAAATCAACTCCCAATGTACTACAGACAATAAGATAATTCAGTAAAATGGCAAGATACAAAGTTAATATATGGAAATCAATAATTTTCACATGTAAAAAAGTCAGTAATTGGTAGTGAAAAAATGATACCTTCTGTAATAGCAATTAAAATAGTAAATACTAGGAATACGTTTAATCAGAAATATGCAAATACAACATGAAAATACTTGATATTTCTAAAGGATATGAAAAGACTGAGGAAATGTTCTCATTTGGAATGACATCATCATAAAAGTCAGTTCGCCCTACGCTGAATTTTCATCATGATCCAATAAAAATACAGATTTTTAAAACCAGATAGGTGATTCTGAAGTTTATATAGGAAAAAAACACATAAAACAGAATAGCCATAAGAATTCCCAAAAGAAAAGGAACTTGAAGGGAATTAATCCTACCAAATATTAAACCATTAAAATATTGTGGGACTGGTACATGAGTAGACAGACCAGTGAAACAGAATAGAAAATCTAAAAACAGGCCCAAATACACATAGGAATTTGGTTGTTTTAAAGGTGTCATCTCAAAGTAGGAAAAAGTTGAATAATTCCATAAATAGCATTGCAAAAGTGAGTAGCCTACTTGAAATAAAACATGTTGGATCTATTTCTCACACCATAAGCCAGAATAAATGGCAAATGTATCAAATATTTTAAATGCAATTTAGGAACCAGAAGAAAACAAGGGAGAATTATTTTGCCACCTCAGATTCGAGTTGGCCTTTCTAGTATGATATGAAGAGTTCTAACTCTAATATGAGGAGTTCCTAAAATCAATACAAAAAGGCAAACAACACAATAAATAATAAGCAAAATACATGAGCAAAAAAGTCTGTAAAATGAAATAAAAGGCTCTTACCTATATAAAAACATTCCCTGACTTCACTCTCATAACAGAATTAATGTAAACTTAGGATGCTATTTTAACCTACATGATCAGCAAAAATTCCAAAGTTTAATTAAATATGTGCTAGCTGTTGAAAAATACACTGTTACACATTGCTGATAAGAGTGTAAATTGGTACAGTCTCTTGGAGGGTAACTTAACAATATCTATCAAAATTATAACTAGAACTACCATTTTACCCAGCAAGTCCACTTCTAGGAATTTATCCTAGAGATATAGAGCTTATGTTGATATTTGTACAAAAATGAAACATATGCAGCTGTGCTCACTGCAGCCTTACTGTAATAGCAGAAGATTGAAAACACTCTAAATGTCCATTGAAGAGTTATATACATTATGGTACTTCCACAGAATGGAATACTATGCAGCTATGAAGAAGAATCAGGAAGCTCTTTGAAATGATCTTCAAGATATTGTTAAATGAAAAACACACAGTCCAGATTACTTACTACAAGACAATATAACTTGTTTTTTAAGGAATCTAGGACAAATATACTATATTCATATATCCTTGCATATCATAGTTAGTAAGGATGTAGAAGAAATTAACAATAGTGATGACCTCAGAGGAAGAATAAAGAAACCTCAGCAAATGGGAGACAGGAGTGACAGAAAAACTCTTTGCTAAATATTTTCTATATATTTTAAAATTCTTATATAATGCAAATTAGTATTGCCAAAAATAAATTAATGAATTTCCAAATTTTAAAGTGTGCTATCAAAAGTGCCTACAATTTACCATGGACTCACTATTTACAGAGAATATGGTTTGGATTGGAACCAACTGTGTGTATTTGTATGACAGTTGATTAAATTTAGGGAATCGGCAGTCACAGAAACAAAGCTGCATTAATTATCCCGCTGCCTGCAGAGACCAAACCCAGAAACTCTGCCTCATTAACAAACTGGTCCTGAATGACTTCTAGCGCTCCCAGTACAGGCAGGCATTATCCTACTCTCTCATTAGTATAGTATTATATTATTTTCGACACTTTCAGAAAATGCAATGGTATTTTGTAACGAATTCTATACAAAATCATTTTTCCCAAACATCTGTATCAGCCCAACCTCATTCAATACTGAGTCTTTCCAATAATTTAAAAACAAAGGCATGGACACAACAAAAATAGGAAGCATATCTGTACAACCATCGATACATTAGTCAAATATCAACCATCTCTCATTATGAAGGAATGTTTAGTTATCATACTTTGATTTTAACTGTGAATGTCCTCGTGTGGATATTTTTATGGTGAAACAACTACATTTTCAAAGCAATTTAAATTTACGTAACTACTGTGTAAGGAACAGAGTTCAGGACGGACTCATATTCACATAAGCTACTTTTTCACACTCATCATTAATCTAGTCTTCTTGTATTAGGAAGCTATGACAATTGGCATTTTTTAAAACTAACAGCTGAAGCACTCTAGTTAACTTAGCAATTTAAATGCCAAATCACTGCAATTCTGGAGACTGGCAATGAGAAGAGAATCTTTAAATGTGCCATGTTTTTTCATACAGGAGATGAAATTATAAATTAAAATGCAACTTTCACACAGACAGTGCAAGTTAAACACATTCGGCATGAAGCCATGACAACTTGAAATCGTTGCTTGCGAGGAGGAAGACTGCCGTCTTAGTTGTGATGCTGTATTCTGGCTGACGGTCATAAGGAAACAAATTTCAGCTGGGCTCCAAGACAGCCGTGCTGCAGACCGCGGTTCCACAGCCGGGTTCTGTTTGTCACCAGGGTTCATCTACTTCCTCAAGCCCTGGGCCTGCCTACTTCTGAGATGTTCAAAAAGCGGCTCAAAGAAGTAAATGTCCACCTTTGTTAGCCGATTGTGTCATAAAATACATATAAAAAGCTTATCAAATCAGCTTTACCTAAGGTATGAAGCAAAGCACACAGTTTGAAGAGAAAAACAGCTTATTATGAACAGAGTGGCTAAAACTAAATAAATTTTCATCGCTCCATTGTTGCTCTTTATTTAATTTGTTTGAAAGTTATAATTGAAGGCCCATCATCATGTGAGCATCTTGATAGTTTAAGAAGTGTTGGTCACAGTATGACTGTACTTTCTCAAACCTTCACTCACATACTGACATGCCTGTCTGACTCACACTGAAATATCTGAAAAAATATGCAGCTTTCCTCATAAGGACTTCAAATGAATCCACACTGTGAACATTCAAAAATGGTATTTATGACACGAAAGACTGATTTAATACTAAGCAAAGTGAGCATAGGCTTCTCTGCTTGAGTACACACATAAAATGTACACCGTGCAGGGGCCGAGACATGTTGTATGAGACATGTTGATGAAAAACAAAAACATGTAACATATGTATAAATGACTTAACCTCTTGAGTATGACTTGAGGCCTATTTCTACTGGCTCCTATTGAAAATGTGCTACTGTGTTTTTCAGAGTAATTTTTAGGAGGAAAATAGTGACTTACTTAAGACATAGCCTGAACTATTAAGAGCTTTAGTAAAACTTATTTCTTTGTTACTTACATGACAATTTCTCTAGAAAAACCATCTCAAAGTGACAACATGGCAGAGCAGGGCTCCATACCTTTATGAGGGATGGGGAAGAGGCAACAGCTGACATTGAAATGCATCTCTCTTCTCTACTGGGCTGAACATTTATGTTTCAAATGGGGAGGTGCTTATTCTCATGGAAAAGGTGATCTGTAACCTTTGGATGGTGAAACACTATGTTTTCTATTACATGCCATTGTTAATGAATGTGGGGGCACAAGAGAGGTCAAGTCCAGTGACCTAGAATCACACATTCCCAAGTTTGTGACAGCATTGATTGATAAAGAAAACCTGATTACTTTTTTCTGCATACACCCCAAGTTTTAAGAAATGAAACGTGAAAAGGTGCTGCTTTAAAGGGATCCAGTGACAAGAAAGAGATGGAGGGCGCTGGGGAGAGAAAGTCCTTTAGAAAAAAGAAAAGGACTGCATCACTCCTGGACTATAGACTACGTCATAAATACCGAAGGAAATTAGGGGGCAATCCCTTATATGATCAAGCTATGCTTGATGAATGGGCTTAGTGGTGGAGCCATTTCCCAGGTTTCAAGTATAGAAATGTACCTTTCTCCCCGTCAAAATTAGGTTTATCTGCTAGGGCCAACCCAGCCCAGCCCAGCCCAGCCACAAGTCAGTGCTATTAAGAGCTTTCCAGCCTCGCCAATGTGGCTCAGTGGTTGAGAGTCGACCTATGAACCAGGAGGTCACGGTTCATTGGATTCCCGGTCAGGGCAATGCCTTCGTTGTGGGCTTGGTCCACAGTGTGGGGCATGCAGGAGGCAGCCGATCAATGATTATCTCTCATCATTGATGTTTCTCTCTCTCTCCCTCTTCCTTCCTCTCTGAAATCTATAAAAATATTTTTTTTAAAAAGAGCTTTCCGGGCAGTTTCCAAACATTTCATCTTTGTTTCCAGTGGTCCTCAGCCCCGGTTGCACATTGAAATCACCTGGGGGTGTATTTTTAAATTCCAAAGCCCAGACCAATTAAACCAGCATCTCTGGGAATGGGACCCAGACGTGAGTCATTCCTAAAGCTCCTCAGGTGGTCCCAGCTGGCAGCCCCACCTGCGGAGCGCAGCTCTAGGCAGCCTCTCCTAACGGAGCAAGTCAACAGCTTCCGATTTTAAAGGAATCAGATGGGACTTGAGGAGCATTCTGACACTAACTCAAAGTTAGACTCTGTCCAAATATAGAGACTTCCTTTTAGCCAATGACAAAGGGCTGTGGTTTCTACAGGCCCTACACGTGTCCCTTTTCAGTAGGACTTAGCTGCATGGGAACCTGGCCTCTTGTTAGAACGCAGACTGCTGGGCCCCACCTCCGGGTTCTGATCGGTGGGTCCGGTGGGCTGGAGAGCCTGCGTTCTTAACAAGGTCCCTGGTGCTGCGAAGCTCCTGAGGCCACTCTTTCACAACCACAGCTCCGAAGTGAACTCCCCAGAGCTAAGAAGACATCCTAGGCGCCCCGACACAACGGAGCCAACTACGTCAGCAATCGCCCAAGGTAATGGAGTTTCTTAAAACGGTTCACAGAATGAATGGGAACTAACTGTAAAGCACCTACGGCATGAGTTTCTAAACTAACAGCTGAAAGCAGAACAGCGATGAATGCCTATGCGATTTTCTCAGATAAATTTTTTCTCTGGTTCTCTTTAAGATAAACTCTGAGCTCTCTCCATATCTGTTTTTGTCTAGCCTCTGAAAACTCTGAAATGGTGCCAGGCTTACAAGAGGCCCTAGTTAGGGCTCATTTATTAACATGAACACGCCAAAAACAATTATAATTAAGGAAATTATTCCAGCTGAGGGTATAGTTAGCCAAATGCATCAGCAATTCATTTATAGATCCAAAAAGGCAGCTTGCTTGCCCTCTGACCATTCACACCATAATATTTAATCCTAATTGGAGCACCACCATTTTAAAAATAAGTCTTTCTCTCGTTTATTTTATGCCACACCTTTCTGAAGTTTCCCAGGGAGCTGTCAGTCACTCATCATGATACAGAAACTCCTCATTGTATCTAGTCCTCTACACACCCCAGGGCTCACACACCCCAAGATAACACACTCACCTCAACTGGCAAATGCCATCTGAGGCAACCAGTCCTTCTGCAAGTCCCATTTAATACCTAGCACACAACCCTATTTTTCTGAAAAAATACTGGATACCAGAGCTTAACGTGCTTTAAGTAGAAGGAGAAGAAACAGACTCTCTCATGCTCCCTCACATGTTAAAGAAGGAATAAAGTTTGAGTGTACTTCAGAACTAAAAAAAAAAATCCATCAAAACCAAACATCCAGTGTCACATTTTAGAAGAAGGGAGAGGCAGCTTCAATTCATAATGTAATGTTTCTTACGTCCTGCTAACAAATTTGTTCGTTTAAGTAACCGATACAAACATCCTAAGGCTGGTTGTCATCTTAGAAGACCTCTACACTAATTTTAGACTCTGAAAAAAATAAATAAGTAAACAGCTGAATGATCCTGTACTAGGTCCTGACGTTTATTTTGAATGATGGGGTTGAGGCAGCGTATAATTGGAAAAGGTCAATGCTGGGAGTCAAGGGACCTTAATGCTGGTGTTTACTCTACTGTTGTCATAGAGCCGTGGTCGGCAAACTGCGGCTCGCGAGCCACATGCGGCTCTTTGGCCCCTTGAGTGTGGCTCTTCCACAAAATACCACGGCCTGGGCGAGTCTATTTTGAAGAAGTGGCGTTAAAAGAAGTTTAAGTTTAAGAAATTTGGCTCTCAAAAGAAATTTCAATCGTTGTACTGTTGATATTTGGCTCTGTTGACTAATGAGTTTGCCGACCACTGTCATAGAGCAAGGTCAAGGGAATACCACCTAACAGTTTTCTAATCCTTACCAGCAGCATTGCAAAAGAGAACAACACATCTTAGCTCACAGAATACCTGGAGCTTGGTAGGACATGTGAATACACCTGAAAAAGGACTGTGTTCCTTGGTTCCACCGGGGCAAAAAGGCTTACCTTTGGGCCCCCTCAAACCAAGAGCACCAGGGGGCCCTTTCATGCCTGGGAGGCCACGGAGTCCCATCTGGCCCGGGAAGCCATTCTCTCCAGGGGGCCCCGGGGGACCCGGGAGTCCAGGCCTCCCAGGAAGGCCGGAAGCTCCCGAGTCTGGACGCTTGAGACTAGCAGCCATCTCAGCAAGATGCTCTAAAAGATAATAAACAAAACAGCCCAGAAAAGTCAGAGACATGAAAGGGATACAAATGAAAAGAGAGGTATTTCAAGTGCCTTTTAAAAAAAAAAAAAATGTGTCACCAGAACTTCAAAATTGGTGGTGAGAAGTGAATCAAGTTGGATCACTTTCCCAGGGGCTCCCTGCCAGGAAGCTTCATGGGGCTGTTCTATTCAGCTCTGCCTGGATATATTTGGTCCTGCTGGTGTGAGACCAGGGACAAAAGGATGAGGATTTAAAAAAAAAACAAAAACACTAAACTAAACTGCAGGGCTTTGGGGTGAGTGGTGTTCTAAAAGAATGAGGGTGTCACCTGCATCCTGACTTGTTATCGGAAAGCCCAGGATGGGGAGAAAATGAGTTTCTTCGCAGAGGTAGAATGATGTCCGGAGCTTATTAAAAGCCAAGGACATTGTCCAGAAGGAGTATTGAGACACCATTTGAGACCTAGCCTCACAAGTTTAGCTTGAAGATAACTAAGTAACTTGAAATATTTTGCGAATTCATGACTTCTTATGAATTCTTCTTCTCAAAAGTTTTTTTCATGCTTGGAGTAGATAATAAACATTAAAAATAGCCTGCTTCCTGGGAATGGTCGCAGTCTGTCTTAAACATTAATAACTTTGTGGGCTTTTTCAGGAACCATTAAATAGATTAAGAATCATCCACTAAAACCATAGAGAACAAGGCAATGTTCCCATTATAATACCCTAAGGAACAAATTCTGATGTAATATATTTTCACGCTTTAGGGTGCAAAGGAGAATAGGAATTGGAAACACATTTCTAACCAATATTTTAAAGCTGTCTCAATGTGAGTATGCTAAGTGTGCCTGGCATAAGTAAGAGCTAGTATAAAGTCACAATTTTCTGGATATGTGATGTTTAAAATGGAAGTATCCTTTCAAGATACAATGTCTGCAGCAAAGGGATTATACTGGTTTTCAAATACAGAGGTGACCATTTCATTCTGGAAAACTCTACAAGTCTACGAGACAAATTAGACAATCTCATGAGCATACAGAGAAGAGTATTCCTTTCTGCCAGGAGTGGTTCCAACCAGAATAAGACAATTACTTGTTAGAAAGCCCCAGGGTTCCAGGTCTCCTGCTACAGGAGGGTTACCAGGTCTCCTGCTACAGGAGGATTTGCACACCTCCATTTTCAGTGTGATTTCAGAACTAGGCCAGTTCTGAAACAGCTGTGGCAAACAGGAGTCGCCATAGCTACAGATCAGTTTAGATAAAGGTTAACAAACGTGAACAAATGTTGCCATTTTGGTAAAATACTAGTTCTTGATTTTCAATAAAGGTGGTACATGAGTAGCCATACTGTCCTTACGCTTCTTACAGCATGGAGTCTGTCATTCACTTCTCATGCAATCTACAGAGAGAGCCTCGGTCAGTGCTGGGTACTCACAGAGTGGTAGGGTGTTGAAGAAGGGAAAGATACCTGAGAATTGTAGTTTCAACAGGGAAAAGTGTGTGTGTGTGTGTGTGTGTGTGTGTGTGTGTGCTTTCTTGTAAATTAATACCTTTGGCCAAAAAAAAATCTCAGGCTAATTCAGAAAGGCAATATTTTTCTTTTTCTTTGAAGCTATAAGCTACTGTGATGATGACCAATTGGATAAAACAGAACGGACATGAGTATTATTTAAAAACTCCCTTCTTTAAAGCGTACAGAAAATCAAGCATCGTGATTTATTTACCTTGCATGACCCTCATGCAGACCTGCTTAATGTGCTGGTCCGTCGGCGCTCTCCCCTGGGGCAGGAAGAAAGAGGCAGTTATCCCCGGGACCGTAGACAGGGCTCTGTTACGGGGGAAATGGACAGACGGGGCAGGGGACAGGCGGCTGGATTTACAACAGGACAACCGCCCACACTGCCCAGGAGCGGGTGTCTGGGCTGGCCGGGCGGCCCTGACCCCGTGTGCTGGGGGACGGAGTCTCCACAGAGGAACGGCGGGGCTGCCTGCCACTCACCGGAGGGCCCTCGATGCCAGGCAGGCCGGTGGCGCCCTGTTCGCCCTGCACGCCTCGGGGTCCCGGCGGTCCCTTCGGTCCCTCCACTCCGGGAAGCCCCCGGCCGCCTTCAGGCCCCCTCAAGCCAGGCTCCCCGGGGTTACCCACCTAGAACAAAGTGGCACAGTGTGAAACCAGGACTAAATGCAAGTCTGCTTAACATTGACACAATATTCATATTCAGACTTTGAGGCTTACTACATTCTATTCAGACTAAGGCGAGAATTCCTCAGCGTAGACACACAGGGCCGCACAACCCACCCGTCTCTCAGAATTCCAGCTCAAACACACTTTTAAAGAATCTTTCCTTTTTGTATAGTTATTACTTCAAATTGGTAATTGAAAGAATGCATTTTTAAAACCACATTCTTCATACTTTAAGCCACTTCCGAAGAGCAAGTTAGCGGTTAATAAGGCTTGTTAACTGTTTCTTTCCACAAAAAGGCCACCAAGTTCTTACATGTTACTTTGTATATCACCAATACAGAAAGCATAAAACAAAGATATCTCTAAGAACATGAGGTATTTAGCTTTTATAAGATTCTTTGGAGAATTTGAAGATGCCAGATATATCCAGTAATTATAAAATACTAACAGGAACTAAATCAATACATGCAAAACACCACATTTACAACATTGCATTTAAAATCAATGCATTTAAAATACTGGAACAAAAGGAGTAAGTCCATAATTTAAGTATTGAAAAGTTAAAAATCTAAATATTAATGAAGTTAGAAATAAACTGTTTCCTTAGCACAAAAGCATATACCCATTAGATTTTTGTTTTCTGGAAGCAGACCACTGAAAGCATTTAAAAGAATCCTCGAGTACAATAACTGCTTTAGAAAGAGACTAAATTAATTCACTTTTTGTTAAACTACCTCTGATAGAATTTGTGGCGCAGTAGTTACACTGTACTGTTGTTTATAGAATAAGAATGAGAAGATAAAAGAACAGGAGGCAGCAAGAGTTCAAGATACGAATGTTCATAAAGCAACCTAATCCTACTTCCTTTTCATATGAAACATTTCTCTAGAAAAAGCTCTTTGAAACACTCAAATGTCTCAAACTGAAGGGAAGAAGGCAATTAAGCAATGCTTTCACCAGACACATCCAAAGAAATCTCAGCAAGTGTGCTTTTTCCAATCTCTCTTTATGCAAAAAAATAAAAAAATAAAAAATGATATTCATCTAAGTCAACCTGTCAAAATTGCTCCTAAGAAGAAATTACAGCTTAAAAGACTTCCTGAAAGACGGTATCAACAGGGAGAGGGAAGGATGTGCAATGGAAGGCTGGGGAGTTGTCAGGTGACTAGAGTGCAGAACTGTCACAGCTTCTGAAGCAACCCAGAGGAGAAGCCAAAATGAAAATGCAGAAATGCATTAAGGAACTGGCAGAAAACAGAGGAGACCGGATCAGTGTAGTTTCTGCCGACAGTGCTAAAATATTGCTGGAACAAGAGACAAGAAATTTTTGATGAAGAGATTAAGGCGCCAGGACATGATAAGGATCCTGGATCTTTGGGGGGAAATCCCTCAGGTGAGGAGAGGTATGCTAAAGTAGAAACAGACTTTACCTGCTATCAACTTCGTCTACGCTGAAATCACTAAGGACAGCAAAAGTCTTCCTGTTAGTGACTATTCCCCCTGATTCTGGGACAGTACACTTTAATTTCATCAGTATCACCTGAGTCATGTTGGAGACGACGGGGGTAGGAAGAGAGGTGAGGAAATCAAGAGCTGATTCCTAGTATTATATCCAAATTTAAATGAAGTGATCACTGCATTGTTCATTTTTCTCTTATAGCTTGAACATTAGCAATTACTGCTACACTATGAAAGAGCATCTTTATTACCAAATTCTAAGATGGTTTATCTTTTACATTTTCTCAATCCCAAACCATGTCCGTCTAAGATTCTTAGGCAGAAAGATGTTACTTGAAGCTTGAGACTGTTCCATGGCGTTTAGAGGCAGGATGTAAACAGCTAAGTTAATACAACTTAGTAATAATTGCCACCTCGGTGGTGTGTAAAGAGCCCAGGGCTGGGCTTTGTAACCAAGTCTGGGTGAGTCTCCCCAGAGAAAGTAGGGCTGAATGCATAGGAGGAGGCAGCTGTTTTAAGGGAAGAAACAGAAGGCAGCGGGCTAGGTGAACAGCACACAGCATCAGACAGCATGCCATGTAAGAAGAGCTGCAAACAGATGCACTTCCAGACATGAAGGAGATGAGAGGAGACAGGCAAGGCAGACAACACTTTGTCAAAAGCTGTGGACACCTTGCTAAGAATCCGATTTTACTCCATAAAATGTTATCCCTGAAGGATTTTAAGCAGAGCAGGGGTAGTGTGTTTTATCTTTTCTCTCTAGATGTCCATGGCTGCCACAAGGATCATATGTTGGACAGGGATGGAGAGGAGTGGGGAGATTCCAGAAATAGGAAGGACTTGGAGACTAACTGGTGGTTAGTGACATCTGAGATTGAGATCTGAGCTTCATCTTTTCTCCTTACACTAAATCATTATTGTCCTAGTGCATTCCTTTCAAATTACAGATCATCCCAGGTCTGCCACCAATTGGTTCTATCATTCTGAATTCATCTAATCTCTAAGGACATCAGTTTAGTTTCTATAAAATGATGAATTAAAGAAGGTAATCATTTTCCAGCTCTATTAATTCTCTATTACATTTTCTTATGCAGTATGTCTCTATTTTACTTCCCCAAATAGAATACCCTGGAGATTAAGAAAATTACTGAAATATTTGCCAACAAATTGTACAACTGCCAACAAAACTCAATTATACTCTCATCACCGTGAAGCACAAGTCAGTTCTTTAAACATGGCCCATTTGGGGAAGAAATTACCATGTAATATATTCATTGAGCCACTTATAATATGAAAAAAAAAAAAACACATCCTTTAGAATGGTTAGTTCAATAGGCAGATCTATTTGCTCTGTTGTTTTGTTCTTTGAATTAATCCACTCCTTAAAGAATAAATTTAGACATTCATTTCCTTGAAGATAAATCCATTAAGAATTGAATTTACAGA